>NW_026067933.1:1735047-1787519 GCF_014885135.2 Alexandromys fortis
CCACACCTTGAAGTCACAGAGGTCAATCTTCCTCTGCCTCCCAAGCGTTGGGATTAAAGGCGTGTACTACCACACACTTCTCTTTTTCTTACTTTTTTTTAAGAATTTTAACTTTTAGTCTGCATACATTTTTAACACTGTAAATCATTTAAACATTTTCTTTGTGTTTGAATCTCTTTACTGTATATCTCTCTTTTTCTGACCACATGAGCCTTTAAATTACTGAGCAATATAAGTAGGATTAAAGCCATGGCTTTGCCAGCTTGATCCAGTCCATTCCTTAGCTTTCCAGCCTCATGGCAGAGATACAGGCTGTAGCCATGTTTATAGCCACAATTGTATGGCGTTTCAAGGTCCCTGCCAGCCAGCAAGCTACAACAGACAACAGTCAAGTCCTCTCTCGGTAGTTGGCCCTCCTGCCTCAGTCAGAGTTTGCCCTGGCAGGACGGCCCAGAAAGCCAGCATTTTTAAACGGCACAGCTTTTTTCCTGCTACGGCTGAAAACCGAAAAGCATGCATTCAGGTTTTCGTCAACACCATTTAAGTGTTTCATGGCAGGACCTCTTAATGAGCTGCAGGGTTTTGCAGCTGAAGCTGAGTCAGGAAGCCTCTCTTAGATGAGAGTGCTTGCTTGCCTCTAGCAAGCGGAGCAGACCCAAGAAATTTCTGCTACCAAGAAAGCATGCTTCACTCCATTCTTTCCCAAGCTTTCTCAGGCTTTTTGTGGATTCAGTTAGCCTCACGTTGGGCAGCCATTTGTTGAAATAAGAGCGGTGGGGCTGCGTCCCCAACACCCCAGCCGCTTGGCTAGCTTATGCCCGAAATAACAACACACAAATTGTATTCATTTAACTGCTTGACCCATTTCTATCTAGCCTCTTCTAGGCTAACTCTCGCACCTGGACTAGCCCATTTCTAATGATGTGTGTAAGCACCCCAAGGTGCACTTACCGGGAAGATTCTAGCCTAAGTCCATCATGGGTTGGAGCTGCCTGGGAGAGCAGAGCATGGCGTCTCTGCTCCAGAGAGCAGAACTGTCCAGTCCCTCTGGAAGCAGAGCAGAGTCTGACCTCACTTCCTCTTCCGCCCAGAATTCTATTCTGTTTACTCCTCCCACCAATGCTTTAAACTATGAGGCCAAGCAGTGTGTTTATTATTTAACCAATGAAATCAACAGATTGATATATGACACTCCCACATCACTGGGAGTAAAAACACTATGTCATGTATGCTGTGTGTAAGTCAGGGGAATGGAACACACCTAAATAGTATGTCATGGATGCTGTGTGTGAGTCAGGGGGAATGGAACACACCTAAATAGTATGCCATGGATGCTGTGTGTGAGTCAGGGGGAACGGGACACACCTAAACAGTATGTCATGGATGCTGTGTGTGAGTCAGGGAGAATGGAACACACCTAAATAGTATGCCATGGATGCTGTGTGTGAGTCAGGGGGAATGGAACACACCTAAAAACCTGGCAGTACCTTCCTTTTAAAGTCCCAAATTCTCAGTGTGGGTCACGAAAGTTACATTATTATTTAGTCATTTGCTTTTCACCACACTTAACAATACATCCCATGCTTCCTCTTTCTGAAGCTGTTTCTCTCTGATCCAGTAACTATTAGCCTTCTAACATAATTTGATATCATCTCCTTCACGGACCTCAGACCCTGTTTGGTTCTACCCTGGATTTCTGGGCTAGCCAGCCTCTTCTGTTGGTTATCCAGGCAGTGTAGGGCTGGTGAGTCTGCCTCCAGGAGCGCAAAACTCAAAGGGTTATTATTGCAGTCATTAACTGGAATGCAGTGTTTGGAAGGTAATTCACTATTATCATTCCAGAAGTTCTGAGTGGTAACACTCTCTAAATACTTCAGAAAGCAGGTGAATGATTGATGAGAAAAGTTATTCAGGTTTGCAAATTAAGCTTGACAATCAGGAATGAGAAGAAAATTAGACTACTTTAGAAAAGTAAATTCTGAAAATACGCTAAATTATATACAAAGGCAGAATTGTCATTTTTAAAGTTGAGCTTTCTGCAAAACAGTTATAAACTTTTTTCAACATGAAGTGCCTAAAAAAAACCACAGTTCTACAAATGAACAGACAAGCACACAAGGCATTCCATCTTAAACAGAAGTTTCCACCGTAATATTTTCTTGATCATTTTTAAACAATGACAGACTACTAAAAAGACATTGTTTTGTAGTAATTAGCAACCATTATTTTATTCAGTCTTCATTCTCTTTAAACCAAATCTAGTCTCCAAATGAAACAGCCTTGCTTGCAATTAGTCTTTGGTAGAAAATAGACCCTTTTTCTGAAAGTCAAACATAAAATCTTGATTATTAAAATAGAATTACTTTTGCAAACTAGAATCCCATTTCACATTTTCAAATTCCTGAAGACTTTTTTTTTAAAGAAAATATGACAAATGTTATGGGAAGAGAGAATTAAGGGGCACCAACTAGCATCTTCCCCAGGAAAGCAAGACTCTCTTCTAGCAGATGGTGCAGTACATGCGTGAATACTGTCAGCAGGAGAATGCCTTTGCCAGGTAGAAGGCAGGGTGATAGGTTGGGCTCTACAGGAGCCTTTATACACACGTTGTCACCTGTGCACACACTAACTCTTTCTACGGATTCTATATCAGATCTCTTCATACAGTTCGTGTTGGCAAAACAGCTGCATTGAAAATGTTCATGGAAGTACTTCAGGTCTTCAACTCTGGGGCTGCCATGGATTAAATACTTTCCACTTCTCATTAATTCAATATTAAAATGACTTGGGTTCAAGTGAAGATAAACATCTGAACTTTCATTTTTCTTTGCGCACACGCCTTTTTCATTACACAGTGCTTGGCTGCACATTTTGGCAGCTAGGGTGGCGTTGATTATGTACGGGTTCAGGGTTCTCTTCATGTAATTATGAAGGATTGGGCAACCTGGCTGTGAAAATAATAAGGCAGTCAGCATAACAAGGCACAAGTTCCTTTGTGAACAGATAGACTATAGTAAGTAACTCTTGAGGAAGAAAGAAACATCAGACTGAACAAGCAGTAGGAAATACTCTTTTTCACTTTAACAAGCGAGGTTATTCTACCTAGTTTTGTCATCTGTAGGTTTATCAGGTCACTGAAGAATTGTTCAGTTGAGGCTTAACTTATCTTAGCCTTCATCTTCATTAATGAGGATAACTAGTTATCTTCATTAATTAATAAATTAATCAAGAGAATGGAATGTTATAGCTGCTAGACAATGGGCTTTAAGGCTAACTTGCGTGATAGGAGTACCACCTTCATTAATGACCATATCTCTCAACCTAAGATATCTCCAGGTTTCTAAATCTTAGTTTAATATGTGGCCCACATCATGAAAATTAGTTATCTTGGTTGTGGTTCTGGTTCATTAATTTTAAATTAGGAAGTTTTTTTATCCTTGCCTCATAGGCTTATTGTGAAAACAAATGATAAGCTATATATGGGACCTACCATTTCCTCAATTAATGCTCAAAAAATCACAAAAAAAGCCGGGCGGTGGTGGCGCACGCCTTTAATCCCAGCACTCAGGAGGCAGAGGCAGGCGGATCTCTGGGAGTTCGAGGCCAGCCTGGTCTACAAGAGCCAGTTCCGGGACAGGCACCAAAGCTACAGAGAAACCCTGTCTCGAAAAAAAAATCACAAAAAATGTAACAAGAATTCCATTTGTCAGATAAGTTTAAACATTAAATATGTTTCCAAACCTGATGGCTCAAATGATACATATTCAATCATATATAATGACAGTCCTTAGACAAACCGTAGACTAGAGTGATAAGGAACATAAGTAATCCATCTTAACAGTACTAAAATGAAAACAGTGTTCTAAACCTTCGACACACATTAAAACACATTGAAGGCAGTCCTGGTCTCTCATGATTAACAGTTCTACTGAATGATTGGACTGTGGAAGCACACTGGCAAAAATAGCAGGGAATCTGGGAAGCTCTGACTTGAATCTACACTTAATATTTTCCTTGTGTTGAAATTCTTCATTGTTGAGTCAGTAATTGCCTGGCAAAAATATCTGCCCTATAGTCCCTAGAGACTGTGTGAGTTTACAGTAAAGAGAATGTAGATGTGATTGGAAAATGTTGGTTTACAAGGGAAGATTTTCTTGAGTTGTCTAAGAGGGTTCCATATAATGAAACAAGATCTTGTAAGTATATTAACTTTTCCAACTTTGTTCATAGATAACATGAGGCTTTGAGATAGAAGTATAAAAACATGTAACTTTGCAGTAGAGTATGGTGACACACCCCAAGAGATCCAAAGGATCAGGAGTTCAAGGTTATATTCAGCTACATAGCAAATGAGTAGTCAACCAGTATATCATACATGGAACTCTGAAAACATACACACAAGTAACATAATATGGACTGAGTAGGTTATATATAGAAGGAGATATGTATATACACATAAATATGTAATAAGTAATGGAAAGAGCTCATCAATTTGAAGAAGAGTAAGGAGGTATATTTTGGAGGATTTGGAGGGAGGACAGGGAATTCTATAATTATAATATAAATAAATTATAAAAATAAAACAAATCACTACCACTAACTCTATAACAGAAGAAAAGATATAGGACCTTTAAAAGCACAAAACTTCTAGAAGATAGAAATGGTCCTCAATCAATAAGACAGATGAAGACAAAAATGGGGGTAGGCAAAAATTAAGACTAGAGATAGAAGGATAATTTGGTAAATATTTTATTTGCGTTTTAGAAAAAGATTTAAACTGGCACTCTAAGAGATGCTGTATAATAATTACACCTACAATGGCCAACTTCATATTATCAATCAATAAAACTAAATGCAGATTTGGGAACAGCGCGCACAATCATATAGCATGAGCATGTGAAGGGTTCCATCCATGCAGATACAACAGATGATACACAACCTGAGGCATGCACAACATGAAGTGAAACAGCTGGCATATTTTTGAGCTTCAGTTATTTGGGGGTTTTAACACAAAATATCTTATTATGTCTTTCTATCTTTTAATTTTAATAATGACTGTGATTTATAACTGGCTCGCAAATTTCCTGAATATTAAAGAGTCAAGTTTCATAACGTAGGACTGGTAGAGCTGGCTTCTTCACACAACTAGATGGATAAGGTGGAATGATAGGAAACGGCTTCCTTGACACTTTTTTTGTGGAAAGCTGTAGCAACTAAAAAAGAAAATAACTGATTATCGAGACAATGGAATAGGAACTGGCGAGGGAAATGACTTCGTTTGTAAAATGCTTTCTGTGTAAATCTAATTATCTGAATTTCATCTTTAAATCTACTTCAAAAAGTCAGACACAGTGTTATTTGTGTTTAGGCCCCTCACTGGTGGGGTAGAAAAAAGAGAATCCTCAAGGTTTGCTGGCCGGACAGTCTAGATCAACTGTCGAATTCCAGGTTCTGTGTAACTCTCTGTCTCTAAAGGTAAAGTTAGAGAACAATTATGGAAGATGAGATCCTGCCTCTGTTTCTACACACCCACACCCATACACATACACACACCACTATCCTTGCATTTATCATTTTCTCAGTGAGCCTGAGGAACTAGAACAAAGAATCCATATCAACACTGATCACAAATGACAGCAAATGAAAGAGGGGCGATGATAACAGTCAAATGTTCATGAGTTTGGGGAAGAAGCAGAAATACACAGGAAAAGTGAACAATGTCAAGACTGTATGTAAAATGGAAAAGTGATGCTGAAATCTATCCCCAAATGAATTACACTGCAGATCTTTGGGAGGAACGGTAAAGCATGGACAGCTAAGATTAGAGTGACATTAAAAACAAATGAGACAGCTATAAAGTGCCCCCCCATCCTACTCATTGTTGATGCCTGATTGATTCCTCCTTTGAAGAAGGGTGAAGTTCTCAATTCTTTTATGTTTTTAAGGAGAAAGTATACATAAGTCATAAATGGGCCCATCACTGAATTAATGCCCTTGAGAAATGCACTTATAATTCTGGAAGAGCAACAGCAAGAATTTGAAATATAACCTTGGAAGATTATAATTTTAAGATAATTTTCTGAGACTCAAAGTTTTACCAAGAGACACACACTCATTCTTAACTTGCATTTTCTGTTAGTTATTTTCTATTGATCAAACTAGAAATAATAAAGTCACACAAAATAGACAGGGAGAGTCAGAGAACCTTGAAATGCATCTATTTTAAATGAAGTGTTTTGCTATTCTGTTTAAATGCAAATATTCACGGCATATGCAGCTACATGTTAACGATGTTTATATTCATACACACACACAAACTCTTTTATTCAGTAGTATTGTGGAAATAGGAACAAATATTTGATATGGGGAAATAAATAAATCATATATGCCTGTTGTCTGACACTAACCATCATATCAGAAAACTGAAATGGTAGTCCTAGCTCTGCTTACCAGCCATGGAGCTAGAGAAATTGAGTTAATTCACTAAATATCTGATTCCTCGCTGGAAGAGAGGCACAACATTTTCTACTTCATAATGAAAGATACAACACAATTTGATGCAGCAAATACTGAACATCTGCTACTTGCCCAGGGTAGTACTAACTTCTGTAACACCAAGTCTTCAAAAACATTAAGGATAGAATTATTTTCTATTTCGTACCAATTCAACTTACCGCACGTTGTGCTAAAGTCATAGCATCCCAAATTATAATCCCAGCAGGACCCAAAGCAACAATTTCACCGATTGTATTCACAAGGTCAGCCTGACAAAGGTGATACAAAAAGTTAGCAGGGAGGGATAAATGGAAGCGTACACAGGGCAACATCAACAAGCTAAGCATGCTGACTTAACGATAGCAATCTATTTCTACACTATTTAAATAATTTACTATGGCACTTCTTTAGTATTTTTTTTAAAAAAGGCTATTGTTGCAACTACTTCCCCTGGAAGTATCCATAAAATAAAAATAAAACAGTTAAAAATTTGTCTATATTTTATGATTTGCCATGGTTGCTAGCAAGTCATATGACTACAATAAGCACTAAAATTGCAGTAATTTTATCTCTTTTGGGGACCATATAACTAGCCCTGTGTCTATTCTTAAGTGATATATAAAGCTGAATTACATGTCCTTTAAAAATAACATTGCTTTCCAGTAAAACCTATTTGGGAATACTAGGTCAAAGATGTTGTGCACCATTTATTTACCTCCTCAAGGTACTCAGAAATGATATCAGTAAAAACAAGACGTATGTAGACAAAAATAGGGACAGGATTTTTTTCATTCCGAACTTTGGACACTCGGATAGATTCCACTACTCGGTAGCGGACATAGAGTGCAGCTTGTCGATTAGATTTCAAGTCTCTCTTCAAATAAACAGATGGGTAAAGACCGGTGCTTTCTTGCCACATCCAGTTAAGAGCATCATTTCTTTGTATTTCCACGGGAGGGCACATCCCATTATATTTTGGGTCTTGAAATTTATTGTTATAGCAATCAGGAAAGAGGTAATAACCCCATAAGTGTTTTGGTCGAATTGATTTTCCTAGTTTTAAAGTCTCTTCCATGAACTTCCTTCCTGCAGCTTCAAATTCATCTTTGGCTTTTTTGGTGGCATCTGCGATTTTAATTCCTGCATTGTTTTTCTGGACCAAGTCAATAGACTTATTCCTGTAGATATCCTTGGGTCTCCAGTTTCTCAGCCAGGTGGGCCTCCATTCTTCCCAGTCAATGACAGCTAAGCCTAATTGGTCTGTTGGGATGTAATGCTCTATGTCAGTCTTAGCTTTGTTCAGATGATTTTGCAAGTTCCCTAATTGAGGTATTCCTCCATGATGTTCGGCTAGCTTTGAATCTATGTGAGGATAGAAGCCAAGTCGATCAACATAAAACAGTGTAACAGGCTGCCCTGTGGCCGTTTTCCGGGGACTTCCGATTAAAGGGAAGAGGCTCAGATCTAGGGAGTGATTAAATTGTCCAATACAAGCTTCAGTTGGGACATTCCAGACCCAGATTAAAGTCTCATTTGGAATAATTGGTCCTGCCCTATAATCCATACTCACGGAACATGGAATCAAAAGGGAGATTATTAGCACTGCCTGGAATGTTCCCCCAGACTCAGCAAAGCACCCCCAAAAGAGGTATTTAAATTGTAATCCTCCCATCGCAGAGAGTAATTACAACGTAGACACTTATTTCTTCTTACACAGTTAGGTCTGTTCAGTATTTGATATGAAAGGTGAGAAAGATAATGAAAGGGAATGAGGTCACCCTGAGGGATGACACCCTGAGTATGATGACTGCTTTACGTTGAAGATTATTCTTCTTGTGTCAACACTTCAGAAATATTTTGCAAATCATCCAGAACTGAAAAAAAGACAAATATGGAATTCACTGTAGCCATAATAAGAGCTTTACCAAGTCCAATTTTACAGACAGAATTTAAATCAATATCAAAATATGGAAGACTTTATTTAAAATTTTTAAATCAATAAAATTTTTCTCTCTTATGTTTGATAGCCAATTCTGTAACAGTCAGCATTTAGTTAATCTTTAAAAATCATTCCTCATCCCAAAAAAAGAATTGAATGTAACTATTTCTTCTTACATCATTCCCAGGTATGTAAGACGCTATATCTATGAATACTTTTAAAAAATACCAGTTTGATGTATATAAATTTATATGTATTGGTTGTGAAAAACCACTCTGTCATGATCTACCAAATTTTCAAAACACATGCCACAGAAATTGAAATATTTTTCATTTTTGTAATTTGTGTGTGTGTGTGTGTGTAAATGTAAGTGCAGTCTTGGGAACTGAACCTAAGACATTGCATATGCTATGCAAGCACTGAAATGTGTTATGCCTCCAGTAGTTTGTTTGTTTGATTGCTTGTTGACGTATTTATTGGGTCATGCTATCATTAAGTTTCCTTGGATACTTGGATACTGGAACTCATGATCCTTCTGCCTCAGCCTCCAAAATACCTGGGGTTATCTGTGTACAACCATCCCTGCTTACAGATTGGTCTTTCCTCCCACTTTATTTGTGCTTTTCCTGTAGAGGGCAGTATGAAAGAAAGGAAAAATCATTTTTCCACAGGTATCAATTAGATCTCATTAGTGCACTACTGAATCAAAGTTTACAGTGATGTCCTCTCACTATTAAAATTAAAACACTACTAAATAGCGATTGCCTCTAGTCTTGTTAATAAAAATGAGATGGGAATTCTGATCTTTAAATATTGTTTCAGCAGCAAGACTGTGTTGTCATTCTAATCAATGAAAAACTAAAGTGTAACAGCAATGAAATGGTCTGAGGTAAGAACCAGACTTTTAAAATGAAGAAACTTTTGGATTAATTAAATATTCCTTAAACTTGCCAACAAGATATTGCTCAATTGCTGTTGTTTTATTCATAACCAATATCATATGTCGTTGACAGACGATAGGTCATGAATCGACTTCTTTGATAGGCATATTCAACCAGGCCCTGAACCTGAGAACACTTCTTGATGAATGTAACTATAAAGCCCTCATGAGTACAGCTTAAATATTATGAAGGCACAATGAAGACTAATTAGATACATGGTGATCTAAGAACGTGATGGTCAGTCCTACATCTTGCACTCTCTTCCAATCCGGAAGTCACAGCTATCAGTTATCTGCCTGCCACAGTTTCAGAGCTGTAATGGGCATGTGTAAAGAAACAATAATACCTGAAGTCGATTGAAAAGAGTCTGGATGAGCTATTGTAGAATGTGGTAGAAATAAAGTGTCATAGTGGCAGGGTAAATAATAAGGGTGCAGTTATGTGTTATTCTGTGTTAGGAAACCAAAAAAAAAAAATCTATTACTCTCAGCTCTCACACCATATCCAAAATGGAAGATTTCAGTAACCTTAAAAAGTGTGGAGGTGTCTTTTTATCTACAAACAATGAATTCTACAAAAGACACCAATTGGGCGTCATCTGATCCAGACTAACTCTGACCCCCTCTCTATAGAGATAGAGCCATGAGCTGACAGCTCAGGAGAACATTCCTCTTCCCCACATCAGGAGGTAGTCCCAAAGTACAGGTGATTTTGATCAACTAGCTAGTTTCCCACAGCCCCTTGTTTGAATTTCATTAATTTCCTTAAGCATAGGACTCTAGGAAACCGGTTTAGTGAATTGTCATAATAGATGACAAGCATGGAGGGATACATGGGGTCAAATGTGAAAAGCAGAATAAAGCTGCATGCCTTCCCCAGGTGGAACTCCATCCAGGACTCTCCCCATGGTCTGTGATTTAAGAACTCCCAAATTCTGTGCTTGCTACTCTTTATAATGACTTACTGTGTAGGCATGATGGAAGCACTGATAACTATATAAAATCAGATTAGACAAGAGAGAAAAGAGCTAATGGCCATAATCTAGGGTCAAGGCCTGTAATTCCCCTTGCTCTCTGTGGAACCACTGTCATCATACTTGGTAAGGAGCAGTTCCTTTCGGAAAAGGAATCTTAGGTTTCTCTATGAAAGAAGGGTATTCAGAGAGTATATTACATTCAAAAGCAAAATCAAAAAAAAAAAAAAAAGGTGTTTCTATGTCCTGGCTGGAGGAAGGAAAAATTCTTCTACTACAGGGAGAAAAGTGAACCAGGAACCAAGGATGGGAATTGCAACTTATGTACAACAATATCATAGTTACATATTGATTTGTTTATATACCGAGTACAGTGATATAAACCACCTTGATAGACATACATCAAATTGTATAAACTAGTTTGATATGCAAAAGTTTTGGAACCTGAAATATTTGGATTTTAGGCCTTTTAAAAGCCACTCTTGGGCTATAGAGATGGCTCAAAGGTTAAGAGCACTGGCTGCTCTTCTAGAGGTCCTGAGTTCTATCCCAGCAATTGATGGTGTCTCACTACCATCTATAATGAGAACTGGTGCACTCCTCTGGCATGCATGCATACATGAAGGCAGAACACTGTATACATAATAAATAAATAAATCTTTATTTAAAAAAGACCACTCTCTAATTAATTGTTCACAGACAAGTAATTTATTGTCTCCAACTTAATTTCTTCAACAACCAGAAAATAATTCTTACCTGTCTGAGTATTCCTTAACTAATGTCCATAATTGCACTAAGCAACTGAATTTTCTAGATAGAATCAACAGGCATACAGTTTGACTTATTCTCAAAGTCAGCTAGACATATAACTTTGCCTCATTTTAGAAATTTTCCCCTTACATCTTTAACTACAAAATATGGATTAAAAAGAACTATATTCATGGGTCCCTTATGATGTTCTAATAATGTATGTAAAGCTCTTGGGATAATGACTGTGAAAATTCATAATACACCACCCTAAAACACAATGGTATGGCATTTTAAGCTAATGAGAATTAATCAAATATATAAGAAAGAAGGACTTTCTGATCCTCCCCTGAGCAAAAATTCCTTGTATTGGAGGTATCCTTCCTTATTCTAAGAACATCATCTCATAACTGGACACTGGGTGACTGTCAAAATGACTCAAGGCTGTCAAACTTACTGCATATCCCATATTGTCATCTGGTTTCTACAGATGTCTCCCACTTATGTCCCCACATATTACTTCCTCTAGAAGTTTTCACTGGTCTCGCTTAATCTACATAATTATTTATTTCCTTAAAAGCTTATTAGGATGTTGGTTGTAGCTATTTCTTTAGCGTAATACTCTGAATCACTTTGGCAAACTTCTATCTGCAAAAAATTATTTACATTATGATTCATAACAGTAACAAACTTACAATTATGTAAAAGCAATGCAAACAGTTTTATGGTTAGGGGTCTCCACAGCATGGGAAACTGTATTAAAGGGTCACAACAGCAGGAAGGTTGAAAACTACTGCTGTAGGGTTTGGGGCTGTTTGAAAGAAAATGACCCTTAAAGGGAGTGGCACCATTAGGAGGTATGACCTTCTTGGAGGAAGTGTTTCACTGTGGGTGCGGGCTGTGGGGTCTATTTTCTCAAGTTTCCCTCACTGTGTTAGAAAGTTGACTTCCTGTTGCCTCTGAGTTAAGATGTAGAACTTTCAGCTCCAGCACCACATCTGCCTGCATGGTGTCACACTCCCCATCCTGATAATAATGGGCTGAACCTTTGAAACTGTAAGCCATCACCTCAATTAAATGTTTTCTTCATGAGAGTTATTGTGTTCATGGTATCTCTTCACAGCAATAGAAAACCCTAACTAATACAGTTTTTATTATTTTTCCTATGATGTTTGCTATGTATGTAAAAAATACTGAATAATATTTTTTCTTTGCTTCTATTTATCTGCCAGTTCAAATCATAATCCCTAAATACAGAACTTCAGAGTCAAGATAAGGTTTGTTTGTTGTTGCTGCTGTTGTTGTTTTTGTTGTTTTGTTTGGGTCCTAGCAGAATGGGTTCCCATTGCTTAAGATACAAGGCTTACTCCGCAGACTATGACTGACATTTTGGAGACAAGAGAGTCATCACAAGGCAAGATGTTTTCCTTACATCTGCCTCCCAGAACTCTGTAGAGTACGGATAATTAAAAAAGTTGTTACTGGAGCAGGCACACTTGCTGAAGAGGAAACTGCCCCCATGCTCATCTCTGCTTCTAGAGTCTGCATGCTGATAATAGTATCTGAAAACCTATGAATGTTCTACCTCTTCTGAGAGTTCAATCATAAATGGACATATAATTGCTATGGTGTTGCAAATCATATCAGGCTAACATATGAGAGGCAACCAATTCTGCCCTAGCATTCACATTCTGACCAAATTCTTTCATTATTCACTGACTGTCACGTAACTATGTTTCTGGAGATCAACACCGACCTAAGGAAATACCCCAAGTCTCACAAGGCCCTGAAGACACTCCACTTGACTTTATACTTTCTGCCCTTAGCAGTTCCCACTCTTTGTTCACTGTCTGCATGTTTGGTGGACGAACTAAATACATATTCAAATAACCATGCTGACGCTATGACAGTAAAAAGGTCTTAGTAACTGTGATCATTCTTCAATTTCATATTTTTTATGGAGTGATTTTATCTAAAGGACTCATTTTCAACATGGGTAAACTACTTGTTCCAAAAGCGCTGTGGCACTCATATGAGTTTTCTGTTCTCTAACAACATCAATATTTGAAACAAGAAGAGCATAGCATCTAAATATAAAAGTAAGTTTAAATGTAAAACTCAATCAACAAGTTGGCCTCAAATGTCCAAAAATATTACATTGTTAATGTTTTACATTATAAAACCGTACTTCAATTCTGAGGTATAAATAAAAACTTCTGGGTTAGTTTCAGGAAACCTTATAATTAGCAGTGTCTCTAAACCTTGAGTCCCTAAATTAATGAACTTTAAAGAAGATTGAAAGGAAAATTTGATGGTACCACTTGCAACTTAGAGTAACTAAGTAATATGCTAGTGGAATACCATGTGTACAAGAAGTGCATCCTTCCCTGAGGGACAATTCTCTTCATCACTTCAACCAAAAATAATCAGGTACTGTTACCTTGCTGCAAAGACACTCAGAGGCACCTGTCTGCCAGCTGTCTCTCCGTCGAAATTTTAAAAACTCTTAATTCATGTAAATCATGGCTGTCCTAAACACCACCAGAACTCCTAAGTCAGAGCAATGGAACGCTGTCCCTATAAGTGACATCATAGTCGGACCTTCACAGATAATTCCGAAGTCCTAGAAGCAGATGACATCACAAAGTAGGCAGATTCTCCCAAGATCACAGACCAAGATACTTATTTCTGCCTCTTTTCTCCTATTTCCAATTCCTCCACTCTTTAGAGGACTAAATTAGTTTTAAACAAAAGTTTCTGGTTTTTCTCCTTTCCTTGGCAGCCTGACCAGTCACTATTTTTTCTCAATCTATTCATCTTTCAGACATGTGCACAAAATCACACAACACAAGCCCATGTCATATTAATAAACCATTCTGATAGTGAGTTCAGCATGAAGGTAGCATGGACAATTATGTAATCAGCTTTTATCCCTGCCAATGTGAATATCTAGTAGAACTACTGTTGAGAGGGTTTATTGAAACTGGGCACCATTTGTGCCCACAGAGTAACTTCTCCCTACCCTTTCTCTGGGTGAAATCTTCATGCCTCAGAAAATCTCCAGTAGAGCTCAAGTCTGTTCCTTGATCAGAAGATGACACGGAAGGTCATTTTTCTCTTTTATTGAATTTAACTATAAAATAGGACAATATTGCAATTATAACCCTGTAGTTGGTTTCACAGCCTGTACCTCAAATTCTTGATAAAGTTCTTCTAACATGGAATTTATTACATTTTTTTCTTGCCAAGTAAACAGGTACATCAGGAGACTCATATAACATGGGATTGCTTAGCTATTCCCCTGACAAGGCCACCCATTTCTAAACTATTTCCATTAGAAGATCAGAACTCTGGAGTTAGCCAGAGAAATAGCTCATCTTACCTGTTTTTCTTCTCTTAATCTGTCTCCTGTCAATTCCTAGACATGGAGCCTAAAAAGAGTCCAGATATTTTTTTTCTCTCTCTTACACAGCTGGTAGAGGAGCAGTTCCTCACTCCGTCATCATCAGTAGACGGGAAGAGCCACAGCTGGACTCTACATAGAGAGGAAGAGGTTTTGGAACACTCAGTCCTAAATGGGATATCTCCATCAAAAATTTCTCCCCTCAAGGGTCAAGGAACTATGAGGAAGAGGAAATGGAGCCTGAGGGGACGGTTGAATTAAAACAGTGTCCTCCAGATATAAGACTGATACCCATACAAATTCACAAGCACTGGCAGCATGCATAGGGCCCACACATGCCCATATGTGTTAAAGACAGACAGGGCCCCTTTGGATGTCAGTGTGGCAATTTCTAAGAAAATGAGGAAACAATTTTCCTCAAGACCCAGTAATACCACTTCTCGGTATATATCCAAAGGACGCTTAATCATGCCACAAGGTCATGTGCTCAACTATGTTCACAGCAGCATTGTTTGTCATACAGAACCTGGAAACAACCTAAATGCCCCTCGACCGAAGAATGGATTAGGAAAATGTGGTATGTTTACACAACGGAGTACTACACAGCAGAAAAAATAATGACATCTTGATTTTGCAGGCAAATGGATGGAGCTAGAAAACATCATTTTGAGTCAAGTAACCCAGACACAGAAAGACAATTATCACATGTACTCACTCATAGGTGGTTTTTAAACATAAAGCAAAGAAAACCAGTCTACAAACCACAATCCTAGAGAACGTAGACAACAATGACGACACTAAGAGAGACATACATAGATCTAATCTACATAGGAAGTAGAAAAAGACAAGATCTCCTGAGTAAATTGGGAGCATGGGGACCTTGGAGGGTTGAAGGGGGAGGGGAGAGGCAGGGAGGGAAGCAAAGAAAAATGTAGAGCTCAATAAAAATCAAAAAAAAAAAAAAACCAGACAGACAGGATCCAAGTACTCAGAAGAGGAAATGCAAATCGACTCCCACCCCTAACTGAGAAGCTATCTCTGATGCTCAAAAGGAAAACTTCCTCTTCTCCAGTGGAATCTCAGTGGGTACATTTAAGACACTTAAGGGTAGGCTGCATGCCCAGCAGTAGATGTCAACATAAAACAAACTCAGTAGTATTTGTGTAGACTTTTTGTCTCAAACTACTTTGTTTGGGCATTTTTTCATTGTATTGGTCTTTTGCTTGTATATTTTAGATTCTGTTTTAGTGGGTTTTGTAAGGTGGGTTTTTTTGTTTTCTTTTGTGTGTGGATGTGTGGTTCTTGTTTCTGTTGTTAGTTTGAGGATTTTTCTGGTGTTTTTGTTTCATTAGTTTTTTCTTGCTTCTGTTCCTTAAATAGAGAAAAAGAGAAAGAAGGGGTATGGAGTTGGGTTGTGAGAACAATTTGAGGAATTGGGGAGAGAGAAAGTGTGATATTAGAATATATTATGTAAAATATTTGACTATGTAAATAAACATAAATAAGTAAAAGTAGTGCTTCCTCAGGAATATTTTTAAAAGTCAGCATTCTTCATACTTAAACCAAGAAAAAAAAGTATTTCTATTTTTTTATATGTTCAAATTATATTTTTTGCAAGTTCAAATTATATTTGTTATTTTTGTTTATAATATTTGTACACCTATGCAAAGTTATTTAGGATCACAAAGTTTGGTCCTGAGACTGACTAGCGTTCAGTTTCTTCAGATCTGTTCTCCTGCAGCTAGAACTTCTTGGGGTTAAATAAATAACAGATCTGCAGAAACTGAACACTAGTCAGTCTCAGAACCAAACTTTGTGATCCTAAAAGGCAACCTGTGCAACGAAGGTCTTCATGGATTGGGACTCTCAGCACATCAGGCTGGCTCAACCTTTGTATGAATTGCATTCATTTACCTGCTTAGAAAGTTTGAGAGGGAACATGCTAAGAAAGTACCCTCTTCAGGGTTGTGCTATAAGTTGCCTTCCCTCAACCCAACTGAAATGGCCTCTGTTCTGTAAAATGTAACTTATTGAAAAAATATTCTATTGTTTTTAAAAGGCTTACTAGAATAAGTAGGTTCAAATAGATGACATTTAAGACAAATTGTAGCAAAATATTGTTGATGTAGAATTCAGATACTTTTATGTTAGGTGTTTTTAGGTTAGCCTAGCCAAACAAGTGCCGTCATGATTAATAATTCTGATAGTATCTAGAGTCTCCTAGGAGAGAAATCTCTGGGCAAGTTTGTGATGGAGTTTCTAGAGTGGGCTAACTGAGATAGAAAGACCCGCCCTAGAGGTGAGTGGCATTCTTGCATGGGCAGAGTTGGAGATTGGATAGAGCAGCAGTTCTGAACAGCAGCTTCAAACTCTTTTGTCCTTATTCCAGCATCTTGGAATCCTGCCATGACTTCCCTGCCATGATGGACTCTACCCTCAAACAGTAGGCCAAAATGAACTCTCCTTTAATCTGTGTATGTCAGGGGTTTTGTCATAGAAATAGTTTAATTAAAACATAAAATAAATGTCAAGAATTGGGCATTGTTGCTTTGATTCATGGAACTTGTTTGTGACAGGAATGTGGAAGATTTTGAAACGCTGAACTTAAAAAATAATAGTCCTAGTATGTTATAAACTGAGATTAGTGACCCATTCCAGTCAAAGCCTAGAAAACAAAAATGGTGAGGAAAAAAATGCAGGTCATGGAGTTTCAGAAGATAAATGGGACTCAAACAGGAATTTGGTAAAGACTGACAGAATTCAGAATTCTACACATATCCTGAGAATTTGAGTAATGCTGAATTCAAAAATAATGGATGATTCTGTCTGCCTTTGAAATGTGCTTATTCAAGCCTACAGTGAGAAGAGAGAAAAATCAAACCAGGAATATATAAAAATCTCAGTTGAATAGAAAAAGCAAAAAATTTGAAATTGCAAACAAAATGTGTATTTAAAAAAAGAGCTATACAGGATGGCCACTTGTAGTAAAACATCATGAAGGTAATCAAAAACCTAGAAAGTACAGAAAAAGATAATCATTCGGAGTAGATATTTTTGCATTAGAAAATATTCTCTGCAACTGAACTAGTGAATATAAATTCAGGAATTCTGGTTTCGTTTCCCAAAAGTCAGAGATATTTCAATACTTTAAAAATGATGGTCAAGCTGGACTGTGGTGACACATGCCTTTAATCCCAGCACTCAGGAGGCAGAGGCAGATGAATCTCTGTGAGTTTGAGGCCAGCCTGGTCTACAAGATCTAGTTCCAGGACAGGCTTCAAAGCCACAAAGAAACCCTGTCTCAGGGGAAAAAAAATGAATAAAAAAAATAATAAAAAATAAAAAAAATACCTAGATGGTCAAAATGCAATTATTGTCAATAGGTTTTTCTTCTGAAGCAATTTTGTATATCAATTGATGTTATATGAATGCTGAAAGTTTTATGAAAGTGTGGATATATTCTCCTCTAATTCTTGTTGTTCTTGCTCTTCAATAAAGCACTTAGGTTGGAGCAGGCCTGAGAGGGCAACTTACACAGGAGAGGATCCAGACCAGGGCCTTTTGCAGAAACAGGACTGAGCCAGAAACTTAGGCTGGAGCAGACCTGAGGCGGTGAGCTCTCCAAGAGCAGGACTGAGCCAGTGACCTAGAAAGGAGCCTGCAGGAGCAGTTCTTATCTAGAGATCTGGGGGCTGGAGCAGGTGTGAGAAAGGAAACTTCACAGGAGTAGGAGCTGATCCATATCAGGGACATTTGCGGAAACAGGAATGAGCCAGCTATTTAGGCCAGAGCAGACCTGAAATAGCGAACTCCACAGGAGCAGGTACAAGGAAGCAACCATTGAGGGAGAAGGCAGGAATCAGAGGCCTCTGCCAGTCCCGGGCCTGATTCTGGGACCTCTAAGGAACTAGGCTTGAGCCAGGACCTCTGCAGGCCTCAGCATGAGTCTGGGACCTCCAAAGGATTAGGCAGTAACCAGAGACCTCCATGGGTCAGGACATGAGTCTGGGACCTCTGAAAGAGTAGGCATGAGCCAGATCTTCTGCAAGTCGAGCACATCTGAGTCTGGGACTTCCGAGGGAATAGATTGGAACCAGAGACCTTTGCAGGACCAAGCCCAAGCCAGGAACCTCTGCAGGAGTGGATCCAGACCAGGGATCCCAAACAGGACTGAACCAGCATACTAGGCCTGAGAAGGACTGAGACAGTGAACTCCACAAAAGCAGAGCTAACCCCGGGAATGCCGAGCGTCCTCCAGGAACACTGAGTGACCAACATGATGACTGGAACCATGGCACTGACTGTACAAGGAGCAACCATCAGAGCCTTGGATCCACTGGCAACTGGAAGATAGATCACCAGAGTCACAGACAGCCAAGAACACACGCAACACCATAAAGAGTACATAACACAAGTAAAAACTAGTGACCCGCGGGGCTGGAGAGATGGCTCAGAGGTTAAGAGCATTGGCTGCTCTTCCAGAGGTCCTGAGTTCAATTCCCAGCAACCACATGGTAGCTCACAACCATCTATGATAAGATCTGGTGCTCTCTTCTGGTGTGCAGGCATACATGCAAGCAGAATGATGTATATGTAATAGATAAATGTTAAAAAAAAAAAAACTAGTGACCCTACAACAGCAAAGGTTGAACAATCAAATATAGATGAAGCAGAAGAAAATGACCTAAAAAAAATAACTTTATGAGAATGCTTGAGGCCCTTAAAGAGGAAATGAAAAATTTCCTGAAAGAAATGGAGGGAAAGACAAACAAAACTGGAAGACATCAACAAATCCCTTAAAGAAAACCAAGGAAAAGCAATCAAATATATGAAGGAAACTACACAAGACTTGAAAACTGAAATAAAGACAATAAAGAAAACACAAGCTGAGGGAATTATAGAAACCACAAATGCAAGCATAAAAGAATTCAAGAGATGGAAGAGATAATCTCAAACCCTGAAGATACAATTGAGGAAATAAACTCTTCAGTCAAAGAAAACATTAAATATAACAAAAGCTTAACCCAAAATACCCAGGAAATATGGGGCACCATGAAAAGACCTAACCTAAGAATAAATATATAGAAAAAGAAGAATTCAAAAGCATAGAAAATGTATTTAACAAAATCATAGAAGAAAACTTTCCCAACCGAAAGAAAGTTATGCCTATGAAGATGCAAGAAGCTTAGAGAACACCAAATAGACTAGATCAAAAAAAAAAAAATCCCATCATCACGTAATAGTCAAAATACTAAACATACAGAATAAAGAAATAATATTAAGAGCTGCAAAGGGAAAAGGCCAAGTAGTATATAGAAAGGCAGACCTGTCAGAATTCTACCTGACTTCTCAATGGAGACAATGAAAGACAGAAGGTCCTGGTCAAGCATTATGCAGACATTAAAAGATAACAGATGCCAGCCTAGACATACCCAACAAAACTTACAATCACTATAGAAGGACAAAACAAATTTTTCCATGACAAAAGCAGATTTAACCAATATCTAGCCACAAATTCAACCCTACACAAAGTACTAGAAGAAAAACTCCAACCCCAGGAAGTTGGCTACACCAAAAAAAAAAAAAAAGAAAAGCATAGACAATTGATCTCACAACAGCAAATCCCCCAAAAAAGAGAAAAGCACACAAAATAACATCACCAACAACAAAAACTAAATTACAGGAGATAGCAATCACTGGTCATTAATTTCCCTTAATAAAAATGGACTCCATTCACTTATAAAAAGACACAGGCTAACAGATTGGATACAAAAACAGAATCCATCCTTCTGCTGCATACCTCAACCTCAAAGACTTATGTCGCCTCAGAGTAAAGAGTTGGGAAAAAATTCCAATCAAATAGACCTAAGAAACAAGCTGTTGTAGCTGTCCTAATGTCTAACAAAATAGACTTCAAACCAAAATCAATCAAAAGAAACAAAAAAGGATACTTCATATTAGTCACAGGAAAAATCCTTCAAGAGGAAATCTCAATACTGAACATCTATGCCCCAAGTATAAGGGCACCCTCATATGTAAAAGAAACACTTCTAAAGCTTAAATCATACATTAAACACCACACACTAATAGTGGGAGACTTCAACACTCCAATCTCACCACTGGATAGGTCAGTCATACAAAATATTAACAGAGAAAGAAAAGAACTAACTGATGTTATGTACTCAAATGGACTTAACAGACATCTATAGAACATTCCATCCAAACATAAGAGAATAAGCCTTTCTCTCAGCACTTCATGGAACCTTCTCAAATTTGACCACATACTCATTAACAAAACAAACCTCAACAGATACAAAAAAAATGGAATAACCCCATGTATCTTATCTGATCACCATGGCTTAAAATTAGAATTCAACAGCAACATTAATTCCAGAAAGCCCACAAGCACATGGAAATTAAACAATGCTCATCTGAAGCATCAATGGGTCAAGGAAAAAATAAAAGGAGAAATGAAAGTCTTTCTAAATTCAATGAAAATGACCACACAAAATACCCAAATTTATGGGATACAATGAAAGCAGTGTTAAAAGAAAAGTTCATAGCACTAAATGCTTACATAAAGAAGCAGGGAAAATCCCACACTAGTGAATTAACAGAATACTTGAACACTTTAGAACAAAAAGAAGCAAATTCATCCAAGAAAACTAGATGGCAGAAAATAATCAAATTGAGAGCAAAAGTCAACAAAATAGAAACAGAGAAAACACTACAAAGAATCAAAGAGTTGGCTCCTTAAGAAAATCAGCAAAATAGACAAACCTTTATCCAAACTAACCAAAAGGCAGAAGAGAAAATATCCAAATTAACAACATCAGAAATAAAAACAGGGACATTTCAAAAACCTGTACTCCACAAAATTGGAAAACTTAAAGTAACTGGACAACTTTCTGGATAAATATCACTTACCAAACTTAAATCAAGACAATATAAGCAAATTAAACAGACCTATAACTGCTAAGGAAATAGAAAGAGTCATGAAAAGTATCCCAACCAAAGAAAAAAGTCCAGGACCAGATAGTTTTAGCTCAGAATTCTACAAGATTTTCAAAGATGAACAAATACCAAAGGGGGGGGGGGGAACAGAGAAAAAATGTATATCTCAATAAAATCAATAAAAAATATAAAACAGTAAGGTCAAACTTAAGAAAAAAGAGCTATAGTCTTTGAAGAGATTAATACTATTGCAAGAATCATCTAGCTTTGTGTTGAAGAAATAGAAAAGACAACTGAAGGCCCCACACCCATTTAAGGTTCTATCTTGAAATAATGCAGAACATTTGAAGAGAAACCACCTAACTTGAAAATGATTCCTACGGGATCAAAAAAATAACCACCTAGGGAAATATGTTCCCAGGATCAGAGTCCAGTACCAGAGTCTGGTGCAATTACTATCATGGGATGCCAGGCTACTTACCAAGCTGTCAATAGAACTTGGTTTACAAGCGTGAAATAGGCAGGAGTAAAGGGCTCGTGGATGTTTGTACCAAAGGTTCCCAAAGGCCTCTAAGACCAGGCAATATGTACCAGGAATAGAATCACTATAAAGTTGACCAGAAATACCACTGCGTAAAGCTATGTAGAGGAAGGCAGTATTAAAAAAAAAAAAAGACATGGTGAGACAGCAGAGTTTCTAAGACCATGGGATGTCCACAGAGAGGAAACATGTAGGCATTGGACTAATCAATGCCGAGAAGGGCTATATGTAAATCAAGGGGCAGAACTAGAGAAATGGGCTGACCCAAGCCCTATAGAGTGTTACACTGATAAAGGGTAAATTTGTGGTAGCTAAGATTTACTGTAAGCATGACAGATTCTTGAAACATCTAGGAGATAAAGGTCTGGTCATATGTATGCAGTAGTTTCTACGTTGGGTTAGTTGCAATGGAAAGACGCACCCTGCAGGTGAGCAGTACTTTGTCATATGTTGTGGTCCTTGATTGAGTCCAAAAAGAGAGTGACCATAGTGTCAGCATTCGTCACCTTCTCCCGACTCTGGGTACAATGCGACCGCAACCTCACAAAACTGTAAACTGGAATAAACCTTTCACCCCATAAATTGTTTCTTGTCAGGTAATTGGTTATAGAAGAAAAAATGAGCAAAGTGAGTATATACAGGCTGAATGTGCTTCTGTTTAACAAAAGAAGAGAAAGATTGGGGCTGGAGAGATGGCTCAGTGGTTAAAAGCATTGCCTGCTCTTCCAAAGGTCCTGAGTTCAATTCCCAGCAACCACATGGTGGCTCACAACCATCTGGAATGAGGTCTCGTGCCCTCTTCTGGCCTGCAGACATACACACATTGTATAAATAAATAAATAAATAAATAAATAAATAAATAAATAAATAAATAATTTATGGGGGCTGGAGAGATGGCTCAGCGGTTAAGAGCATTGCCTGCTCTTCCAAAGGTCCTGAGTTCAATTCCCAGCAACCACATGGTGGCTCACAACCATCTGGAATGAGGTCTGGTGCCCTCTTCTGGCCTGCAGACATACACACATTGTATAAATAAATAAATAAATAAATAAATAAATAAATAATTTATGGGGGCTGGAGAGATGGCTCAGTGGTTAAGAGCATTGCCTGCTCTTCCAAAGGTCCTGAGTTCAATTCCCAGCAACCACAGGGTGGCTCAAACCATCTGTAATGAGGTCTGGTGCCCTCTTCTGGCCTGCAGGCATACACACAGACAGAACATTGTGTACATAATAAATAAATATTTTAAAAAAAAAAGAAGAGAAAGATCAGTTAACAAAAATTATAAAAACTATCATCAGCATTGCTCCTTAGCAGTAAAGTGAATCAATATGCTTTGGATATTGACATAATTTTTTAAAAAAAAAAAAATCTGTAAGATATAAGCTATTCAGCCAGGCGGTGGTGTGGTGCATTCTTTTAATCCTAGCACTCTAGAGGCAGAGGCACATGGATCTCTGTGAGTTCAAGGCCAACCTGGTCTACAAAGTGAGTTCCAGGACAGCTAGGACTGTTAATCAGAGAAACCCTATCTCAAAAATAAATAAATAAATAAATAAATAAATAAATAAATAAATAAATAAATACAGAAAAGGAAAAAAGATATAAGCTATCACCATGTCACCAATACCCAGTACTGTTCTTCTAGCATAAATCATAACTATACATAACATATGTAAGAAGAAAAATGAACCTCAACTTTCCCGCAAGGTCCCCATGCTCCCAATTTACTCAGGAGATCTTGTCTTTTTCTACTTCCCTTATATATCAGATCTATGTAAATCTCTCTCAGTGTCCTCCTTGTTGTCTACGTTCTCTGGGATTGTGGTTTGTAGGCTGGTTTTCTTTGTTTTATGTTTAAAAACCACCTATGAGTGAGTACATGTGATAATTGTCTTTCTGTGTCTGGGGTAAACAGAGAATTTTTAACATAGGACTCTCAAGTGGCCAAGAAACACCTAAGGAAATGTTCAGCATCCTTAGCCGTTAGGGAAATGCAAATCAAAACAACACTGAGATTCTATCTTACACCTATCTGTGACAATTCATGATAGCAAGGATGTGGAGCAAAGGAAACACTACTCCACTTCTGGTGGGAGGGCAAACCTGCACAACCACTTTGGAAACCAATATGGCAGTTTCTCAGAAAATTGGGGATCAGTCTACCTCAAGACCAAGTTATACCACTCCTGGGCATGTACATAACCTTTGACCTAAAATTTATCTTTCTTACAAGATGTGCTGGGGATAAAGGTGACACAGAAATTCTGAGAGTGGCCAACCAATGGCCAGTTCAGCTTGAGACTCATACCATGAGATGGAGCTCATCCCTGAGGGCCGGAACCCAGAGGCAGAGACCTGGATTTAAACAAGCGAAACCAGCAAAATAAAAAAATAAATAAATAATAAAAATATTCATAATGATATACTGCTATAAATTCGTGCTTAGCCCAGTTGTCATCAATAAGGCTTCATCCAGTAACTGATGGAAACAGATACAGAGACCCACAATCAAACATTAGGCAGTACTTGGGGTATCCTATGGAAGAGCTGAAAAGGAAAGATTGTAGGAGCTGGTGGCATCAAAAACACCACAAGAAAACCCTCAGAACTAAATAGCCTGGGCTCAAAAGGGCTCAAAAAGCCTGAACCAACAATCAGGAAGCCTGTATGGCACTGACCGAGGCCCCCTGTATAGATGTTACAATTGTGTAACTTGGTCTTCTCTTGAGACTCCTAACAGTGGGAGCAAGGGCTGTATATGATTCTGTTGCCTGTTTTGGGGGCCCTTTCCTCCTACCGGGTTGCGTCTTCCAGTCTTAATAAAAGAAGAGATGCTTAGTCTCACTGCAACTAGATAGACTTTGTCTGACTGATAACCATGGGCAACCTGTCATTTTTCTGAGAAGAAACAGGGGCAGGAGGTGGATGGGGGAGAAGTGGGGGATGTTGGGAGGAGAATAAGGAGGGGTAATATTGGTCTGGATGTAAAAAAAATAAATAAACAAAAAAACACCAACAAAGGACATTTTATACTGATTAGTCTTTCTTGTATAGTGTGTGGATGATGGAAATCATTCTGTTTAGATGATAACCATCATACTGTGCTTGAGGGTAAAAGACAACTAACGTTGGTAGTCTAGATAAGAAATATCCATTTAGTCAGACTCCTGGATAATGCTCTTTCTTTAAACCATCTGATCGTTTTGAATTTATAACTTCAACAAAGTTACTGATTCAATTCCTAATTTTTACTTGGCCATGTTCTGATCATGTAGCTCCAAGGGTCAAGGGCTCTTGGTACAAGTAAGTTATATTTCATATTTCAACTCATCCATTTGTGGTGGGTAAAGAGGAGAGCTGAATTCATACTTGCTAATGCTTTATCTCAGTGGGACTGAAGAACCAGAAAGGAGCCTTTAAATTCAGATGAAAACTTGACCTGACTCACAGAAAACTTTCATTCAGTTTGGAAGGATTTTTCTTTGTCTTCTGATCACTGTGGCTCACAATGATTGATTGAATATTGTACTTCCTGTATAACTTTCTTAGATAACGTCAATGAAAAATTAGAATGGCCAAGACATTTGTATGATGCAAAACCCATGAGGGTACAGGATAAAGGTCGTTAGCTTAAGACTGACCTCATTGAGTATTCATAAGCTTTTTAAAGTTTCTCTCACACTTTCTCCCCAATTTTGGCAAGTATTCATGCAATACATTCTATAGCTCATAAAGTAGAGACAAGGGTTATTCATAATCTGTAGATAACTTTCCACTTTTTACCAGGGCAAGCAAATCTGTCTCATTCT
Source organism: Alexandromys fortis (assembly GCF_014885135.2). Classification (NCBI taxonomy): domain Eukaryota; kingdom Metazoa; phylum Chordata; class Mammalia; order Rodentia; family Cricetidae; genus Alexandromys; species Alexandromys fortis. The sequence goes on from NW_026067933.1 coordinate 1,760,853, forward strand.
TTGGCTCCAAATATCAGAATCATGTCTCTTCCAATACTGAATCCCTAAAAAGCTTAGGTCAGAGATTCAGGTGAGGAAGCTAAGCCAATCAGAGCCAAGACAGGTTGGTCCTCACTTGATCTGTTCCATCTTAAAAGTGTGAGCTTGAGCCAGGCATGGTGGTACAAACCAATAATCCCAGTACTTGGGAAGCAGAGGAAGAGGCTGACTACAAATCATAGGCCAGTCTGGTCTACAAGGTGAGTTCTAAGACAGGTAGGGCCATGGGACTTGACTATAAAAATTCCAAACAAATGAACCATCTTGAATGATACATGAACTGTTTCTGGCTAGCTTCAAGTTTTAGAACAAAGTTTAAAACTCTGAGGGAGAGGAATCCGGAAAGAGTCAAAGGACAGAATGTGAAAAAAATGGAGATGTGAAGACTGGAACCAGGGAACAGAACCAAAATATTTGGCTGAAACCAGGCTGTGCTCAAGAAACTGTGTCTGATATTGTCAGTGTCTGTAATCCATTGTAGCTCTGATGAACACTGAGACTCAACAGAGTATAATTATAGAGGGAACAGAGATTGTTTTCCCTCTCAAGTTTTCCCTTTCCATGTTCCTAAACCTAGAAAATTTAAGAAATGATAGAAAGATTGCCTTATGCCTATTTAAAGCAGCTAGTGCCTCGAATGCCTTACTTTCTCACATAGAAATGATGGTGTGGATTTCCCATAAATCCTTGACACCCAACCCTTATGTGCTGCTCTGCCTAGGTTCTTGCTGATCCATGGCCTCTCAACTTCTGTCTTCTTCCTTCTTTGGCCTGGTTTTTACTTCTCTGCTTTAAGTGTTTTGGTATACACTGAGGGTTCTCTACCTGCTTTAGTTTAGATTTTTTTTCTCTATATTCTACCTTAAAAATCACTTTTGCCATAATCTGTACGACCAAATTTAGACTCCCAACATCAACGACAATGTCTAATATCCATTGGTTCCCAGTTCATTAAATCTTACCTTCTGATTCTGATGTTTCTGACTTTATTGCAATTATTTTTCAACTGCTCCAATTCCTAATCTGCCACACCAGCATGGCAGCTGTCTTTCTTCCGAGTGAGGGACATCGGGATTAACACACAACACAACTTCAGGTTCTGCAGACAAGCCTTTATTCCACTTTCTCACACAGTATATATAGCCCTCAGCAGGGGAGGCCAAGTCAGCAAAGCAGGAAGCTCATCACCATAACTCAATGGCTTAGGGGTAAACATGCTTAGAAACATTGCTGCAAACAACAGATTGTTCCTGTTTTTGTTCCTGCTTTCAACCAACCGCAAGAGTGTAAAACAGATCAAGTAGGGGTGTGAAGGCCTGTCCTCTAGGAACCCAACAATTCCCCCCTTTTTATTTTAAAAGCATGAGAGCCCCTGTCTTAGGACTCCCCCAGAGAGAGACTCTTACACGTCTACAGGAGGCCTTAATCCCTGTCTTAGGCGAGCTCTCTATATCAGGAGAGTTGGCCATCGTAGGGATCCCTCTTGACTTCTGCAGCATCTGCAACCAGACTTGGGGCACTTCCTGATTACTGGAAGACAGCCCAAGCAACACTTGTCAAGTGACAGTGTGCTGTATGAAAGATTGCCGCATAAAGCAGCAGAGAATCCAAAAACAGGTAACCCCAATAGCAATATCAGTACAAGTGAGCATTCCAGACAATTGCTGGACCCAGCCCCCAAGCTGGGTTATAGCATTCTACTGACTGGATCCAGACACAGCAGGGACCCACATACTATTAATACTAACAATATGATGAGCTGTCTGCAGAGTGAAATTCAAAAAGGAGGAATTCCAAGGGCCGTCCAAACATGCATTCAATTGTTCAACCACATCAGAAGCATTTACAACATTAGCAGGTGTAACATACAAGACACTTGTTGCAGGAGTCAAAGGGAATCTACCTGTTCTTTCAAAAGTACAGTTTGTTGATTTAAATTTAAAAGTGCAAGTCCAATATGAGAGTCCAGAGCACTCCATGTCGGCAGGGACTCGCTAACCCTTCCAGAGAGCTGATCCACAGTCTCTGTAGTCACAGCTGTCTGCAAAATGTAGCTGCAGTGGCAGTGGCAGCAATAGTAGCAACAATTACAGCTGGTCGCCTGCTGTCAATAAAGGATGATCTCCTGATATTCTTGAGACACCAGCACTGGCAGAGGAATCACAGCAGGCACTCAAATGATCAGAGCTCCATGAGAACCGTCCCAGTAATTACTCAGCTTGTAGATCCTGGAAGAACAATTAGGAATATCAGCCCCCAAAATGTCATTCCACAATACAAAGAAAAATGGGGCAGGAACACAAGCAGAAGATTGAATAGTCATATTGCGTCCAGCAGTATAAAAAATCAGGATCTTGAGTGATACATCCTCCCCACATAACTGTGGGGTGGAGATTAAAATCTCTAACAGCATCCCAACACCAAGGAGCAGGATTGGGACCATAGGTATTATGCAATAATAACTGGCATTAAAAACGGGAGGTTTCTCATCAGACTCCCCATCATCCATAATTCTGTTACTGTTACCAGAGTCATCACCTGAAGCAGAAGGAGCATTGCAATCTTCATCCTGGGTCACCGGCCTTACACACCACTCTAACACACAAATTGGTTTATTAACTCCTGGAAGAAAAACACATACAGCCCCCCTCACCTTTGCCAACAAGGGGGTTGGTTCCATCCATCTTCCTGTTTGCAAATCTTTCCAATGAACACATCCTAGGCTCTGAGCCCTAACTTGTGTATGGCACTCCATAGGTGAGCGCCCTTCAGCATCCACAGTCAAAAAAATTAAAATAAAGCGAATGGTGGATAATTGAGTTGCTGAGGAGAATATGAACTCCCCCTTTTTATTTTTTGAAAATATTGCTTGAGGGTCTGATTGGCTCATTCCACAATTGCTTGACCCATTGGATTTTATGGGATGCCTGTTTTATGGGAAATTTCATAGAATGAACAAAAGGATAAAAAAATTGCTGATATATACTGGGCCATTATCTGTCTTAATAACCTGAGGTTTTCCCATATAAGCAAAAGCAGATAGGCAGTGTGCAATGGCATCTTTTGCTCATTCTCCTGAATGCAAGGATGCAAAACTTACTCCTGAAAAGGTGTCTACTGATACATGGACAAACTTAAGTTTTCCTGCAGCAGGCAGGTGTATAACATCCATCTGCCATAACTGATTTGGTTGTAACCCTCGTAGGTTAACTCCTAAATTGGGGCTGCTTAGGAAAGGAGCATACTGAGAACAAGACGATGTAATGGCTTGTGCTACTTCTCGCGTGCATCGAGTATGATGCCAAAGGGAGTGCACATTACGGTGAAATTTATCATGTATTTCTTGGGCATGGTCAGAAGTAAAGCAAACACATGTATATTTATCAGCTAAATCATTACTTATTGACAATGTCCCAGGCAGTTGGGTATGACTACAGATATGTCCGACAAACAAAGGCTCAGTCTGCTGCCAAATCAAATGCTGAATGCAGCTGAGCAAATGATGGACCTTAGAGGTAGGTGATATATATCCAGATGTCTCCAATGGCTTAAAGATGCGGGCCATATACACACTATCAATATACAAATTTACAGGTTCCCCAGGGAAGAGCTAGAGTGCAATGAGGCAGGCTGTTATCTCTGCAGCTTGGGCTAATACATCCCCCAGAGGACATTTCCATATTTTTCCTCCAGAAACCACTATTGCATTACCTTTAGGAGAAGCATCTGTAAAGACAGCACAAGCTGAAGGTATGGGAGATCCTCTAATCACTTGGGGGAATATAACGGGATGACTCTTGAATAGAACCATTAATGGATGCTGAGGATAATGAGAATCAAAACTTCCGGAAAAGGAGGTGAGTAAAAGGGTCCACTCATCATGGTACTGCTGTAAATATACTAGCTGGTCTTTAGTATAAGGTATTATAATCTTGTCAGGGTACTTCCCAAACACCTGGGCAGCAACCTTTTTAGCTTTCCAAAGTAATTGTAATATAGCTTCATAGTATAAGGTGACTACCCTCACTGGAGAGGCAGGCATGTGTACCCATAAAATAGGTCCATCCTGCCAAAAGATTCCCATAGGGGCCAAATTGAAAGCAAGAACTACAAAATTTAATGATTGATCATAATTAATCTGCTGGAGATGGACCCTTTCAATGTTGTCCAGAAGAAGCCTTAAGGCCTGCCTGGCCGCAGGCATCAATATTCAGGAAGAGGTTGGGTAGGGATCTCCCAAGAACATATCATACAATGGTCTTAAGTCACCTGTTTTGATTGCTAGGGAGGGGCGTCTCCACTCTACGTCTCCCAGTAACTGCTGCCAATCATGTAAGGCTTTAAGATGAGAAATGTCAATAGTTAATTTTTTTGGTTTAATTCCATCCATGGCCAATTGATACCCAAGGTAGGAATATGGGGCTTGCATTTGGAGCTTCTCAGGAGTTATGATCAGCCCTGCCTTTTCTAAATCCTGTTGCATTCGAGTATAAGCCTTAAGCAGTTGATCTTGATCAGGCCCTGTTATTAATAAATCATCCACATAATGAACAATATATAACTGTGGAAACTTACAGTGGACAGGCTCCAAGGCAGCAGCAACATAAGTTTGACATATGGTAGGACTATTTGCCATGTCCTGTGGGAGTACAATCCAATGGAATCCTTAAAATTAACTGAAGGGAGGCTAAAAGCAAAATGAGGGCAATCCTGTTTGGCTAGAGGAATAGTAAAAAAGAAATCCTTGAAATCTACTATAACTATATGCCAGCCCCCAGGGTATGGCTGAAGGGAAGGGCAATCCCTACTGAAAAGGACCCTTAGGCTACATCACCTCATTGAAAGCCCTGAGATCCTGTAATAATCTCCATTTTCCAGATTTCTTTTTAATGATAAATATGGGTGTATTCCAAGGGGAAGTAGAGGGGACAATGTGCCCAGCCTGCAGCTGATCTTGGACCAAGGCATCAACAGCCTGCAATTTCACTTGAGTCAAGGGTTCACTGCTTCACCCAAACTGGATCATCAGATTTCCAAGTTATAGGAATTGGGGCAGGCTTGGGAACAGTGACCCTAACTAAAAATGTCCTAGACTGCTTCCGACTCCCAGCAGTTTGATAATTTGTTTATCTGCTGCAACTGGCCCTGCTGATTTTTTCCCAGCCCGTGTCCTGGTCTCCATCCCAGTTGCTGCATAATTTGAGACACTGGTGGTGGTGGTGTGGGCTGAGTGGTCAAGAAAACTCCCATCTCTCTCAGGACATCTCTTCCCTAGAGATTAACAGGTAGTCCTGGGAGGACATATGACTGGAAGTAACCCTCATGGATTTTATTATCCTGCCATTTTAATATTTTTGTACTCTTCTTGGGACTTTCTTGACCTATTCCTCGTAGGGTGGCAGAACTACTTTCTAATGGCCACTTCTTAGGCCAGAATTCTAAGGACAGGACAGAGACGTCAGCTCCAGAGTCTAAAATCCCATTAAATGACTTCCCATCAATAATCAATTACAATCATGGCCTTTCTTTCATTTGAGCTACCCAAAAACCTGTAGTGTCAGATGACCCAAAATCCTTAGCACCCTGACTGGACCTGGTCACGGGGTTGGAGATGTTAACTAAAGGTACCAAGACCAATTGGGCAATATGATCCCTCTGAGGAATTACTGTAACTCCTTGAGTGACTGATGTCATAATTTTTATTTCTCCTTGATAATCTGCATCAACAATACTAGGATGAATTTGAATTCCCCTCAAGGTGGTACTGCTTCTTCCTAAAAAAAAAAACTCCAAAATCCCTCTAGGGAGCCTAGGGAGCGGCCCAAAAGCGTTAGTGGGTAAAGCTTGACTTCCCCGCCCCCCCATTTGGACTGTCAAGATTGCTTGGGCAGAGGTACTGAGGTCTAATACTTCACTTCCTGGGGTGGAACAGTGTAGGGATAAGTCCCACCCCTTAGGGGGCGTGTTCGCCTCAGGCTAAAGTTCTCCTATAAAATTGGTGAGCGTGCTCCCAGCGCTCTCTTCTGCTTTCCTGGTCTCCGCGGGAACAGTGGTTCTGTAAGTCTATTCCTCCATTAAAGCTGTCTATATTTTGACAATCTGTCTGTATTCGCTTACGCCGTTACATTTTGGCGTCCAACGTCGGGCTATTTTGCCCCCGACTCAAGCGCGTAGCCTGCTAGCTAACACAGCACGCTCCCGGGTGTCATTTTCTTAGTTTATGACTCGGGCCCCAGGGCTGAGTCCGAGATACACTCTGCCTTCAGGCCCATAATATCCAGAGAGGCAGGCAGATCTCTGTGAGTTCAAGGCCGGCCAGGCGGTGGTGGCAGACGCCTTTAATCCCAGCACTCCGGAGGCAGAGGCAAGCGGATCTCTGTGAGTTCAAGGCCGGCCAGGCTGTGGTGGCACACGCCTTTAATCCCAGCACTCGGGAGGCAGAGACAAGCGGATCTCTGTGAGTTCGAGGCCAACCTGGTCTACAAGAGCTAGTTCCAAGACAGGCTCCAAAACCACAGAGACCACCACCGGCAGGAACCAGTCGTTGCAGGTAAGAGAAAAAATTTTCTTTTATAATTAAAATGTCTGAACACGTTACCATTCAAGAATTTAACAGTTTTTTTAATTGTACCATGTGGGAGATTTTACAAGAGGTGTCTATCACCCCACCTCTATGGATCTTTCTGGGATTCGTAGTTTTCCTTGGCACTATATGGTTTGATAATAGAAATATGATAAAGTCTTTACGAGCAGAGGTTGCACGCTTAAAAACAATTGAGAATGACAACAATCTTCTCAAGAATCAGTTTGAAGTTCTCCAGGAGGAGAACAGATCTTTGTTTAACATGACTCGATCAACTGAGGAAAATTTAAAAAAGGTACAGACTGATATTAAGGAGAAATTCATTACTATGGAAGAGGGAACAGCTGATTTGGATCGTAAGCTCCAGTCCCTTTCTGTAGGAACTGAAACATTACAGGCTGATATTAAGGAGAAATTCATTACTATGGAAGAGGGAACAGCTGATTTGGATCGTAAGCTCCAGTCCCTTTCTGTAGGAACTGAAACATTAGTGGCTGATATTAAGGAGAAACTCATTACTATGGAAGAGGGAACAGCTGATTTGGGTTGTAAGCTTCAGTCCCTTTCTGTAGGAACTGAAATAGTAACTGAGAGAATCAAAACTGCTGAATGTGACTATCGGATTTTGTCTAAAGCTTATGACAGATTGGCAGAAAGATTGTCAATACAAGAAGGCACGGTTTATGCCATAAAAATTATGTCCAAAGATGAGAACTTATCTCTAATGGACAAACTTCATACTTTAGAATCCTCAATGAAGGCTTTGGAACATAATTCTGGACAGGAGATACAGACATTGCAGAAGGCAATGGTGAATAGAATTGAAAAGATTGAGGAATTTCTAAATTCTGATGAAGAAGAACAAACGGTAGAAAGGCAAATTTTAACTACATCTGTGGGTAAATCCCTCCGGGACAATTTCCACAAATCTCTACCTACAGCTCTACCTGCCTTTCCAGTAATAACAACAGAGAAGGTGATTGGTTCCAGAAACCCTAGGGTCATTAAGGAAGATACATGGGAGCATGTCCGTATGAATGATCTCAAAGAAATTAAACAGGCTGTCATGACTTTCGGGATGCATTCCTCTTTTGTTAAAGAGATGCTAAAGTCTTGGGCATCCACAAGCAGAGCTACGCCATTGGACTGGCTCCAGCTGAGCTCTGCAGTCCTTGAGAGTGGGCCGCACTTAAAATGGAAATGCTTGTTCAGGCAAGAGGCTAGACTTTTAGAACAGCAAGAAAAGGCGAAGGGAAGTGACATCTCCCTAGATAAAATTCTAGGTGAAGGACGCTTTTCTGACCCTCAGGAACAAGCTAATTTGGACGAAAACACACTCTCCATATGCACTACAGCAGCCTTAAGGGCTTGGGACAGGGTACAAGACCCAGGACAGAGAATGGAATCATTTGTCACAATTAAACAAGGTCTGAGAGAACCTTTTAGTGATTTTTTACAAAGACTTACTAAGGCTGTGCAAATAGGGATACCTGACCCTGACGCAAGACGTATAATGATTGAGTCTTTGGCTTATGAAAATGCAAATGTGGAATGCAAAAAGATTTTGGGGCCTTTAAGGTTCAGATCAGCACCCTTGGAAGAATGGGTCTTGCATACACTGGATGTTGATACATTTGATTATGGCACTGAAGCATGGGTAGAAGAAGCAATTTCCAATGGTAAAAGGAGACACCAGAATACCAAATGTTTTAATTGTGGCAAAATGGGTCATATGAAAAGGAATTGTAAACAACGGATCTTCAGAAATAATAATAATGCATCTTCTAGAAATAACAGAAATAGGAGGACTCAGCCTTCAGGTTTATGTAGAAGATGTGGAAAAGGTAGACATTGGACGAATGAATGCAGGTCTACAAGAGATAGACAAGGCAACCTGATACAGACGGGAAACGTGAGAGGGGGGGCCTCACAGGCCCCCATGGCAAACATGGTTCAGTCATTTCCAGTTTCTGCAGAGAACGTGCCTCGTCAGGACAATTAGGAAACCTCATGCCTACTGTTACAAACGATAATGAGCAGAAAGATGAGTTACGTGTGTTTTGGCAAACTTCTATAAATGATCAAAGACCTAAGCTGAGAGTGTGTGTAAATGGCATTTTTATTACTGGCCTGCTGGACACAGGTGCTGATGTAAGTATCATTACCCCAGAATCTTGGCATCCGTATTGGCCTCTTCAGAATGTAAATGTTCAGCTCCTGGGAATTGGAACCCTATCTCGAGTAAGACAGAGCACAAGATGGGTTGAATGTATAGGGCCTGAGGGACAAATAGGAAAATTAAGGCCATATGTAGCCAATATTGCAATGAATTTATGGGGTCGTGACCTATTACAACAATGGAATACCCAAATTAACATTCCTGCTACTTCTAGAGCCTATATTTCTGAGAATAATATTAAAAGATATTACAAACGGAGAAAACCGGCCATTCGGGCCATACAAGAACAAGTAATTGAAGCCCCTTCAGAGATACCAACAGCCTTGCCTCTAAAATGGTTGACTGAGAAACCAATATGGACAAAGCAATGGCCTCTAGCTGAGGAAAAGTTACAGGCTTTAGAACAGCTGGTACAAGAGCAATTAGATGCTGGACATATAGAAGAATCTACCAGCCCTTGGAATTCTCCTGTATTTGTGGTTAAGAAAAAATCAGGTAAATGGAGAATGGTGACAGATCTCAGAGCTATCAACAAGGTTATTCAACCTATGGGTCCTCTGCAATCTGGAATCCCTTTGCCCTCTTTATTACCAAAAGGATGGCCTCTTATAGTTATTGATTTAAAGGATTGTTTTTTCACCATACCTTTACAAAAAGAAGATAGAGAAAAATTTGCCTTCACGGTGCCTACTTACAACAATTCTCAACCTTCCAAGAGGTACCACTGGGCCGTCCTCCCCCAGGGTATGTTAAATAGCCCCTCCTTGTGCCAATATTTTGTGAACCAACCATTGCAAATAATACGCAAGAAATTTCCCAAATCTATAATATACCACTACATGGACGACATCTTGTTATCCGATTCAAACATGGATACCTTGAACAGACTGTTTGAAGAAATAAAGATACTTTTACCTAAATGGGGATTGCAAATTGCTCCTGAGAAGATACAGAAGGGAGATTCTGTTAATTATTTAGGTTATAAAATAGGTTTGCAAAAAATTAAGACACAAAAGGCACAAATTAGGAGAGATCGCCTACAGACTCTTAATGACTTTCAAAGACTGTTAGGAGACATTTCCAGTCTACGACCAGCTGTTGGGATAACACCTGATCTAATAATTCATTTGAACAAAACCTTGGAAGGTGATAAAGACTTAAACAGTCCCAGAGAATTAACAGCTGAAGCAGAAAAGGAACTGACAATAATTGAGGAAAAATTACAACAGGCACATGTGGACAGGGTGAATCCAGAGCTCGATTGTATTCTCGTCATATTACCATCCAAAATTTCTCCTACAGGAATTTTAATGCAGAGAGATGATATTATCTTGGAATGGATCTTTTTACCACATAAACCAAGTAAAAAACTGAAAACTTATGTGGAAAAAGTCTCTGAGTTAATTATAAAAGGCAAGCTGAGACTTCGTCAACTAGCAGGCATAGACCCAGCAGAAATTATAGTGCCTTTCACTGCTGATGAACTAAAGAAATTATGGGAAGATAATGAAACATGGCAAAGAGCTTGTGCTAATTTTTTGGGAGACATTAATAACAACTATCCAAAAAGCAAGAGGCTTAACTTCATAAAGAGAACTTCTTGGATCCTTCCTCGAATCGTCCGTGATGCTCCAATAACTGGAGCCCGTACATTCTATACTGATGCCAATAAAACAGGGAAGGCAGGTTACAAATCGGAAGACTTGGGTAAGGTGGAACAAAGTCCTTATGATTCTGTCCAGAAGGCAGAATTATATGCCATTCTTATGGTGCTAAGGGATTTTAGAGAACCTATTAATATAGTTACTGATTCACAATACGCAGAAAGAGTTATTTTACATATTGAAACTGCTGAATTTATACCTGATGATACAGAACTAACCTCATTGTTTATCCAGGTTCAAGATTTGATCAGGAACAGGCTTTGCCCTATGTACATAACACACATCCGATCCCATACGGGTCTGCCAGGTCCTCTAGCACAAGGTAATGCAGAAATTGATCAATTATTGATTGGTAGTGTGCTACAAGCCTCTGAATTTCATAAAAAACATCATGTTAATAGCAAAGGTTTGAAGAAAGAGTTTTCTATCACATGGCAACAAGCTAAGGAGATTGTAAAGAAATGCCCTACTTGCTCTTTCTATAACCAAACGCCACTGCCTGCAGGGGCTAATCCAAAGGGCACCCAAAGGAATGAAATCTGGCAGATGGATGTGTTTCACTTTGCAGAATTTGGCAAATTGAAGTATGTTCACCACACCATTGACACTTATTCAGGCTTTCAGTGGGCAACTGCTTTAAGTTCAGAAAAAGCTGATTCAGTAATCACTCATTTATTAGAAGTCATGGCTATCATGGGTATACCTACACAAATAAAGACAGATAATGGTCCTGCTTATGCCTCTAGGAAAATGAAACGGTTTTTTGACTATTACAATATCAAGCATGTTACAGGTATACCATACAATCCTACAGGTCAAGCAGTCATAGAAAGATCAAATCGAACTATAAAGGATATGTTGAATAAACAGAAAGGGGTGGAAAACACCCCCAGAAATAGGTTACATAATGCTTTGTTAACCTTGAATTTTCTTAACGCTAATGAGAAGGGGACAACGGCTGCAGAAAGACATTGGATAATGGAAAAGTCTACTGAACTAAATCAACCAGTTTATTTCAAGGATGTGCTGACCTCACAATGGAAGCCAGGAGATGTGCTGCGTTGGGGAAGGGGTTTTGCTCTTATCTCCACAGGTGAGGAACAATTGTGGATACCGTCAAAATTAATAAAGGTTCGGTATGAAGAAGAAAAGCCATTTGGAAAAGATAAATAACAATTCATTCACAAGGATGGCGAGCATACTGATGGTAAGGAATTCAGGTAGGTTGGGGGCAGGGTTTTTTTTTTTTTTTATCTCCACAGGAAAATACTGATCTTCAAAGAATTTAAGGGACCCTGAATATTTAATAACTGATGGATGGAAAATAGTTACGACCCACTAAGACTCAACAGTAACATGAGTAAGTATTGATTATATATATATTTTCTTTTTTCTCTTTGAACGCTTCTTTATAAATATGTAGAGCTGGTTTTGGAGTTGGACTATGGCTCAGTCCCTCTTCAATTCCAAGCCTGTTGATAAGAGATATCTCAGAGTTTCTGTCTCAGATCAGGAGCCATGAAATGGGACAGAATGAGGATAATTATATACTTGATAAACTTTCTTTGCTTTTCCTCATATCTGTGTCTTTCTTTATATGTCAGAATATGTCCTTGTTGTTAATGTTTAAATTTCCCATAACAAGCAACAAATTTCCCTACAGTAATTTTTGAAGTTTCCAGGATGAAGATGGGGCCCCACAACATCAACTCAACCTGGTTTTTATGACGTCATGAATATTTTTTTTCTTTTTCTCTTTTTTACGCGCTAATATGAGACCTGTTTTTTGGTACCAACTGCACAAGACAATTTCGAATGGTGCACATTTTTGACAACACTCTGGCCGGACCTTCTCAAAGTGCTCAGGGACTAGTTATAATTTTCTTAGGTCAAAGGTTAATTTGGGAATTTTACCATCATTTGCTTTCACAGGAGCCCCTAAGGAGAACATCGCCCCCATGTCAGCTTGAAGCAATCTTAGAGGACGACGTCCCCTCTCCCAACAGAGTTTGCCCTCAGGGTTAGGGACATCTTTTAGTGGTTGGTTTGGGGTTGAGGGGATGGGGAGATGTTTTATGGAATTAGGGGTATGTTCGAAAAAAAAAAAAGGGGGGGGGATTAACTGGTTTGATGGGATGATTGGTATTTGTGAGTTACTGTTTTTAGAAAATTGTATTGGTACTGTTTTCTGTATATTGACATATTGAATATTGAATGTGAGTGTTCCTACCTCTATTTTTGTATAAGAATATGCTTATATTGTATTGATACATCTACCATATCACAATGTACATTTCTACCTCTGATACTATTTATGTAATAACATTGTTTACATTTGATATGTAATGACATTGTTTACAGATGAAGATCATTGTCTTCATATATTGCACAGTTGTTTATTGTTTTAGTCTTTAAGTTAGATAGATATTGAGAATTATATAGATTAATAGTCATCTAAGTTTGTCATTTGTAATTAGACTAATCAGGTTCTTTAGATATATAGAGATTATACTCAGTATAGATAGATAATCTTCAACCTCTTTGGAGAGCTGTAGAATATGGCCTTTAATATAACTCAGAGTTTCGTGATAGTGAGACACAATTGCTCCTGGCAACACCGCTCTATTCCCGAGAGAACGTTGAGCACCAAAGACACTCCACTGGGAGCTTGTCTTCTTGGCAGAACTGGCCTTTGGGTTAAGAAAAGCCCATACCTCAACCACTGACAAAGATACAGAGCGTGCATCAATGGATACAACAGGACTGTCATATCCTGCCAAGACAGGGTAAGATAGTTTTGAAAAGTTCCTTGCCTTTAATAATGGTATGTCAGTTATGTTAGGCCTTAGCCAAAGTTGGTTGACTCAACATTGCAAACGAGACTTTGGGTGATTGCTCAGGTAGTCAGTTGTCTTTGTCAATTGTTACACATTTGGATCGTTTGTTAAGTAATATTTATTGCCTTCTCGGATCTTTGATGGAGTTGAAGATTATATAATTGTAGTTACTCTCTACATTATTTAGACTCCTTGAGATAGAATGTTTAGCAAAACTTTTGATTCTCAATATTGTTTGTTATATTTATTTGTTATTATTGTATATAGTTGTATTTGGTTTAGTTCTGTCTTATTTAGACAAAAGGGGGAGATGTAGGGATAAGTCCCACCCCTTAGGGGGCGTGTTCGCCTCAGGCTAAAGTTCTCCTATAAAATTGGTGAGCGTGCTCCCAGCGCTCTCTTCTGCTTTCCTGGTCTCCGCGGGAACAGTGGTTCTGTAAGTCTATTCCTCCATTAAAGCTGTCTATATTTTGACAATCTGTCTGTATTCGCTTACGCCGTTACAGAACAGGCAAGGTCTGCAACACAAACCTTGTGGAACAAACTGGGTATGGCCACTGCTGGGATGGGACCCCCTGACTCCTGGTGTCATTGCTCCATATACTGAGGTTCTGGGGCCCTGGAGCAGGGTCCTCCGCCAGTTTCCCTGCTATTGGCCTTGGATGGGCAGAGGCCTTCCATCTATATCTGTCTTAGATCTGCAACCATTTGGCCAATGGGTTCCCCTTTTACATCATGGACACTTTCCTGGTCTGGCAGTAGTTCCCCAAGTGAGTTGTGGACATTCCTTTTTAAAATGTCCAGGGGCACCACAGTTAAAGCAGGTTTTATCCCCAGTTGTCTGGGATCCTCACCCAGGTAATCACCTGTTCCTGAATGAAGTGCCAGCAGATCCGGATGTATTCATTTAAGCTTTTTGCCTTATGTGGCCTCAAGGCTTCCTTACAGTATTTATTTGCATTCTCAAATGCCAGCTGCTTAACTATGGGCATAGCTGTGGTCATATCACCAAACAATCTCCCCACCAACTGCAATATCCTATCCACATAGTCCTGAAATGGTTATGAAGGCCCTTGTAAAACTTTTGACAGCTGCTCCTCCACAGCCTTGTTTGGCAGGGCTTTCCAAGCTTTGGGAGCCGCAGCCGCCATCTGGAGATATACGGCAGGATCGAGCACAATTTGATTGGCCAAGTCAGCATAAGCTCCTGCTCCAGTTAGTATGTCTTGCGCATTTGACCTAGCCATTTGTAAACAATTTTCTCAATATGTTCCTCTCCACAATAAGTAATCTCCTCCCAATAGTACTGAACGGCATAGCTGTTGCCAATCACTAGGTGTAAGATTCAATGCCACAAAAGACTCTACCATGGCAAGAGTAAATGGGGCCTGAGAACCGTATACTGCCATGGCCTCTTTCAATTGTTTCATCTCCTTAAAGCTCAAGGCCACATGTTGTCTCAGCATCAGTCCTACATTGTTAGGATCAGGTACCTCTATAACCAGAGCAACTGTGTGCCAGGGCCGAAAACGAACACCTCCTCTTCTTCCTGAGCCCTCTTCAGCCTCCCGGTCATCTGTAAGTCCCCATTGGGACTCCCTCCTTCCCCAATCCTTATTATAAGCAGGTGGGGCTGACGGCACACATAAGGAATCCTTCACCTTACAGCTCTTCAGTCTTTTCTGAAGTACCTTAATTTTCTGCATTAGCTGTGCTTCCTCATCAGATAAACTATTCTCTGCACTAGAGCTGAGGCTGTCTGCCCCATTTTCTGACTCAGAGGTTATTTCTACCTGGTTTTGCGCCCGAAAGTGGGCAGACTTTGGTGCTAGCCTTAATCCTGTGCCAGATTCCAAAGTTCCCCCTGGTACCTCTGACATTCTCTTTTGGTCCCTATGCAACTCTGCCAGTCCTATGGACCAGCAAGTCTCCTCCTCCTGTATTTCTTCAAGTATTTCTTTAACCACAACGACCTCTGGTCTCACTTTCACTTTATCAGTAAGTAGGGCATCGTGAACCAGGCACCATAGTGAAAAGGTAGATATGGGGACGCTATCAGTACCCTCCTTTTGCAGCCATTTCTGCAAATCTCTTTTTAAATGTTTCTAATCAGAGATGTTCAAACCTCCACCTGCCAAAATCCATAGGCTTGCTGCGGCTATACTCTTAAGAAAATCCTTATAGTTCTCTATTTAACCACAGTTCCTTGTTGCTCTAACAATTTAGATATCTCTCTTACTGCTTGTGGATCCCATTTTTATACCCCAATCCATCCTTACGGACCTAGGACAACCCAGTCCAATACCCCTTTTCTCAGATCTCAGTGGAAACCTCCACTTTGCAGCACCAGCAGAGCAACTATCATTCTTCTGAGAGAGGGACGTCGAGATTAACACACAACACAACTTCAGGTTCTGCAGACAAGCCTTTATTCCACTTACACATTATATATAGCCCTCAGCAGGGGAGGCCAAGCCAGCAAAAGCAGGAAGCTCATCACTGTAACTCAATGGCTTAGGGGTAAACATCCTTAGAAACATTGCTGAAAACAACAGATTATTCCTGTTTTTTTTCCCGTTTTCAACCAATCGCAAGAGTGCAAAACAGATCAAGTGGGGGTGCGAAGGCCTGTCCTCTAGGGACCCAACACTAATCTACTTCTATAGATTTTATAGCATAATAATTTATACCATGTATTTTTATATCTAAAATGTTAGGTTTCTAGATTTTTTCCATGTATTTTAGTATTTGCATCCATATGGTGAGATATATTGAATGAAACCCAAACCTAAACTTTAAATTCATCTTTTCATATATATCTTATAGTCATAGACTGAAGATAATTATACACAATATTTGTTCTTATTAAATACATGAGGTCAGAGGTATATATGTCTCCATTTTCAGTGTCATGCTATTACAGAAAGAGTTCAGATAAAGAATTTAGACAAGACACAGAGCATTTAGGCAGAAGTTTATTCAGCAACATAGCAGAATACCCCAGAGTCTTGAAGTAGACTGACTCAAAGCAGAGAGTAGCCTCCCATTTGCACTGTCGAGTGCTAGGAAATCTCTTACAGTCTCTGTTGCACTACGATGTTGTCTCTAAGCTCAGCACCTTGGTATCACCTTCATTTCACTACTATACATGCACCAAGATCAAGATACTTTTGTGGGTTTCCTCTTCCACTTGTTGGGATTTTCATCAATAACACATATAGAGCTGTTGGGAGGTTGACCTAGAGCCTACTTTATGATACAGTGGGAACATTCTAACTGCACTGTCAAGAAAGCCTAACTACAAAGAGGCATCTTAATCACTCAGGGACATAGTTACCTCATATGTAATTCCATAACTAACCCACCAGGATGTATATAACTATAAAAAGGGCAGATCCGCATGGCACCCTACTGCTGGTGTCTGCCTTTCTACCTACTCTAAACCTCCTTCTCTAGAAGTCAAGACTCTGAAACAATAACAACCCTGGGAGAATGGCTCCCACTGTGTATTTGTCTTCCTGAGCAGTGAGGTTTAAATAGACCTTCCACCCTCCTGATAAACATCATCCAGTCCTGGTGTGGAAGGCCCTTCTGTCTATGTGTTGCTTTCATTGTTTAATGAATTAAGAAACTGGCTTGACTTGATAGGGTAGAACAGAGCTAGGAGGGGAAGACTAAACTGAATTCTGGGAGAAAGGAGGCAGAGGCGGAAAGAAGCCATGGAGCCACTACCACTGGAGACAGACTTGCTGAAATTTTGCTAGCCGGCCACAACCTTGTGGTAATTCACAGATTAATGGAGATGGGTTAAATTTAGATGTAAGAGTTAGCCAATAAGAAGTTAGAGTTAACTGACCAAGCAGTGATTTAATTAATACAGTGTTCTGGGTGGCCTGGACGAACAAGCAGTCCCCTACAACACAGTCCATAGAAATGTGATCTACAAGCAGTACCCTCATAGAAGTGTGGCTAGTGGGAAGACCACTAAACTTTATGAGTATTGAATGGTCCCAGGCACACCAAAATTTAAGAGCAAAGGGACCTAAAACATAATCATCAGTTCATTGAGGAATAAAATTTCTCAGAAATAAAATCTGGGTATGGAGAAATTTGCATCTGTGACATCAGAATATAAACAATGTTTGGGGAAATGTTTAAGAGAAAGGAGTAAAGTTGTCAATTAGGTTGCATGGTACTCTACTCTCCAGACCTATTCCAAGAGTGTCTTGAGAAAGAAAGTTATTAAGGGTGTAGGTTTTCTCAAAGTTTTGTTTTCTGGTTTTTATTATTGCCCTTCCATACGCTGTGGCTCACTCTGTTGGTGTCAAATGAGTCACAGTCATCATAAGGTTCCCATATTTGATTGACTGAGTTAGATAATAAAGTCCTCATATAAACAAGACAGCAGAGATCCCTTCTGTATTAAAAAAAGAAAAGAAGAGAAAAGAAAAGAAAAGAAAAGAAAAGAAAAGAAAAGAAAAGAAAAGAAAAGAAAGGCTGACCTCAGCAGCAACCAACCAAGACTGAACAATACATTCAGTACTGGGTATGGACAGGAAGCCAAAAGACAAATATCTTCTAGCTTATTTCCTGGAAAGCATATTCAACACTTAGTCTGATCTGTTAAATTTTCAGTTTCATTTATTTTGGGGGAACCAGATGATTAGCTTCCAGGAAACCTGGCACAGCACAGGCAAAACAGTGAGCATTATGAGCAAGCAAGTAGTCTCTTACTGTCAGCTCAGGAAGCAGACAGAGGCCATGAATGGAAGCCACTGAGCTTGTCATAGAAGGTGTCCAGGAAACAGAATCACTTCTCTATGGTCTAATGAGATCTTTTAAATCTTCTGTAGGTTCACAACTCCTGGAAGGTAGGATCTCCTGGAGGGTGGGTCCTCTTTTTCTGATTCCAAAGGAGGGGAGTAGTCTTGACTTGTGAATAATGAACCTGTTAACGGCTGTGAGGATAGAAAGCAACACAGAGAAGAAACTTACATTATGAGGATTAAATGTGATCTAGTAGAACTGAATCAGGGATATTGCCATGAGTTTGAGGCCAACTGCAGTTTACAAAGTGAATTCCAGTCCAGATTTGACTGTACTGTGAAACCCTGTTTAAAAAAAAAAAAAGAAAAGAAAAGAAAAAAGAAACAAAAGAAGAGAGAAAAGAAAGGAAGGAAGGAAGGAAGGAAGAAGGAGGAAGAAGGAAGAAGGAAGGAAGGAAGGAAGAAAGAAAGAAAGAAAGAAAGAAAGAAAGAAAGAAAGAAAGAAAAGAAAGAAAGAAAATTGAATAGAAAAAGAAGAAAAGTGGAAAGGAATGGTCATGACTGCTCCTAAGTACGGACAAAGAAAAAGTTTATTGTAGATAAAAGGGAGAGCATGGGTAGAGGCAGGGACAGGACATCTGGGAGAATCCAGAGTGGACTTAGCTAGGCTGAGCTGGACCATGTGGGAAGTTGAGAGAGAGGAACTAGGTGCAACAGACAAGAGACCAAAGGTACAAAAAAGGCAGTTACCAAATTGTCTATATTATATAGGGAAAAGCCTCTGGGAGAAGGGCAGCCACGATCCTAGGTGGAAAAGCTCAGAAAATGGGGGGGGAGGGGGGAGGCAGGATATTCAAGCCACACCCTGTAACAGGTAGGAACTGAGGGATGCTGGGAGAACCTGACTGAGAGGCCCAGATCTGCTTTCATATGCTAAAATAGACACATCAGCCATTTGTCTTGGGTATGAAACTTAATAATAAAAAAGAAATACATATGCTTAAGTGATATGTTTCTGACCACTGGGAAATTATGGATTCTTTAGATATTTTTGGCACTTTGGAAGGGATAATTCATATCAATTCTATTAAAAGTTGTAGCAACGAAAAAATTCTAAAAAAAAAAATAGACAGAACATAGGTGGCACATGCCTATAACCTGAATACTTAAGAGGTGGAGGCAGGAAAATCAGGAGTTCATGACTATCCCTGTTACATAGTGAGTTCAAGGCTAGCCTGTACTACAAACACCCTCTCTCAAACAAAAATTAAATAAAATAAAAATAGAACTTATCACTTCCAAAATAAATCAAACAAAACAATAGTTATATTTTTTCAGATAGCACTTGCAGACATTTTGGATGAGTCCTGGGATCCAGTCTCAAGTACTCATACTTGCTAGACAAGCTCTTCACCTAGTGAAACCACCTCCCAAATCCTGCAAACCTCTTTTTAAGTAGAGCAGTGCCGAGGGCTCCAGCATATGGGGCTTTAACAAAAGTTAAACTTTTATCTTGCTCTAAATGAGTACTTTTTCTTGTTTTCTTATTTAATTTCTTGGTGTGGAGAGCAGTTAAGTTCTTTTGTCACTCAAACAAAAAAAAATTTCCTTGAAACTGAATTCATTGTAAAAAAAAAAAAAAAAATCCAGATTTCACAGAGAAAACCACAAAATAAGCTAGCATTTTGGCTTTTAAATGTAAAAAGCAAAAAAAAAAAAAAAAACAGGTCTGTGGGTCCTTTTGCTTCATTCTTTTTAATTATATATGAATCTGGGTTTACGTTTCAGAGCAATATCATTAATATATTATTAGATATAAAAGTGCCAGCTACCATAAATAAGCTTACTTTAGAAAAACAAGTAGGTCTTTACTGATGTCATGCCAATAGTCAATGCTTTACGCTTTTAAAAACCACATCATGCTGACCGAATTGTCTAGTATATAAATGGAAAAGGCAAGAGCTCAGGGATGGATGGACATGATACAGGCAGACAGTTCCCCAGCCTTTAGACACAGTTCTTTACATAATGCCAAATTCAAAAATCATTTTGAAAGTTAACTGATGATGGAGTCAGTGATAACTTAAATTGAGTTCCCCAGAAAAAAGAAATGGCACATTTGAATAAAATCCTGACTTTCTAATGGCAGCTTCCCGCAGTTATCACTGTGATAATCAATTTAGGTTTATCCTCATTCAACTCTCATACATACCTATGTAATCACACACATACATGCTTTCACATAACCTGAACACAACACTGGATTATTTCTATAAATATATGTGAAGGAAACATTGGGTTTTAAATTATCTCGACAAAACCAGCCCACCACACAGATAATTGACATGAAAGATGACTATGTTCTAATACTTTTTGTCGCCAAGTGAAGGAGAAAATTCGAATCTTTTCTACTGTCATGAGACATGTAGGCCACGTGACAGAAATAAAAGCCTTAGCTCCCATTTTCTCTCCCAGTGACAGTAAGTTCTCAGGGACCAGAAAGCCTTTGCAAAGACTTAATGTCTCCATTTAGTCTAGATAACCTTATGGAAACCAGATCACAATGGTCAGAAGAATGAACTTGCTTTACTCCCTTGCCTCCCCAAACCCGCAGAAAATACAACATGAGACAGAGAATGTACCAGAAACCATAGTTTCAAAAGAGAGGAAAGGAAAACAGAGAAGTCAGTCAGATTTTTAGGAATCTCAGATCTTTCCCAGAATTCCCACTTGAGTTTCCTTGCCTGCAAAGATCTGAGGTAACAGAGGCGGGACACCAGCTTGAAGTAGAAACATTTGTTTATGTTAGTTCACCCTCCCTTTCCTCTCTCCCAGTCTCTGCCCTCTATCAGTATAAGCTCAGCCGGTTTGCTCCCACACGTGCTTTCTACCACGATGTTTTGCGTCATCACACAGGGGCCCAGGAGCAACAGAGTCAAGCAATCGTCTACTGAAATCTCTGAAACACTGAGACAAAACAAATCCTCACTTATTTACATGGGTTTTCCCATACTTTGTGGAAGCTATGAACAATGATTCCAACACAAAAGAATACATCTTGTGACCAGGAGTTGGGTAACAGTTTCCTCTGAGACTGAAACATTCTATCCTGCAGCCAAGTTCTTAAGACAAAAATTAAACAACTTTAAAGAGCATCAGAAAATCACTGAAACTGACCAGATCCACTAGGTCACTCCCTCCTCAGAATAAATAATAAAGACTGCTAAGGTTCACTTTTAGAGGAGAAAAGTTGTAAAGAAGACTCTCAGACAAGTCAATCTGGAAAAAAAAAAAAACTGAGACTAGACAAGCAGTCAGGATAAAAGCAAAAACCTACAGATTGCTTGAAGGGCTTTCAACTGTCTAGAATTCACACTCTTGTAGTGGAACATTACCTTAACTAAGCAAAAAATGTGTTACATTTGTTTATGCTGCATTTGTTTAGGGATGCATAGATGTGTTTCCATTTGTTTAACTATGTGAAGACGTGTTGCTGTTTCTCCTTGCCTGCCTTAGGCAAATGATTGGTCTAATAAAAAGCTGAATGATCAATAGCTAAGCAATAGAGGGAAACGTGGGGCTGGCAGGCAGAAAGAATAAGTAGGAGAAGGAATCTAGACTCAAGGAGAAAGAGGAAATGAGGGAAGAGAATGAAGGAGAAAAAGAAAGAGCCACCTGAGGTCAGCCAGCCAGGCAGCATCCAGCCAATGGCCAACAAGACAGGCACAGAATAGAGCATACAGAATGAAAGAAAGGCAAAAAGCCCTGAGGCACAACATAGATGAAGAGAAACAGGTTAATTTAGGTTATAAGAGCTCGTGGGACAAGCATAAGAAAAGGACGAGCATTCACAATAAGTCTCCACGTTATTATTTGGGAGTTGGTTGATGGACCAAAAGAAAGCCTGCTACACACTCTCCAAACTGTTGAGCTGCCTGTGGGCTGTGCAGTGTGTCCAAGTCTCCCAGCATTTGTGAGCTCTCAGCCATGCTAGCAGGCTTTGGTCCTGCAACTGACTTTGAATCATTTTTGCTCCTCACCAACGCTTCTGCAAGTAGTCCCAATAAAACTTATTGGTTACTAAGTGGAGAGGGTGCCTCAATTAGTCTTCTCCTGTAATCAGATTGATGGCTACCTTAATTGTTATTATAGAACCCTCATTCAGCAACTGATGGAAGCAGGTGCAAAGATCCACAGCTAAGCACTGGGCTGAGCTCCCACAATCGAGTCAAAGGGAAAGAGGAGCAATAATATGAATAAAGGGGTCAAGACCATGATGGAGATAGGCACAGAATCAGCTGACCTGAGCTAGTGGGAGCTCACTGACTCTGGACTCACAGCTGGGGAACCCACATAGGACCAAACTAGAACCTCTGAATGTGGGTGACAGTTGTGTGTCTGGAGCAGTCTATAGGACCACTGGCAGTAGGACCAAGATTTATCCCTAGTGCTTGAACTGTCTTTTTGGTGCCCATTCTCTTTGGAAAGACACCTTACTCAGCATATATATGGGACGGCCTTGATCCTGCCTCAAAGTGATGTGTTGACTCCCCATGGGAAGTCTTACCCTCTCTACAGAGTGGATGAGGGAGTGGGGTGGGTTCAGTGCAGGGAGCAGAAATAGGGGAGGGAGTGGGAACTGATATTGGTATATAAAGTGAGAAAAGATTGTTTTGATAAATAAATAAGGAAGAAATCCCACCAGGGGAAAAACAAACAAACAAACAAACAAAAAAAAACATATTGGTTCACCAAGTTGGACTTTGGTGGTATCTGAACTTTGGTTCCTTATCTAGGGTGAGATGTATTACCTCTTCCCAGGAAAATTCTGTCACACAACACCTGAGCTATAGGGAGATATTGTCTCAAAACAGTCAACAAACCACTAACCAATCAACAAAGTTACCAACTAACCAGCAAACCAGCCTGTTGATGCTCCATTTGTCTTGTAAACTTTCTTCATTCTCTTCCATTATTTTACCTTTCTGCTAATCTCCTGCTTCAGCACCCTTTGTGCTAGAATTACAGATCATGGTTCAAATTTTCCAATAATAGAAATTTGAGAAAAGAGATAAATGAGGCTTAATATTGATTTATTTAAATAAAATATATAAACTTCATTAATCTGAGAATGGATGCTTATATTCAAGTTTGTAAAATTCAAGAGGCTCTAGTAAAATTTAAGCTGCCAAAGAGTTACTCAAACTAGCAATAGCTGAAGATATAGTATCAGTGTAGTTGTATGTGTCTCTAATTCTATGAGAAATAAAGGCCACTTAAATATATACTATTATATATTAAATAACAAAACCCATTGTTATTGGCAGTACAAAGCAAAGACTATGTTAGGACTGTAATGATTGGGTAATTTCATCTCTACGATAGAGATTAAAATGCAAGTAAAACAGCAGGTAAAATTGTAAAATATACACAGTTGGGTAAATTTTCACATTAAAAAAAAAACACAGAAAGTAGAGGGTGATAAATGGAGAAGAGCTGTGTGAAAAGAATCTTATCACCAATTGACGGTGGTTGCTGTAAATGTAAGCCTCATGATAACCACAAAGAAAACATTCTATATTAAAAAGGCAAAACAAAAATAGAAATGGCTCAAATTTACCAATAGAGACAACCATCAAACCACACAGGGAGGTAGCAGGAGAGAGTGAAAGAATCACTATGGCTGTGAAACAAGCATAAACAGTTTCAACACGGCAACAGTCAGTCCTTACCTGTCAGAACTTACCTTGACTCTAAGTAGATTAGACTCGCTGATAAAAAGGATATGGAATGTGTTGGTTTGATTTTTATTGCCATGATTAAAGACTGTGACCAAAAGCAATTTGGGGAGGAAAGGTTAATTTGCCTATACTTCTGTGTTACAGTTCATCCTTGAGGGAAGTCCAGTCAAGAACTCCAGGCAATAAACTGAAGGCAAGAGCTAAAGGTTAAGGAGGAATATTGCTTATTGGCTTTTTCTCCCTGCTTCTCTTAACTTGCTTTTTTATCTAACTCAGGACCAGCATAGCACCACCCACAGTAGATTGGGTTCTCCCACATCACTCATTACTTGAGAAAATGGCCCCACTAACTTGCCTACAGGCAAATCTAATGGAGACAATTCCTCAATTAAGTTTGCTCTTCCCAGATAACTATAGCTTCTGTCAAGTAAACAACAACAAAAAAAATCTAATCAGTATATATAGAGAGTTACTGAAAACATCCTTACAAGTTAATGGTCATGGAAATTCCCAAAGATTCCAAAATAATATACACTCTTGCCATTGCCCTTGGTCACCCATTATAACTACATGGTGAAGACACCTCACAATTTGACTGAGGGACAAGGGGAAATCATTCTCAAACTAACGAGGAAATTTCTCCATACTAATTATTTTCATAATGCTAGAAGGAACTATGAATGCTATCAGGAAATAAAACATGACAATGTCTTACCCAACACAGGCACCTGCATGCTATAGTTCCAGTTTCCCAGGCAAGATATAATAGTGTAACTGCTGTAATAGTGGCATGACTATTGTAGGGTAACTAACATTGGATATAAAATCTACGCCATATGAGACAATTTCATGACTGGGGAGATCATAGACGCTAGGGGAGTGTGTGCTATTATTGTTTTGTTAATGATCAAACTGTCAAGCTGCCTTCTAAATATTTATGTTTATACCCATAGACAATGGATCTGGGGACAAATCTGGAGAGAACAGTAGAACCTGGGGTACTCCACATAGTGCTGTTGTTGTAGTTGGCTAGAATGCAAGGGATATGGAGTTATAGATGCTTCTACCAAGAATCCCAAAAGCTTCTGAGGTCAGGGAATATGCCATAAGGTCACATTTTTTTCAAGGGGCTCTTGAGAGGATTGTGCATACAGCTGTAAGTGAAGGCCTGAATTGTAATGGATACACACATACAAAGGGGGGGGCTAGGAGTGTGAGATGTATGCCAAGGAAAACTGCAGGCATTGACAGAGCCAACCCAAGAGAGAGCATTTATGTATACTGCAAGCAATAAAGATGGGGGAGGCGGCTACCCAGACAAGTTGAAGAATGATTTATGTTACCTGAAGTCCAAGATGTTATACAGGAAGCAATAAGGCTTCATGTTTTCTGGCTTTAGTCAAATCTCTCCTTGCTATGCCCCTTCATTTGGAATTGGAATTTACTCTGTATCATTGTCTATTGGGGGTATAACACTTTGATTTGTTGTGTCTGTTTGTTTAGGGGAGGCTCAGATGGCTCTGCAGTTAAGAGCACCACCTGTTCTTCCAGAGGACTTGGGTTCAGTTTCTAGCACCTACATGAGGGGTGACAACTCTGTAACTCCAGATCCAGAGGATCAGATCATCTCTTGTCCTGGGGAAGTTCACCAATCATTTAATTAAGCTTTCTGTCCCTATTTTTACCTTTATCCCTTTGAAAATCTTATAATTTTATAAACTCAATAGTTTCCTAGAGATGGTTTTCATTCTTTAGGTTTTTTTTAAATTTTAATTACTTTTTATTGAGAAAAGGAAAAAAAAGTTTCCACCTCCTCCCAGCCTCCCATTTCCCTCCCCCTCCCCCCACCCCTTTCCCCCTCCCTCTCCAGTCCAATGACTCACAGTCCTGCTGGCCTTAGTGAGCTCCCAATAGATCAGCCCCACTGTCTCAGTGGGTGGGTCACCCCTCGTGGTCCTGACATCCTTGCTCAGGTTCTCCCTCCATCCGCTCCTCATTGGGACCTTGGTCCAAACACACTGAACCTGATAGAAGAGAAAGTGGGAAGTACCCTACAACAGATGGGCACAGGAGATCGTTTCCTATGTATAACCCCAGCAGCACAGACACTAAGGGCAACATTGAATAAATGGGACCTACTAAAGCTGAGAAGCTTCTGTAAAGCAAAGGACACTGTCACTAAGACAAAAAGGCAACCTACTGACTGGGAGAAGATCTTCACCAACCCCGTAACAGACAAAGGTCTGATCTCCAAAATATACAGAGAACTCAAGAAACTAGACTTTAAAATGCTAATTAACCCAATTAAAAAATGGGGCACTGAACTGAACAGAGAATTCTCAAAAGGAGAAGTTCAAATGGCCAAAAGACACTTAAGGTCATGCTCAACCTCCTTAGCGATCAGGGAAATGAAAATCAAAACAACTTTGAGATATCATCTTACACCTGTCAGAATGGCTAAAATCAAAAACACTGATGATAGCCTTTGCTGGAAAGGCTGTGGAGGAAGGGGTACCCTCATCCATTGCTGGTGGGAATGCAATCTTGTGCAACCACTTTGGAAATCAGTGTTTCGGTTTCTCAGGAAATTCGGGATCAACCTACCCCTGGACCCAGCAATACCACTCTTGGGAATATACCCAAGAGATGCCCTGATGGAGGAAGGTAATTGGTTAATTATAATAAACCAACTGCTTGGCCTCATAGCTTAGAACATAGGTGGGTGGAATAAACAGAATAGGATGCTGGGCGGACAAGGAAGTGAGGTCAGACTCTGCTCTGCTCCCAGACAGACCTGACAGCTCTGCTCTCTGGAGCAGAGACGCCATGCTCTGCTCTCCCAGGCAACTCCAACCAAG
>NW_026067933.1:1788055-1863662 GCF_014885135.2 Alexandromys fortis
GGGGTGGGTTGGGGATAAGGGGTGACAGGGAGAGAAAAGTGAGAAGGGGAGGATTGGGGGAACTTGGGGAAACAGGAAGACTGGGATAAAGGAAGGTTGGATAGGGGAGCAGGGAAGCATATATCTTAGTTAAGGGAGCCACCTTAGTGTTGGCAAGAGACTTGAACCTAGAGTGGCTCCCAGGAGCCCAAGGTGATGTCCCCAATTAGTCCCTTGGGAAGCTGAGGATAGGGAATCTGAAATGACCCTATCCTATAGCAATACTGACGAATATCTTGCATATCACCATAGAATCTTCTTCTGATGATGGATGGAGATAGAGACAGAGACCAACACTGGAGCACTGGACTGAGTTCCCAAGGTCCCAATGAGGACCGGAAGGAGGGAGAACATGAGCAAGGATGTCAGGACCACGAGGGGTGCACCCACCCACTGAGACAGTGGGGCTGATCTATTGGGAGCTCACCAAGGCCAGCTGGACTGTGACTGAAAAAGCATGGGATAAAACCGGACTCTATCATCATGGCGAACAATGAGGGCTGATGAGAAGCCAAGGACAATGGCACGGGGTTTTGATCCTACTTCATGGTCTGGCTTGGTGGGAGCCTAGCCAGGTTGGATGTTCACCTTCCTAGACATGGACGGAGGGGGGAGGACCTTGGACTTTCCACAGGACAGGGAACCCTGACTGCTCTTTGGACTGGAGAGAGAGGGGGAGAGGAGTGGGGGGAGGGGGAGAAAGGTGGGAGGAGGGGGAGGGAAATAGGAGGCTGGGAGGAGGCGGAAACCTTTTTTAACCTTTTCTCAATAAAAAAATAATTAAAAACAGATAACCCTTTAAAAATAGAAAAAAAAGAAATACACGTTATTAGATAGTCATATTTAATACTCAAGCTTATAGTCATGTTAGTTAGGTTTTCTAGATAGATTTATTTTAGTTAAAAACATTTAAAGACCTATAGAATATGGTATCTAAAATGTTTTAAGAAATTAGAGCTTTTCATGACAATGAGACATATCTGCTCCTGGCAGCACCAATTATTTCAAGAGGAAGATGGGCATTGAAGAGGCTCCTTATGGAGTTTGTTAGCCATTTGGGCAAGAAACTGCTCTTGCCTGGACTGCTTAATGTTATGCTGAATAAACTGGACATGCAGGACCCACAGAAAAATGACTGCTGAACCAGTGAGACCATCCTTCAGGGTTCTTGCTTCATGAAAGAGTCTGCAAGACATTCTGCAGTACACAGAAGAGAGGGACTGACAAACTGCCAATATAGGCAGAACTGTCTTGAAAATTTCCTGCTTCATGGAAAAGTCTGCCAGACTGTAGGCTTAAGATGGATGCCCCAATGTTACATAAGAACTTTGCGTGACTGTCCAGGCAGCAATATGTCTCTGCCAATTCTAGAGTTTTTGGAAATTGCTTACAATGTACTTCCTGTTTACTTAGGTAATATATCCTTCTGGAATCTGATGGAATTGAAGAAAGACAGTTTTATAATTATAAAAGATAGATTAGATATAAAACTTTAGACTCACAAAGATAGGATGAATGATAGAGTGTTTTCTTTAATTTGCCAAATATAGACTGAATATTTTAAATATAATTTTTTAATATTTATTTATTTATTATGTATACAATATTCTGTCTGTGTGTATGCCTACAGGCCAGAAGAGGGCACCAGACCCCATTACAGATGGTTGTGAGCCACCATGTGGTTGCTGAGAAACTCAGGACTTTTGGAAGAACTGGCAATGCTCTTAACCTCTGAGCCAACTCTCCAGCCCCCTTAACTATAATTTTTGCTTGATAACCATTTTGTTATATGTAATTTTACTACTTTAAAGTTAAAACATTTTAATTTGAATAGAAAATGGAAAATGGTGTGGGAAGTCCTTCCGTATATATGTTGCTGTCGTCGGTTAATGAATAAAAAAAGCTGCTTTGGCCTGTGATAGGGCAGAGTAAAGCCAGGCAGAAAATCTAAACAGAGATGTAGAGAGATGGTAGGCAGAGTCAGGGAGATGCCATTGAGCTGCCAGAAGAGAAAGATGCTAGATGCCAGTTGTAACCTCATATTGATGCACAGATTAATTAATTAATTAATGGAAATGGATTAGTTTGGAATATAAGAGCTAGCTAGAAATATGCTTAAGCTATTGGCCAAACAGTATTGAAAATAATATGTCGATTGCGTTGGGTGGGTCACTCAGTCTAGGGGTTTGTAACCCACCCTGCAATCAGTTATTCCAGGGTCTCAAAGGGGCACTACCTGGAAGGGAATGAGCTAGGACAGAAGAATGAGGCCAAGTAGATTTGTCAAAGCCCCCCTTATTAGGATCATGGTTGCTGTTATATAGCCCCTGAATGGGGGCGTGGGGGGGGGGGGGGCAGGGCACGGGATCTTGCCGCCTGGTCCCGGTCACGTAGGGCAGGAGTTTACGATTGGACAGGTAGGCCAAGAAGTCACGAGTTACCACACCTAGTTCCCTGGATAGCTGGAATGTGAGGCGCATTCCACTAACAGATAACAGCTAATTGGGTATGGGGAAGGTTCTCAATAGAACAATTCTTAACATAATTATGGGTGTGGGGTTCTCTGCAGACTCCCCAAGGTGATGGTTCCTATAGTGATTTTTAGGGGGGAAATGGCTCGTGACAATAATATAGTTTCTGTGTGGTTATTTCAAGTCTGGGCATCCAGGAATGAACAAAGCATCTGCCAACAGGAAAATGAGAGAATGTGATTTATTTTTCTGTTTGTGAGTCTGTCACCTCACTTAGCACAGCAGTTTCCAATTCTACCTATTTAACTGCTACTTTCCATCTTTCAGTTTTCATTATGGCTGAGTGGAATTTCACAGTGCAGATGAAAAAAATGGAATTAATTTTTAAAGAATTTCAGAATTTTAAATATAGATTTACCTATAAAATGTGAAAGTAGAAAGGAAGTGGGAAATAAGAGGAAGTGATGCAAAGGGGGGATAGGAAGGAATGGTGAAATAATATTAAAACAGAATAGGGCACTGCTTGGGAGAGTAAGGCTACAATCGAGAGTGGGGGAGGGAGACAGAGGAGGGCAGTGGATGAGGGGACAAGACTAAAGTATAATACATGTAGGTTTGGAGATTAAATGATACCTCATAATTTGTGTACTGTTTTACAAATACAGTATGTTCCATCTGCTTCATCTATTCATCTGAGTGGCCTGCTAAGTTATTATTGTCTATTGTGAACAGTGCTTAATATCTTTTTGGATTCTGATTTCAATTTTGTTTTTCCTGGTGTTGGTTAAAGTTGAGTTCCAGGTCCCATTATCCTTAATTTCGATAGTTGTTTGGATAAATACCAAGAAGTGTGGCTGCTGGGTTGTAAAGGAGTTCTAGTTTTAACATTTTGCAGAAGTGTTTGTTCTTGTTTCCACAGCAGCAGCACCATTTTTTACCGCAGTCCTGTGAATGGAGATTGCAGTTCCCCCCACGTTTTTGCCAGTGCTCATCTGCTTGGAGAATCAGAAATTTAAGAGCAGCTTTTTCCCAATAGTCTCCCTTATTCGGAGAAACATAACCAATAGACAATTAATACATGCATGTATGCATAGATTCATACATATATATAGGGTCGTGGTGGAGGCAGAAACTTAGGCTCAATGTTACAATGGATTGGTTTCATTACAGAGACTGAAACACCCCAAGAGGTAGTAAGCAAACTAGAGTCCCAGGAGACCTGAGGGTGCATATGTTTCCAGTCTGGGTTCCAGTCTGAGTTCCAGTCTCAAGGCAGGGGTGCATCAGTGTTCCAGAGGTAGGATAGAGCTAGACTCTCCCTTCCTCTGCCTTTGGGTTCAAATATTTTAGACTTTTATACACTGGCCCTTTCAGACCTTCAATGCATGGAAGGAGAGGACATCACATTGCTCTAAGCAATATCCTTTCATCTACTCACTGAAATTTCATTCTCTTACAGAAAAACTTTCAAAGATGCAGTTACAGTGCCTAGCCAAGTAACTGGTCACTGCTTGTCTGGTTAGGCTGTTACAACAAGGTAATCATGACACTAGGCAGTTTAGTGTGGCAGAGGACAGTAAGTCCTGATGACAACCTACAAGCTTTTACATTCTTCCCTCAGAAAACAAAATGCCTTATTTCGGACTCAGAAAGTCATACTAGAAGCAAGCAAGAAATGCCCCTGGGCCTCAGAGAGTGAAATGTCCAGTTTAGCTATTGGTTTTGATGACATTCAAATTTGTTCAAGTTCTTCATACCAGCAAAGACAAAGGCAGCTATATCATAATATATTTAATGCTCTGGCACATTAACCAAATAATACTTATATCCACCAATATATAAATATCCAATTATTAAACCTTTATGCTTCACATTTGTAATTTTGATGCTATAACAGAGCTTCTTTTCAAGGCTTAGGATAATTTTTAAAATTCAGGAATCTATGAGAGTACACATTACTTTACATACTGTATATGTTGTTTCACACTGGCTTCCCTGGTTCTTTTTTTTTTTTTTTGATAAAATTGGCATTCCAATGAGATAAGTGTTTAGGCACTAGTTTCCAAGCTAGAATTTGAAGCCTGATGAAACTTTATATGGGAAGGATTACTCTTGGTTGTCGTTCCCCACTTCAATTAAATGATGTAAAATGTTTTGGTGAACTTCCTTTTTGGACATTAGCAGCCACTAACTACCAATGCTTCCACCCATTAAATAACAAACATAAAAATAGTGACTATCATCCTGGTATACAGAGTGAGTACTAAGACAGCTAGGACTGTTACACAGAGAAACCCTGTCTTGAAAAACAAAGGGGGGGGGAATAATGACTATAAAATCAGTGACGTCAAAATGTTTATGTCCTAATTTATCATACCTTCTTCATTTATTTACCTCCACTAGTTGGTTATCCCTAAATATAATCATATAGTAAATGCAGGATAAGTGGCTGATTCTTGCTCATTATTACTGGTTTTCAGAGTAATAAGTTGATCCCTTAACATCCTTCAAATGTAGCCAAGGAAGGGATTTTTGTTTTAATGGTATTCTGGAATAATCTTTTTGTGCTCTGTAAAGATGTGTCTTTCCCAAGACATCTTCTGGTTGATTTAGCAAAAAGCTAAACTGCCATTAGCTAGGCAGAAGGTATAGTCAGGAGAGCCAGACAGAGCGAACTCTGGGAAGAAGGTGACCTGAGTTACCAGGGGACAAGAAGGAACAGACATTCAAGGAAAGAACTAAAATCCACAAGTCACATGGCAACACATAGATGAATAGAAATGGGTTATTTAAGTTACAAGAGCTAACTGGAAATAAGCCTAAGCTATTGACTGAACTTTCAAAAATTAACTTTAAAAAATTAATAAGAAATATCCATGCATTTTGGGGGGAACAGACTGGTGGGACAGAAATATCCACCTACTTAATGGCATTGTTTTGACTACAGTGACACAAATATATTCCATTTATTTCAACACATAACTGCTGTTTCTTTACTGACTGCCAAAGATGGCTTTGACAGCAAGAGATTGCTTTTTGCATGTGTCTCTGTGTCTGTTGTTGTTTATTTTGATTAGCAATAAATTTTAATGGGAGGAACTTTAAGTTGGTCCCTGACTGCTTCTAATGCTCTCCTAGTGATCATGGATTATATTCTTTCTTTGTGTTATCAGATGTTCCAGATTCACATTGTACAGGTCCTTTTTTAGACTTGGGAATTGATGTTTCTCTAACATTTCCTAAATATGAGCATTGCTAGTTGATCAATCAGTTGACTTAATAGTTCTTTTGTATTTAAGTTAAAAATAATAATTTCAGGGTTCATGATGACAGAATAGTGGTATAAAAGGTTCTTCTGTTGATATGCTGCTTTCATTGGTTAATGAATAAAGAAACTGCTTTGGGCCTGATAGGGCAGAACTTAGGTAGGTGGAGAAGACAGAACTGAATGCTGGGAAGAAGGGCAGAGTCAGAGAAGCCATGGATCCCCCCCCCCGCCCCCCCTGCCTGAGATGGACACCAGTTAGAGTTTCCAGGAAGCCACTGGCACGTGGCGATACATGGATTAATGGAGATGGGTTAAACTAATATGTAAGGGTTAGCCAATAAGAAGTTAGAGCTAATGGCCATGCAGTGTTTTAATGAATACAGTTTCTGTGTAGTTATTTCGGGGGCTAAGCTAGTCGGGTGGCAGGAAAGAACAAAGGGGCTCTCCTTGTAACAGAATAGTATTGTAAGTTAAATTTCTGTTTAAGTTGGCAAAATGAAAAATAATTGAGTAATTATTTATATGTCTTGTATTTTCTGCTGAAATCAGATGAAAAGATAGCTCAATTGAGCTTCAGAAGAAAAGGTTCAAGGCCTCAGGACTTCTCTGTCTTAGGTAGGTTGCATCACCATACTGCAACATACATACATTCCAAAAATACTTACCTTATTGTCACAAAATTTAAGTAGTCAATGAATGACTACGAAGG
The DNA here is from genome assembly GCF_014885135.2 of Alexandromys fortis. NCBI lineage: Eukaryota > Metazoa > Chordata > Mammalia > Rodentia > Cricetidae > Alexandromys > Alexandromys fortis. Next base: position 1,794,543 of record NW_026067933.1, read on the forward strand.
GTGCTAAAAATATTCTGATATATTTTAGTTCCTGGCCTGCCACATTCCAGCTCCTTACAGTCTCAGAAGTTCTAATTAGTCAGCTAGCCTTGTAAAAATCTTTGACATAGGTGTGGCTTCTTCTGAACACTTCAGTTCACAGCTACTTAACAAAGTTGAGGCCAGACTACCTAACTTAGACTCTAACTCAAAATAAAAATAAGTGTTAAATCACTTGCTTAGTTTACCTTCCCTCCTTCTCCTGGAAAAGACATTTTAAATAATATGCATGAAAATTATGAAATGATTATAAAAAAACACTCACATTGTTAATTGGAACACACAGTTTATAAAATATGTATATATTATGATTACAATATAAAAGTCATTTTACAAGAAATATTAGGAAAAACTACAACAAAAGTTACCAGTGTAAGTATACGGTAATTTCTTTGGTTATCCTTTCAATTTTGTAAATGTTCTATATTGCTAATCACATTATCTTTGATTAATTTTTAAATAATCTATTATGTAATCATACTTCTCATTCACAGCATTATGAAAACTTTGTATCATACATTTCAGAATTAACTTTCTCAGTGCCTTAATCTCTGACAAGCAAGGATCCTGAGTTGAACTTTTTGTTTTTGTTTGTTTACTTAGTTTTGGTTTTTGAGACTGGGTTTTCCTGTGTAGCCCTGGCTCTTCTGGAACTAGCTCTAGAAGACCACACTAGCCTCAGACTCACAGAAATCTGCTTCCCTCTGCCTCCCCAGGATTAAAGATGTGCACCATCTAAGAGAGAGACATCAAATTTCAATCATTTTTGTAAATTATTTTTTGGCTTTTGGAGATAAGGTTTCTCTGTATATCTCTGGCTTTCTAGAATTCACTCTATAGACCAAGCTAGCCTCGAACTCACAGAGACCCACCTGCCTCTGCCTCCTTGAGTGCTAGGATTAAAGTACTGTGCCACCATTGCCCAACCTTTCATTCCTTCTTTATCAACATTGTATCTTTCTTGCATTTCTCTTCCTGTTAAATTATCATTATGATAAGAAAATCCTGAGAGTGTCTCTCAAGACCACACCACAGTAAATAAGTGGTTATAAGTGGTCCCTGGCTACAAAAGGAAATAGCTTGACTCTTTTATCATTACCTTTTCTATTGTTTTGGTGAGCATGAGATTATCCTGGGCAGCTACACGGACCAAAAATCTAAGAGTGCAAAGTAGATTGTTGTATTTAATCCCAAGAATAATTTGCTAAGGTGAAAATTATATTATCAAATTTCAGATGATAAAGGGGAATACAAAAAAACTTGCTAAGATTTATACCACCACAGAAATAGTAAAAACATAATTCAAATCAGGTTTAAAGTGATTCTAAATCCAAATCTACTACTCCAAATTCATATGGGGAGCAAGGAGAGACAAAAGTAGCTAGTTTTTCTTATAGACGTTCTCTCCAACAGCACCTTTTAAGTGTCATTTATTAAATCTCTTTCATCAGAACAATTTCACTTTCAAAAGTCACCAGCTGCATTTTATCAACATGGCTTGAGCTCTTAGATCCAGCACACTCTCAGCCTGGACAACCTTTCTGCAATATACAGACTGTGAAGGAAGATGAAAATTGAGAGAGGCCTTCATTGTGAGTTGGGAACAGCTGACACACCACAGGTCTTCCATGAGTTCAGCAGGAAAGTAGATACAGGTGAAGCCTGGCTGACACTGTCCTCAGTAAGCTCAGCAGGGAAGCAGGCACAGGAGAAGCTGGCTGGCACAGAAACCCTGAATTTAGTCTTCTCTGATGACCTACTTAACCAGGTCATGATGGAGGTGACCCCATCTGTTGAATCACGTTGACTACTTAGTAGTCGTTCCTGAAATACATTGCTATCTAGAAAATTTCCTTGAAATCAATAAGCTTAATATTCATGTGTATCATCCTGTATGTACATTTAGAAGAAGAATGAATGATTGAAATACAATTTAAATCTTCAAGTAAGAAAAAAATGTGCATGACTTTGTTCTCTTAGATCTGGTTTCTAACCGAAGTGTAGCAAATACAGTAATATGTGGCTATTTATGCTGTGACACATATGTTGACTTACAACACCTCTCAGAGGAACCCTTAAGAGAACAACTGTGGAATTCATCTGTTCCCTAACACTCTACTTGAGGACACAATTTCCTTTGAAGTCAATTATGTCACAGCCAAATGCTTTGATAACCCGCTAGAACTAGCAGACACAGTGTTATTACTGAGATAGAGAGAGGGGAGACCCCTGAGCCGTTATCAGGTTCTTTCGTTTCTCTACAATCAGCCCCTTCATATCCCTGATAACAGTGGCACAGGAAGTTCTCCGCCATCCCAGCTAGGTCCGCCTCTGATGCTCTTCCCTTCACTATGAACTCTCCGTCCTCAGAGGCTTCTATGCGGTAACTGTCAGGGTTCAAATGGAGGTAATGAGGTGCTTTCCATGTCTTCCGTATGCACCTCCCATTATTCTTGCAAAGGTGATGACTGCATACCTCAACTGCTCTGGTCACATTGATTATGTATTTCCCAAAATCCGAATTCACAAAGCGGTTGACCTTCGTACAGTTCTCCTGAGAAGGCATGAAAACAATTCAATCAGATATTTTCGACCCAGAAGGCAGCTCTTTAGACTGGGCTAAAACTAGATGGCTTTGTCCTAGTGGGTAAACTCTTGGACCCTACTGTAGCCCAAAGGTCTCATCTCAGAAGTGAGAAAGGCCTTAGAGGCAGAAGATGTAACAGTAAGGCAGAGTAACTGAGTCAGCAAACCAGCCGGAGTCAACATAGAGGTTCTTGCTTTTCTTCAATTCATGCATCTTTTCCTTTTCCTTCTAGCTCGCAAGGCAATGAATGAGCAGCGTGAGAAAGAAAGAAACACAAACAAAGCAGAATCCACACCAGAGCTGCTGCCGGGCTGCGTCTCAGGGCTGAGTTGTTCTTTCTGGTTGAGTTCCCCTGCTAGGTCCTTGGACAGCAGAGGAGAGGGTGCCTGAACTAGCCTTGTCCCATAGTCACACTGATGAATATCTCAAATATCACCATAGAACCTTCATCCCCAATGGATGGAGATAGAGACAGAGACCCACATCAAAACACTGGACTGAGCTCCCAAGGTCCAGTTGAAGAGCAGAAGGAGGGAGAAGATGAGCAAGAAAGTCAGGACCGCGAGGGGTTGGTCCACCCACTGAGACAGTGTGCCTGATCTAATGGGAACTCACCAAATCCAGGTGGACTGGGACTGAACAAGCATGTGATCAAATCGGACTCTCTGAATGTGGCTGACAATGGGGGCAGACTGAGAAGTCATTGATAATGGCACCGGGACTTGTTTCTACTGCATGTACTGGCTTTTTTGGGAACCTAGTCTATTTGGATGCACAACTTTCTAGGCCTGGATGGAGTGGGGAGGGCCTTGGACTTCCCACAGGGCAGGGTATCTCTTAAGACTGGATGGGGAAAAAGGTGGGTGAGTGGGGGAGCGGGAGGGGTATGGGAGGAGGGGAGGAAGTGGAAATTTTTGAATGGAAAAATTAAAAAAAAAGAAGTGAAAAAAAAAAGAAAAAAATCCGAGTCATCAGGTTCAGACTTCCTGTTGACCCTAGAGCATTCTGGACTTCTCAGTTACTTATACTTAAACATAACCTGTTGCAGGTTCTACTCCTACACACAACCAGATATAGAAAAGCTGGAAACACTGGGTCATTTGTGTGTGTTTTCTAGTACGTGTTCTACATAGAAGTCACCTAGGTTGTGTATACTGTTTCCTGATGAAACACTTCCTCATGAGTCAGCAGCTAAACCTGTGACTCTCTGAATATGCTCATAGATGTGTGTGATAGCTATTCTTCAATATCAACTTGGCTACATCTGGAATTAACTGCTGTGGGAACTCCTTCAGCCAATAGCCTTTAAGATACCGGCTCACTTTGGACGTGGTCTCATGTGTTATAAATGCAGGTGAAAAGCATGCACGGGCCTCTTGGCTGCTGGATTCAGTTCCAGTTCCCAGCACACACAGAGGACTGTGGATTGCTACTCTTTCTGTGAGTTTATCCCTAAATAAATAAACCTCTCTGATACTCCATTCCGGGTTATTGTGAAACTCTTTTGTATGTCAGCAATTAACTAAAACTCAAATGACTGGGCACACACCTGTGGGGGATTTTTTTTTTCTTAATTAAATCCTTTGGCGTGGGAAGAACCACTTCTAATCTGGATCTTTGAGGTGGGAAGATCCACCTTTAATCGGGACCACACCTTTCTGGCAGCCTATATAAAGGACATAGAAAATGAAACTAAGCTCTCTCTTTGCCTGTCTGCTCTAACTCACTGGGAAGTCCACCCCTTCACACCAATTAGAGCCTACTCCTTCAGGATTCGGGCATATACTGAAGACAAGCTGAGACATCCAGCTTCATGGACTGAATAACTCCTGAATTCTTTTTTTTTAATTAATTTATTTATTTATGAGAAATTTCTACCTCCTCCCATTTCCCTCTCACTCTCCCCACTCCCTCCCCCTGTCCCTTTCCAGTCCTAAGAGTAGTCATGGTTTCCTTGAACTTTCTGTTGGTAGACAGTCATTGGTGGACTAGCTAGAGCACAGCCTACAAGCCATTCTAATAAATCCCCTTTATGTATGTAAATATAAATAGATTTGGACTATTGAATATATATTCATTCTATAGGTTCTCTCCCTCTAGACTCTAGAGAGTCTAGAGAATCCTGACTAATACAGTGAGCATGGTTACAAATACTTTCAGGAACATTGTCTCAATAGTAACAAATTGAGCCAGTAAAGTTCTAAAAATAAAATTAACATAGACTTATTTTTTCAATTTAACCCAGATTTGAAGGATACAATCTTGACAAGTCTGGGTTAAACGTGTTATAGTAATGCTTCAGACAAGTAAAATGAAGAACAACTGGAGATAAATAAGAGACTGCAATTAATGTGGCTTAAGGAAAGTCAGAAGAGTTCTTCAAGTAAATGCTGTTTCAGCTGGGAAAAACTTAAAAATATATCTTAACCTTGTTTTAAAGGCTATCAATTTCCAGCTGGCTACTCTACAAGGGAAAATACTTTCAATAGGAAGGTGTAAAAGTTAGCATCTTTTTTCTAGCTCTCCAGGTAGGATGCACTATTTCATGTAGTAGGTCAAGGCAAGGAATCCAGTCTCAGAGATCTGTGGTCATTAATAACAGTTCTACTACAAAGTAGCCTGAACACCTAATGACCTCCTTGATTCCCCCTCCCCCCACCTTATCTCCTTGTCTATAGTCGAAGAGAATAGTCATTAGCCGACATGGCCAGTAAGTGAGCAGATCCAAAACACACAGAAAACCTGTCTTAACGCATGATAAACATCAAACAAATATCAGTGTTATGATTGCTGTCTTTTTATTATTTTTAGCCTTATCTAAGTACTAAGTGCTGATTTTCGGCTTTTACCCTAAAGCTGGCTTGCTGTGGGAATCCTGAGTGTTTTGATTGGGGTGATCTCTACAGGAAATCGGAACAGTATACCCTGGAGGTACTGACTTACCACAGATGCAGTTAAATTCATGTCTCCCCAAATGACAAAGCCTGCAGCTCCCAGCGCAGCGCTTTCTCCTATGGTACTTATTAGATCTTGCTAGATGGGAGAGAACAAAGTTAATTAGTCATTGGAAGATGTATGTATCCACTCACCAGGAATTAAGATTTCAGGCTGAGCCCAAATACATCCTAGATATCATCCCTGAGTGACATACATATGAAATGGACTGATGCTCAGAACCACATTCTCTGATCATATACAACAGTGTGCTTGCGAGTGTATGTGTGTGTGTGTGTGTGTGTGTGTGTGTGTGTGTTAGGCAGAGTCTCACTGAGTAACCTTGACTGCTCCGGAACTCACCATATAGATCAGGCTGAACTCAAACTCATAGAGATCCTCCTGCCTTTGCCTCTAAATTCTGGAATTAAGAGCATGTACTACCCAAGAAAACCCACTATCAACTACACAATACTCATGAGAGCTCACAGGGACTGAATCAACAACCAGGGAGCATGCAATGGTCTGACCTAAACCCTCTCCATATATGTTATGGTTGTGTAGCTTGGTCTTCTTGTAAAACTAAAAAAAAAAAAAAAAGTGGGAGAGGGCCTGTCTCTGATTCTTTTGCCTCCTTTTGGGATCCTTTTCTCCTACTGGGTTGCCTCATCCAGCCTTAATATGAGGGGAGGTACCTAGTCTTACTGGTTGATTTCCCTGGGAGGTCTGCTCTTTTCTGAAGGGAAAGGAGGAGGAGTGGCTCTGGGAGAGATGGGAGGTTGGGGGAAGGAACTAGGAGAAGACGAGGGAGGCAAAATTGATATAGGGATGTAATGTATTAGAGAAGGATAAACAAAGTGTGTATTTAAAAAATACTACATCTTAATAGGCAGGATATTAACTTTTTAAACAATTAGTATATAAATAGCCACCAACAGTTTGTTTATTTGAAATTGACTGGGGATATTTGCTCAGAAGCTAACTATATGTATAAATACATAAATAGAACCCAAAGAATTTCCTTTTTTTGAGGCAAGCCTTTTAGCTCTAATTTACTACCGACCTCTGACCTCTGCGGAGCTTCACAAGTACAGTCACTCAGGTGACCTTGTGTCCTTTTGAACTTAGAACCAGGCAAGGGTAGAGCGCTTAGTGTCCCCAGGCTCTGACTTTGTCCATTCTTTATATTTGGCCACTGAAACGCTCTATATTTAATTTCTAAGTACTGGATATAATGGGCTTTATCTATGTATGATTCACCTAAGCAATGACAAATCCACAAGGATTTCTCCCAATATGGCTAAAATAAATGAGACGGAGGTTTCAGAAGTAAAAATTGGTGTTTTATCATTCAAAGATTACCTTAGTGCCGGAGATGATTGTGGACCAAGGGAACATAGGGGGAAATAAGATTTATTATACTGCTGGTTTCCTAGCTTATTAAATTATAATGCATTCTCCCTCTAATGAAGGTTGCTAAACACTTACCTTTTACTCCAAAGATAAATTCCCGTAAGTTAAGTAATAGAAAATGGTAGGTTGGAGGAAAAAACAAGCAAAAAAAAATCAGACTATCTTCATTTTGCCCACTTTATCACATCAATACCTAAGGAATTTCTCCTGACACGTCTATAGTCCATCATTCAAATTAACAATTTTACAATGTCTATCTTAAAACAGACTTTTACGAACATTTTTCTGGAGACATTTGAAATGTAAAGAGAGACTTAGGTTTGAATTGACTTACCTCTCTGGTTCATATCCGTTTCTGTTCTCCAAGACCATAATATCAGACAGCCCACAAAACAAAAAGAGTGGCAGGGGGTTCTTTGGGGCTCAAAGGAGATGATATACTTAAGAGGATTTTAAAAATTGTCAACAGCCTGGTGATTAGAAGCAGCATTACCTATGCAGTGCTCAGATTGCAGACTGCAGGATGTACAACTGTTGACTCAAACGCATAAGGAAGAAAAACTCAGACCACTGACTTTGAAAGAACCTTAAGACCAGCAAGAAGACAATCACAGCGTGTGGTCATAAGGAAGAGTCCAAGAGCCTGCTTAGGATTAAGGTGGTGTTATCAAAGGAGGAATGGGACATAGCATTTATATCTTGTGTTTATGTCATTGATTTACATTCACTAAATATGGAAGCTACAGATTTATGTCATGACAGCCATACCATCTAAGGTTATATTAGTTTATTTTAAGTATGTCATTCCTTTAGTATCATTATGAAAGTGCATTTACTGGGATAGATAAAAGACATAACTAGTCTAAAAGAGCATCTTGACAAAAAACAAAGGGGCGGTATCATTTTAAAAAAATGTTAGCATCTTTTTAGTTCACTGTCATCTGGCAGAGTTCAAGGTGGTAATTGAATCACAGACCAGATGTGATCTGAGGAACAGAAAAATGAAGGCACACTAAGGAAGCCATTGAGAGGACACCTCTGGGAGTGTACAGGGACCAGCTAAGAATTGGAGCCTCAAGCATGGCATCTCATGAACATAGAAGCCAAGGAACAAAGCGGCTGTAGCAAAGCCTCTGCTTTTGCCCATGATTCTCAAATTCAAATCAGTGATTCAGAAGTTAATGAGTACTTTGTTTGCTGGACAAAGAAAAAAAAAACAATCTAGAATTAACCAGAAAACTTCCTCCATCCATGCTAGCTAACTTTCTTAGTGACAAGATGGCATGCAGGCTACTGGAGAAGAAAAAGATATCAATGGTCTTACCCATCTCAGTACTGGCTGACACTGCTACTGACTACCCTGGCAAGATGTGCCCAATGGTACAATAATGTCCCAACTGTTAGAAGGTTGTGACATTATTTTGTGTGTGTGAGCTTGGATTTGTAGCCTACTCAACAAGAGGGAAAGCAGGTATAGTAATGTAAACCTAATCAAAGGTCTGTGACTGAGAAGGTCATAGGTCCTCGAGAGAAACCAACCACTGCAATTTGCTAAGTGATCATATTGTCAAACTTTTATTTTTTTCACTTGTATTTATTATATCCACAAATATGTGCTACTCATAACTTTGGTCATAGAAGTTTGTTTTTGCAGTGAACAGTGGATTAGACAAACTCATAACTGTTTAAAGTGCTGAGAATAAGAGTCTACGAGTGCTCAGCTCTAATTGGGACATTATGTCAGCTCTCCATACCCTCTATCATTCGAACATTCAGGTAGCATCAAGGTACTGGGGATAGAAAGAATACAAGAGCTGATAGGTGAGAAGGAATGGGTGGAAATGCTGCCTCCTCTACATGGTGTATTTACTGAATGTGTGAACTCACAACAGCTATGGTTTCCTGCATAAGTTCAAACTAATTAAAATTCCAGGCTGATTGGGGCCAGGGAGCTCATGTGGTTCCACTCCTAGCTTAGTAGCTGTTGACAGATAGTAGTTTTTAGATAAGAAGGACTTCTTATTTTCTTGGAGAGTGTGGCCACTAGTAAGTTGCTCATGCTCCAAGGGATAGCCACGTAAAACCAGGTACCACTAACTTGACTAAAAAAAGGGGGGGGGACTTGAAATGGAAGGGATAAGTATGGAAGAGACTGGATATAATCAGATTACATTGTATGTATGTAAGGGGGGAAGTATACGAAAGGATACCTAAAAGAGTCTTCCTCCATACTTGGTTTTGGGTCCCTGGTGCTTACCAGAATTTATGTTAGAAAATAATCTACTAGTGGGAGACATAATGGAAAAACAGTCACTAAAGAACTTACCTTGTATGTTGCCAGAGAAACTAATTACTCACAGAGAAACATTTAAATCTTCACCCACAGAAACACTTTTCATTGTTTTTATAAAGCATAACATCACATTATGTCTTAATTAAATTTACATGTTGGTGGTACTAGCCATCTTCCTGGTGGAATGAGATGGTAGTGCCTCTGTATTATTTCCCCCAAGCTATGGCTGCTGCCTGGGATTCTTAGGGAGTCCATGGCTAAGTGCTTCAAGGCTTGTTTTAACATGACAGCTACTCTACATGTATTTCTAAAGGGATTCAAATTTTCACACACCTTTTCTCATTTGGTTTTTATCATACTTTTGTTAGATCAGTGGGGTAGCAATAGTGTCTTTATCCCCTGTTTCTGTGTTAAGAACTGAGACACTGGGTTCTGGGAAGGGTAAGAGATTTGCTACCATCCCCAACTGTATACATGCATGCATTCTAAACTGTAGACAGGGAGCTGGCGAAATGGCTCAGAGGTTAAGAGCACTGATTGTTCTTCCAAAGGTCCTGAGTTCAATTCCCAGCAATTCCCACATGGTGGCTCACAATCACCTGTCATGAAATCCGGTGCCCTCTTTTGGCCTGCAGGCATACATGCAGACAGAACACTGTAAACAAAATAAATGAATCTAAAAAAAAATAAAAATTTTTAAAAAAATAAACTGTAGACATATTTGAGAAAGAAATGGAGGCCCCTCATATTCATTCAGAATTTGAAGCAGACGAACATCACATTTTTTAAATTGTGAGTAGATTTTGTGGTAGATTGAGTGCAGTGGTTTGTATGCTGATGTTTTCAGTCACAAAGCTGCCCTCTCAGAATGAGAAGAGCCCCAAGTGCTGGTGCTACTTTCCCGAGAGGAAAGAGTAGCATTTCTGAACTATTGCTATAAAAACAAAGGTGACCCAAGCCATGTGCAGTGTACAGAATGAGCCAACACACTAAGTTGCTTTTCCAGATGAGCATGGATCCTCTAAATTTTAGGTTTTTATTTTCAAAAATAAATTAATCATCACTGAAGAAAGAAACATTAGGAAGCTAAATATACAAATATATATACAAAGAGAGAAAGTTAAAACTTACTTTCTGCTACATATGTGTGTATATACCATATTTTGTGTGTGTGTGTATATATATACATATATATGCTCTATTTTACTTTCCATTGCCAGAGTCAGTATTATCCTGTAAAATTTTAGATAGCTTTTCCAAACCTCCCAGCAAAGATCTCTTGCCATTCTTGATTCAGTATTCACAGATGACTTTTATGGGTAGGATGAGTCTCAGCCCATTGTGAAGGCTTTCACCTTCTGGATAGTGATAAAGCCACAGAATTTCCACACCTCCCACGGTGTGCTCCTTCTTCTCCTTCAAATGGGCACGCATGGTAAAGCCCAGACTGGAGTGCTTTCTACACATTCACTTGAGGATGTCAAGCACTCAGTGAATCTCTTGCCTTTTAGCCATCTGGTCCACTGATACTTATAATTGAAGAATGAGAAGAAGCACCTCTGTTGAAATATCTTAAACCCTTGGTGGCAAGTAAAACGCTAAAATACTATTGCATTATGAAGCAATGGCTGAAACAGGTTGCAGGTTTTCTTGGTGCAGAAAAAAATATATACATCAGTACCCAAATCCACTCTTTGTCTTGGAAGTTTCTGTTTAAATGACTGGGGCAATGAAGGAAGAGAAAATCAGGCTGAAAGTTGGCCAAGTTTAAAGGTTACTCATCCTGGAACAGATGGGATCTCTGGCAACATATATGTCTTGGGTGAAACTAATCAGGTACAAAGACAGTTCTCTCAGAGCTTTAACCTGGGCTGTGAAGCTACTCATGGTCACCACTGAATTTACAAGCCCATACCACTCTGCCTGTTTTCCATGAGCAGTTTTCAGAGAGGCAACTAGGTCTAAGATGGCTCCGCCAATTTATGATTGTTTCATACTTTAAAATTGCTTTTAAATTAACTATAATTTTAAACCACTACAGGCATGAATATAGCTTACTTAGTAAAAGCTGGTATTACATATTTAAAAGAAAACAAATTCTCCTCTCTTTCTATTTGAAATGATGAAGACAGAAGCAGGGATGTCTTTCATTCTATGTTAAAAATGCACTCTCTAATTTCTTAGCCTGCTAAACACATAGTGTTTCAATAATATTCCACAACAGCCAGTAGCAGGGAATTCAGTAGCTACTAGCCTCATATGTTAGCTCCTTCACACTTTGGTGTGTCCTTTAAAAACAGTGTTAACAAACAAGACAACAAAATTTAGTTGCATAAAGAAAGAGTCTAAGCAGACCAGTACTCTAGAAAGAATAAGATGCTAGGCATAATTAAGAAGAAAATTTATCTTTTAGAGATGCAGCCGAAATCCTCCACCAGGAGGCAAGAAAAGTCTTACCCTAGAAAGAAAGAGCAGAGGTTCATCTCTGTAGCCCAGTCGTGTGTAGGTGAATACAGGCAGAGCATAATCATGTGATGTCATGGTAGAGATCCTCATTGATTCATATACCCGAAATTGAGAGAAGTGCAATGTACGTTCGCTGTCTCTCAAGGATTTCTTGATACTAATAGCAGGATACAGAGAAGTACTGCTGTTCCAGAGCCAAGAAAGCTCATCATTCCGTAGAACTTCCTCTTCTGGGCATGATCCAGTATAGTTTGCATCATAAAAATTATAATTGTGGCAATCGGGATATAAATAATAACCCCAAAGGCCTTTGGGTCGACTCCTGATTCCCAATTTGATAGTTTCCTCCATGAAAGCTTTTGCACTTTTCTCAAAAGTTGCTTTGGCTAGATTTTCAATATCAGCAGCTGATATATTCTTTTTCATATCAGAAATAAGTATTCTTGACTTTTGTCTATAGATATCCTTTGCATCCCAGTTCCGGGCCCACTGTGGGCGCCAATATTCCCAGTCTATAACAGCAAGTCCACTGAAGTTTTCACCAGGGATGTAATAGTTAATATCCTGGGCAGCCTTTTTCAGATGTAATTGTAAGCTTGTGTTTTGTGGAAGACCCCCATTGATGGGGACCCCTCTTGATGTATACCATGGGTAATATCCCAACTTGTTGGCATAAAATATAGTAACATTTTGCTCCCCATCTTTGAGCCGAGGGCTTCCAATCATCTGAAACATTTTCAAATTCAGTGTGAAATTATACTTTATCAAACACAGATCTGTTGGCGCATTCCAAGCAGCTATAAAAGGCTTCCTTTGGTAAATTGGAAGTCGGGCAGGTTTTAGAGATGAGATAGACTTCAGGATAAAAAATATGAGCAGCTGAACAACATGGAGCCTTAATTTTCCTTGAGATAACAGTTTCATGATAAGATAGGAACTTACACCACTTCTTCTTTAGTGTACCCCAGAAGGCCTGTGAAGAGATTTGATTTTCTGTTAGTGATAACTTGAAAAGGATGTATGCTGTTAATGTTTTTTCTTTGTATTTTCAAAGCACATTTATTTTAAAGTCGTAATGATTTCTATAAATGAACTGAGATGTAAAATCAAGTGTCATGGTCAGGTTTCTACTCAGGGACAGTGTCGACAAACTACAAACCCCGTATGTCCACAATAAGATAAAAAGTAAGATGTATGGTTCATGGTGAAAAGCAGATGTAAAATAATACAATCACTTTGGCAAGTTTTCCAATATCAGGCATTACACTCAGATGCTTTCATTGTTTTACTATAACCATTATTTAGTAGTCTGTAATTGAATTCCCATTTTACAAAAGAAGAAATGGAGACTAAAATGAAGGACGCTGACTGATGTCACACCACACAGAAGATAAGGCAATGCAAATAAATGCTAGACAAAATGCGTGGTTAGTGGAGCACTTAACCTGGCTGTGAAAGACATAAGAAGATAACTGAGATCAGTGGCAAGGAATACCACAGAGGAGGTGTGCTAGGGCTGACTTGAGAAGGCAAGAGACATAAAACTGGCACATTTCCCTTTCAATTTTCTCGGAGAGAACTGCAAAAGAACTACTGTTAGATAACCACAGCAAAGACCTTAATGGTGTAAAATGTTCTTCTGTACCAGAGAAATGGCAATGCTTTGTGCTTAAGTATAATTCCATGATATTAATACATGTAGCAGACATTTGCTGAGTATGTGCTTAATGCCATGATACTAAGACATGTAGCAGACATTTGCTGGGTACATGCCTAATGCCATGATACTAAGACATGTAGTAGACATTTGCTGGGTACATGCCTAAAGCAATGATAGTAAAACTTGTAGTAGACATTTGCTGGGTATGTGCCGCGGAAACAGGTCCTTTTCTACTTCTTCTGTGGTGAATTCTGCACCACATGCCTTGGTGAAGTACTGCTTCACCTAATAAACCTCAAAGTGCAAATGCTTCCCCAGCTTTCAATGTAGCTTTGATGCTGTGTGGGACCTTGATTTAAAAAAAAAAAAACACTTATATGCATCCTACACTAGCCTTTGAATTGAGATCTTGCGATTCCAAGCAGCCAAGGGATAATGTTGATAGGGGTGAGAAAATTTCAACATCTGGAAGATAGGGAGATGGCTCAGTGGGTAAAGTACTTGTTGTAGAAGTGTGAGAACCTGAGTGTGAATGCCTAGCATTCCAGAAAAACAAATATAGTGGAACTCTCCTGTAACCCCTAGTACTTGGGAAATGCAGGCAGGTGAATCCCTAAAAGTTACCAGCTAGCAGTCTAGCTGAATTAATGAGTTTAAGGTTAAGAAAGAGACTTATTGATTCCTAGCCACCAGCAGGGAGCTGACTTCCTAGCCATCAATCTACCCCACCCCCAACTCACCCTTCCCTGCAAGCTCCGTGGAGACCAATAGTTGGTGGACATTAGAGGTGAGATAGCAGCGGCCCTGTGGCCCTGGATCCCCTATTCCCTAAAACCCCCACATGGGAGAAAAGCCTGGGGGCCCTTCCCCAGGTCCCTTTGGCATTCCTAGCTGCCAGCAGGGAGTTGATTTGCTAGCCATCAATTTACCCCACCTCCAATTCGTCATTCCTTGCAAGCTCATGGAGACCAATACTTGGTGGACATTAGGGGAAAAGATAGGAAGGTGCCAAAGCAAGAATTCCTTCAACATCCTAAAAAGCAACATGGTAACACCAGAACCCAGAGAACACACAACAGGAAGACTTCATCATCCTAATCCAGAAGATGTAGAAGAAAATGACTTTTAAACATAACTTCATGAAAATGATGGAGACCTTTAAAGAGGAAGTGAAAAACTCCCTTAAACAAAAGGGGGAGAAGACAAACAGTGGTGTAGGAGGTTTTGCTCTATTTGTGTTGTTTTCATTGGTTGAATAAAGAAGCTGCCTTGGCCTTTTGATAGGGCAGCCCTTAGGTGGGTGGGGTAGACAGAACAGAATTCTTGGAGGAAGAAGGCAGGCAGAGAGAGCCGCCAAAGTCAGACGTGCTGAATCTTTCCCGGTAAGCCATGATTTCATGGTTCTACACAGATTATTAGAAATGGGTTGAATCAAGACATAAGAGTTAGCCAATAAGAGGCTAGAACTAATGGGCCAGGCAGTGTTTAAATGAATACAGTTTGTGCATAATTATTTCGGGGCATAAGCTAGCTGTGTCCCACCACCCTCCATACTATAGATATTGGTCCCAACAACAATGGTGTGGGAGGTTCTTCTGTTTGTGTGTCTCTTTCATTGGTTGAATAAAGAGACTGCCTTGGCCTTTTGATAGGGCAGCCCTTAAGTGGGCAGAGTAGACAGAACAGAATGCTGGGAAGAAGGGAAGTGTGGCAGATGCCATGATTCTCCTGCCCGAGATGGACCCTGATTAGACTCATGCCAGTAAGCCACAGTCAAATGGCAATACACATTAATGAAAATGTGTTGAATCAAGATGTGAGACCTAGCCAATGAGAATCTAGATCTAAGGGCTAGGCAGTGTTTAAATGAACACAGTTTCTATGTAATTATTTCAGGGCTAAGATAGCCAGGTGGTGGGACACAGTTCACCACTCTCTTACTACAAAACAGAAAGCTGGAAGAAATTAATAAATCCCTCAAAGAAACCCAAGTAAACTAAGAAAAAGCAATCAAACAGGTGAAGGAAACAGTTTAAGACTTGAAGATTGAAATTGAAGTAATAAATAAAATACAAACTGAAGGAACCCTGGAAATGGAAAATCTGGGTAAATGAACAGAAACTACAGAGACAAGTATAACCAACAGAATACAAGAGATAGAAGAAAGAATCTCAGGAGCTAAAGATACTATTGATGAAATAGACTCATTGGTCAAAGAAAACACTAAATATAACAAATTCTTAACACAAAACATTCAGGAAATCTGGGACACCATGAAAAGACCAAACCTGAGAATAATAGAGATAGAAGAAGGAGAAGAACTTCAGCTCAAAGGCACAGAAAATGTATTCAACAAAATTATAGAAGAAAACTTTCCCAACCTAAAGAAGGATATCCCTATGAAGGTACAAGAAGCTTACAGAACACCAAATACACTGGATCAAAAAAAAAAAAAAAAACCCTTGCAATAAAATAATCAAAACACAAAACATACAGAATAAAGAAATAATATTAACAGCTGCAAAGGAAAAAGTCAAATAACATATAAAGGTAAACCTATCAGAATTACACTTGACTTCTCAATGGAAACCATGATCCAGAAGGTCATGGATAGATGTGCTGCAGACACTAAGAGACTATGGATGCAAGCCCAGACTACTATACCCAGCAAAGCTTTCATTCACCATTGAAGGAGAAAACAAAATATTCAGTGACAAAAACAGATTTAAACAATACATATCCACAAATCCAGTCTTACAGAAAGTACTAGAAGGAAAACCTCAACCCAAGGAAGCTAACTACATCGACAATACCACAGACATCTGATAACCCCCCACCAGCATAGCCCAAAAAAGAGAAACACACAAACACTACTAGCAAAAGATAAGCAGAGATAACAACCATTGGTCATTAATATCGCTTAATATCAATGGACTCAATTCACCTATAAAAAGGCACAGGCTAAGAGAATAGATACTAAAGGATCCAACATTCTGCTGTTTACAAGAAACACACCTCAACCTCAAAAACAGGCACTACCTCAGAGTAAAGGGTTGGGAAAAAGTTTTAAAATCAAATGGACCTAAGAAACAAGTAGGTGCGGCTATCCTAATATCTAACAAAATTGATTTCAAACTGAAATCCATCAGAAGAGATGGTGAAGGACATTTTATACTCATAACAGGAACAATTCATCAAGATGAGGTCTCAATCCTGAATATCTATGCCCCTAATACAAGAGCACCCACATATGTAAAAGAAACATTACTAAAACTTAAATCACACATCAAACCCCACACACTAATAGTAAGAGATTTCAACACTCCTCTCTCAACAATGGACAAGTCAACCAGACAGAAACTTAACAGAGAAATAAGAGAACTAACAGATGTAATGAATCAAATGGACTTAACAGACATTTATAGAACATTCCACCCAAACAAAAAATAATAGACCTTCTCAGCACCTCATGGAACCTTCTCTAAAACTGATCACATTCTCACATTCTCGGTGACAATGCAAACACCCACAGATACAAAAAAAAATTGGAGTAATCCACTGTGTTTTATCAGATCACCATAGAGTAAAGTTAGAATTCAACAACAGTACTACTCCCAGAAAGCCTACAAACTCATGGAAACTGAACAGTCAACTACTGAACCACCCCTGGGTCAAGAAGTAAATAAAGAAAGAAATTAAAACACTCCTTGAATTCAATGAAAATGAAGGCACAAGTTATTCAAACCTATGGGACACTATGAAAGCAGGGCTAAGAGGAAAGTTCATAGCTCTAGTTGCTCACATGAAGAAAAGAGAGAAACCTCACATCAGTGACCTAACAGCATTCCTGAAAGCTCTACAAAAAAAAAGAAGCAGACTCATCCAGGAGGAGGAGAAAACAGAAAATAATCAAATTGAGGGCTGAAATCAACAAAATAGAAACATAAAACCATACAAAAAATCAATGAAACAAACAGCTGGTTCTTTGAGAAAATTAACAACATTGGCAAACCCTTACCCAAACTAATCAAAAAGCAGAGAGAAAACATCCAAATTGACAAAATCATAAATGAAAACAAGAAAGACAATCTTACTCATGAGCATGAATGCAAAAATTCTCAATAAAATTCTAGCAAACCAAATTCAAGAACACATCAAAAAAATTATCCATCATGACGAAGTAGGCTTTATCCCAGAGATGCAGGTCTGGTTCAACATACAAAAATCTATCAATGTAATTAATCCATCATATAAATAAACTGAAAGAAAAGAATTATATGATCATTTCATTAGATGCATAAAAAGCATTTGACAAAATTTATCACCCCTTCATGATAAAGGTCTTGGAGAGATTAGGGATGCAAGGATCATGTCTAAATATAATAAAAGCAACATACAGCAAGCCGATAACTAACATCAACACCAAATTAAATGAAGAGAAACTCAAAGCCATTCCACTAAAATCAGGAACAAGACAAGGCTGTCTGCTCTCTCTATATCTCTTCAACATAGTTCTTGAAGTCTTAGCAATAGCAATAAGACAACATACAGAGATCAAAGGGATTCGAATTGCAAAAGAAGAAGTCAAACTTTAGTTATTTGCAGATGATATAATAGTGTCCATAAGTAACCCCAAAAACTTTACCAAATAACTCCTACAGCTGACAAATACCTTCAGTGATGTGGCAGGATACAAGATCAACTCAAAAAGTATCAGTAGCCTTCCTATACACAAAGGATAAAGAAGCAGAGGAAAATCAGAGAACCATCACCTTTCACAATAGCCACAAATAGCATAAAGTATCTTGAGGTAACACTATCCAGGAAGCGAAAGATCTATTTGACAAGAACTTTAAGGCTTTGAAGAAAGAAATTGAAGAAGATACCGTAAAATGGAAGGATCTCCCATGCTCTTGGATTGGTAGGATCAACATAGTAACAATGACAATTCTGCCAAAGGCAGTCTATAGATTCAATGCAATCCCCATCAAAACCCCAACACAATTCTTCACAGACCTTGAAAGAACAATAATCAACTGTATATGGAAAAACAAAAAACCCAGGATAGCCAAAACAATCCTATACAATAAAGGAACTTCTAGAGGCATGGTCATCCCTGACTTCAAAATCTATTACAGAGCTACAGTAATGAAAACAGCTTGATATTGGCATAAAAACAGAGACGTTGAAGAATGGAATCAAATCGAAGACCTGGATATTAGTCGACAAACCTATGAACACCTGATTTTTGACAAAGAAGCTAAAATTATACAGTGAAAGAAAGAAAGCATCTTTAGCAAATGGTGCCGGCATAACTGGTTGTCAACTTGTAGAAAAATGAAAATAGATCCATATCTATCACCATGTACAAAACTCAAGTCCAAATGGATTAAAGACCTCAATATTAATCTGACCACACTAAACCTGACAGAAGAGAAAGTGGAAAGTAGCCTGCAATACATGGGCACAGAAGACCACTTCCTGCGTATAACCCCAGTAGCACAGACAATGAGAGCAACAATGAATAAATGGGACCTCCTGAAACTGAGAAGCTTCTGTAAAGCAAAGAACACAGTCATTAAGACAAAAGGGCAACCTACTGAATGGGAAAAGGTCTTCACCAACCCCACATCAAACAAAGGTCTGATCTCCAAAATATATAAAGAACTGAAGAAACTAGATGTTAAAATTCTAAATAACCCAATTAAAAATGGGATACTGAACTTAACAAAGAATTCTCAACAGAAGAATTTCAAATGGCCAAAAGATACTTAAAGATATGTTCAACTTCCTTAGCTATTAGGGAAATGCAAATCAAAACAACTCTGAGATACCATCTTACTCCTGTCAGAATGGCTAAAACCAAAAACACCAATGATAACCTATGCTGGAGAGGATGTGGGGTAAGGGGAACACTCATCCATTGCTGGTGGGAATGCAAACTTGTGCAACCACTTTGGAAATCAGTGTGGCAGTTTCTCATAAAATTGGGAATCAACCTACCTCAGGATCCAGCAATACCACTCTTGGGAATATACCCAAGAGATATCCAATCTTACTACAAAAGCATTTGTTCAACTATGTTCATAGAAGCATTATTTGTAATAGCCAGAACCTGGAAACAACCTAAATGCCCCTCAACTGAAGAATGGATAAAGAAAGTGTGGCACATCTACACATTAGAGTACTACTCAGCGGTAAAAAAAAAAAAAAAAAAAAAAAAAAAAAAAAGACATCTTGAATTTTGCATGCAAATGAATGGAAATAAAAAACACTATCCTGAGTGAGGTAACCCAGACCCCCCCAAAAAAATGAATATTGTATGTACTCACTCATAAGTGGATTCTAGCCATAAACAAAGGACATTGAGCCTATAGTTCGCAATCCTAGAAAAGCTAAGTAATAAGGTGAACCCAAAGAAAAACATATATAGATCCTCCTGGAAATTCAAATCAGACAAAAGTTTGAGAGCAGGGAGGGTGGCAGGGTGTAGAAAGAAGGGGAGAAGAAGGGGTTGAGGAGAACATGAAGGAATAGGATAGTCAAGATATAGGAAAGACACATATGAGAGCAAGGAAAGAGATATCTTGATTGAGGGAGCCATTGTGGAGTTATCAAGAATCCCGACTCTAGAAAAATGCCCAAGAACCCACAGGGATGACCCCAGCTAAAACTCTAAGCAATAGAGGAGAGGGTGTCTGAACTGGCCTTACCCTGTAGTCAGACTGATGATTATCTAAAATATCACCATAGAATCGTTGTCCAACAACAGATGGAAACAGAGGCAATGACCCACATCAGAGCACTGGACTGAGCTCCCAAGATCCAGTTGAAGAGTGGGAGGAGTGAGAGTGTGAGCAAGGAATTCAAGACCATGAGGGGAATCATCCACTGAGACAGTTTTCTTGAGCTAATGAAAGCTCACCAACTCCAACTGGACTTGGAGTGAACGAGCATGAGAACAACCAAGCCCCTTTGAAGAGGGTTGACAGTTGGGGCAGACTGAGGGGCAACTGATGGTGACACTGGGATGTGTCTTTACTTCACGTACTGGCTTTTGGGGATCCTATTTCCTATGGATGTAAATCTTGCTCAACCTAGATGTAGTAGAGAGGTCCTGGGACTTTCCACAGGGTAGGGTGCATGGACCTCTCTTAGGCTTGGAGGGGGTGGGGTGGGAGGGTCTGTGAAGGGAGAGGGAGGGGAGTGAGAAAGGAGGGGAGGGAGTAGGAATTTGGAAAAAAATGTTTAAATAAATAAAAATGAAAGAGACATATCTTTAAAACTAAGATGGAGAGGGATAAAGGAAGACACTGGGCATTGAGCTCTGATATTCACACATTCGTGTGTACACACACACATACACACACCCCACACATGCACACACGTATGCACACACAGAATACATATACACATTCATGTGCACATTCACACGTGTACACACACACACACACACACACACACACACACAAAGTTTTCATTGTCCAGAAACAGAAGTAACTGAGTTTGGGGGCCATCTGTTCTTGCCTCTGCTGTTTGGTGCCAACATTGTTCTTGGGCTGAAGAACTTTTCTGTTCATATATGGGAAGTTTGATTTCAAACCAGAGACTGTGATAGAGACTCTTTCTGTAGAACCTCTGACTTAGAGAATTTCCTGAAATAAAAGGCATTCTATGAAATTATCATTTTAGCCACCAGAGGGCACCAACCAACCCTCATTGTATTTCTCAGGCCTAGCATACGAAAGCAAACAGAAATTCTAAGTAACTTATCAAACCATTAAAAGACATTTAAGAAGTTCTAAGTAAACTGATACATTCAAAAGTCACTTTTAGAATTAAATATTTTTATTCATTGGATAAATATCTACTCCTCCACAGCCCAAAGATGAATAAAATTACTCTGCCTGCTATTATACAACTGACTTTTGCTTCAGCTTTCCTCAGGCCCCTTTCCCTCAACACATCTATGCAACCATGGCCCCTGCATCTGAACCCTACTGTATCTGGACCAGTCAAAGCACAGATCACAGCTTGGTTCCACACCTAATCCTAAGCATCTCATAACAAGCTGCCTTTGCTTTCTAGCATCCTCCTCTAGTCCTCTTCTGGAGGTCCTAATCCTTTAAAATCATCTCTAATTGGTGGAACTAAGGAAGAGTTGACAACATAGTGAATCAACTGAATGGATGGGTGAGGAGTTTAATCTTGGCTCATCCCTAAAGTTTGTTATCTATTTCTCTCTGCTTACAAGCCAGGTTTACTTGGGAACATATAGGAGAACCATCTGTGAAGACATTTTGGAGGCCTCTAAATGAAAGAAAAAGGAGGTAGGTTTCTTCCCAGATATCTGCACCTCATAGAGGAAAGACACACCCAAGAAAGTTTCTTAACTACTATACAGTGACTTTGGCTACACAGTTCTGATCTTGCCCACTGAAAGATGAACACAACAAAGACAAAAAAAAAAAAAAAACAAACAAAAAACGCTGAGATGTGTTTCTAGGAACCACTGCTAACCCAGGATCTTACCTCTGGTTCACGCTTCCAGATAATGAAGAAGGTGTCCCTTGGAAGGAGATGGAGCTGCCACATTCAGACTGGGATCTCCGAAGAAGCCACTCTCCTCTATTCCGCTCACCAAAACTGTCATGATAAATTATATTAAAAAACTAAAAGGAATAACCCAATAGTGAAAAGAATTGAGGATGGGGAGCTTACCAATAGATGTGGGCAATTTCACAGGAGAGCAAAGTTAAGCAAGTTCATTGTCAAGCCGCAAGAAAAATGAGAGTGAAGGCCGTCTTGTTCGAGCATGGGAGTAGGGTGTGTAATGCAAAAATATTAAACACGCCTGTCACTGAGGACAAATGCCAGCAAGAATGGTTCCTCTCCTGTGGTTTTCTGTTTATTTGTTTGTTTGCAGTTCCAGGGATGAAACCCATGGTCTCATACATGACCACCCTTCTTTACCCATGCACCGACTCTCTCTGCCTTTTGATAACCTCCAGCCTTCTTCTACCCGCCCCCCATTCTTAGACTCGCTCCCAAGTCACCCAAGCAAGGCAGAAGTCCTACAGGTGGTTCTCTATGACATCTTTTTGCCGAGGACTCCTGAGGGTTTGAACACTTCATCTCTGGCATGAGCGATAGGGCCCTGGATTAAGTACAAATGTGGCCTTGTGATCTTTGAAGCTCTGGCACTTAGGCGAGTGCAGAGGCATTTAGCATGCATTTCAGAAGGGGGGTTCTCTAAGAACCAGGGAGACTATAAAGAAGCTGCTGTGGTGACCTGCCAGTGGGTTGTTGCAAAGAGTAATGAGTAACAACCTCAGGAAGTTTTAGCAATCACATTAAAAACATACACCTGAATGTTTTCTTCTTTGGTCCTTATGTGCATGGAAAACAGCACTCTACCCTGACCTGCATCCCTAACTCTTGTTGATTTTTTTCTTGGTTGGTTTGAGTTTTCTCTTAGTTTTTGTTTGGGGGACTAGATCTTTCTGTATGCCCAGGCTGGCCTTGACCTTGCGACCCTCCTGTCATCACTTCCCAAGGGCTGGCGTTAGAGTCTGTCTTAAATTTGACTGCAGCTCTAAATGCGTCTTTTTCCACTCATGCACCAAGGATGATATTGCAGCTCAATAATATTAGAGCTACTACCTGGAAACACTTGAAAGTATATACTCTCGACTCCACGTTAACGCATTACAGAAGAAATCTAACACTCTAACTCAGAATCCTTCCTTTTTATAATACTGGGATTTTGTTTTAAATACCTTTATAAGATGTCAAGCGAAACCTATCAGGGTTTACAGAGATATCCTAGAGTTTCTAGTCTCTTGAGAATCCAACAAATGCAATTTTACTTCCAAACCATCAGAGAAAGTTCAGCTAACTCTGGTGTTTTATTGATCGTTATAAAAAAGCGTAAATGTTTACCAAACAAATGGCAGAGTAGAGACAATTATCTCAAAGCTGTAGCCACAATTCTTCAGTAGCAACTACTAGCCTGCTCTCTTCTAACAGTTTATTGGAGCAACAACCCATTAGAGACATCATTTTTCCTGATAAATTCCTTCTCTTTTAAATGTCATTGCTCAAGGAGCTAGGTTTATGTCTACCAGAAAAAAATTCATATATATATATATATATATATATATATATATAGAGAGAGAGAGAGAGAGAGAGAGAAACAGACACACACACACACACAGAGAGAGAGAGAGAGAGAGAGAGAGAGAGAGAGAGAGAGAGAGAGAGAGAGAAATACTATTGTACATATGGATTTCTCAATGGACTTTTCCCCATAATTTTTAATTAAAAAATTTAGCAACAGTTGTGTTGTGATACAGTCCATTTTATTATTGTGTCTCTTGAGGGCCCATAGCTTATAAGCATGTCATTCTTTTTCAGGTAGTGATCACAGAACACAGGTATGCCTTCTTCTGAAAAAAATCTTGGATTCTATAAGACTGTTTCCCTTTCTATTCTTCTCAAAAAAAAAAAAAGCCTAACTTTGTAAATATATAAAAATGACTATTTTAATGTCACCTGTCACATGCTGTTTCCTCTGGATGGAAACCTCCCCTAACAGGAGGGTAGATAATCACAAGGCTCAGAAAATTCACAAGACACTCATAAGATGCACAAGGCGCCTCCCCAGGCTCTGTAATTGGCAAACAGCTGCTGGGGAGGTGACATTTCCATGGTGATGACACATGCAGTTTGCAGAGGAACTCGTTATACAGTCTTTGTGAGCAATCACCCATCACATGGAGACTTAACCTCCATGGTGACGCTTTCCTGTGTCATCCAAGGCGGGGTGGAGCGTGAAGCTTTGCTGACCAGAACTCACTCACGTTCCAGAAAGTAGCCCCTTACCTGTGTTCTTATGATCTCATAGGTTGATCAAAGCTGGGGTTTGGTGGAAATCTATCTTTGGTCTATTGGTGTTCTCTGTTCGGAATCAATGAGGCATTTCTATGAATCCCTTCAGGAAAAGTGCACCGGCACTAGTAAACAGAAACTTCACCATTCTTCAGTGTGAGAAGTTACGTTTCTTTCTGAAACTGAACCACTTTATATTTTTCAGAAATGCAGACTAAGAGAGAATATAATTGAGTTTGTATGAAAGTATATGCTTAGTTTTTATCCACAAAAAAAAGTGCCACTTTTCTGTTAGGACTTGATTTTTCTTGCAGTCAACATCAGCAGCTTTCTTGGGAAGGCACAAAAAGTCTTAGGACCACATTTTTATTAAAATGTTCCCTCTGCCAACCTGTTCTTAACTAAACTCCTCAAAATAACATTAGGTTGATGTAATTCTTCAGCTGTCTAGTTAAAGAGTTCAAACGCAAAAGTAGCCTAATGGTCTATGCAACATCATTCAAATCTTTTCAGCATCCATAATTCTATTTTAAAATACTTGCCTTCCACATAATATGGCCCAAATTATCACTAAGAAACCTGTAGTATTTGGAAGCATAGCCAGAGAGAAACTAAAGTCTGGAACAGAGACTTAATCTCAGGCTTCAAGTCTGCAAAAAATATTTAGACCATCTACTTTTCTCTGCATTGTCCAGCTTCTATGTCTGAAGTCAACATACCAGGTTGACTGGGTGACTAAGCCATATCGTCCTATAGCAAGTATGGTTCATCTACAAATTCTGCCTCAGTCCTGAGAGACATGGCTTGGGAACTAGGATTTGCATGTTTGGTGATGTTCATCTCTGATAAAATACACTTTAGCAAAGTAAAAAATAAAATAAAATAAAAAGAGCCAAGTGAAAAAAATAGATGGGCTCTAGACTGATTTCCTTGAAGGAAGAGCACAGTCCATGGGAAAGAGGCACAAACTACAAATGCACAAACCTTGTACTTACAAAAGCTTTACTCAACGTGCCATCACCTGTAAATCCCAAGTTTGAAAATACTATCCATCATCAAGAGGAAGGCTATGAAAGCCAGGTCTTCCCCTTCTACACAAAGGGTATTAGGATCTGTTACAAAGAATACAATCGCCTCTACAGATTACTATGAACATTGTACAGATATTAAAATATTCCTTGAAATATAATTTTACACTTACTGATACATAATTTTCAAATTTAAAAAAAAACAAGAAATTAAGATTATTTCCATCTGTCTAAGAGAGATACATATTGCAAACACGCACATACGCATGCATTTACTTACATATGTATAATTGGAGTAGTGAAGAATATCTCTGGATAAGGTCTCTGAAAATGGCTGTACCACTTGTCTCCAGGGAGCACAGTGTAGCTGAGTAGGATTAGTGGACAAGGTGAGGTTTCTTTGGGGGGGAGGGTATGTTGAGACCTTGCTTATATTGATTTGGTTGCTTTTAAGAACCCTTATTTAATGAAAACAACCCATATAACTTTGTGTTTTGAAAATACAGTTTACAAAATAATTCTGATCACAAGGCTATAATAAATAAGGACCCTGAACAAGGTCAGACCTCAAGTTAGACTTTATTAGTTAATTATTAAGGATCTTTTACAATGTGTTAGCTTTTTTCCAACCTGACCCCCACCAACACCCCCAAAAAAGAAAAAAGTCCCTTTTCAGAACATAAGAAAGACTTCATTTTAATTGGAGAGAAATGCTTTGGATTAAAGACTCTATTTAGACATACAAGTATTAGTAGCTAAATATAGATAGATTGACAACACGTAGTAAAGAAAAGCCAGAAGTAGGTTAAGGGTTAATAAGTATTAAGCAAAGAACATTGACGACAGTGTTGAGGAATTTAATTAGGGTCTGTACGTACCATGTCATACAGTGCATATCAGCGTATTATTTATTACAGCTAGTAAAATAGCCTCCTCTCACTATAAATATGTCAAAACACTTGTTAGCAGACATAATTATTTGGAAGATTTTGATATGAAAAGATGCTTTTGAAGCTCTATCCCATTTTGTGGCTTTGTAATAGTTTTGGTGATTTATCCTTTAATTTTAAATAAATCAGAAAATTAGGTTATCAGCATGGCCACTTTAGATCATTTTTCTTGATTTTTATCCTCACTTCAATACCTATACATATTGGAGGCAGGGTCTCACTGTGTTTCCCCGGACTGGCTTGGAACTCACCGTGTAGACCAAGCTGGTCTCGAACTCAATAGAGATCCATTTGCCTCTGCTTCCCGAGTGCCAAGACTGAAAGTGTGCACCACTACCCCCCAGCCCTACTATATTTCATTCAATTACCCCTTTAAATGACGTTTGTTTTCTGACCTTCTTCATTATTCCCCAATGAATTTAACGCCATTCTTGCTTGTCTGTTGACACACTTTCCTTTCATAAATGCCCTCTTAGATCTAAGCACTTTCACTGAATTTGATCCACTATCCCTGGTGACTTGATAGCACAAAATGAAAACAATCTTAAGCCTATATGCATAATTTACCAAAAAGATTCAAAGTTTGTATTCTCAAGTTCATTGCTATCACCAAAAAAAATATTATCTAGGTAATAAGATAAAAAAAATATTACCTTACAATTTAGCTTCTTTTTACTGTTTTAATCTTCATTGGGATATCACAATTCTGTTTCTTTGTAACAGTCACAATTAAAAAATATTGATACCATCTATATGTCCAGACATGGTGCTGATAATAATAAATCTATTTTC
Organism: Alexandromys fortis; assembly: GCF_014885135.2. Taxonomy (NCBI): domain Eukaryota; kingdom Metazoa; phylum Chordata; class Mammalia; order Rodentia; family Cricetidae; genus Alexandromys; species Alexandromys fortis. The sequence continues at coordinate 1,821,595 of NW_026067933.1, forward strand.
TGCCTCTGACCTGAAATCTGAGATCTTAAACATTGCATTTGTGGACTAGAATTTAAACTCTGGTTCTCAGGCATGAATAGCAGCAGTCCTTGCCCGTTCTGTGCCCCTCTGGAATCCTGTGGCTCGCTCTCTGGTTGACAGCTTTCTTATCCCATACAGTCACTTCACTGAGTTAGACAGACTATGGGCATTTCACAGCTGTGTTCTGACCTCCCATATTTAATAGTTGCATGCCTGACCTTGCCCTGTCCTTTGACTTTATAACCAGTTTTTACCTGAAATATCTCCATCAGCCTTCAGTCCAGTTGACTGTGAGTTATTAAGTTCATTAACACGACACAATCTGAGAAGATTTTGGCAGGTAAACAAAAAGCAAGTGAAAGAGTGCATGTGTTTTTCTTCATTTTTAAGGTTTGTATCTTAAGTAATGGGTTACATGGGTGTTTCATTTCCATCTGAGGCCCTGGGCTTACACTTTTGGCATCCTTGCTGAGTTAATAAGAAGCCCTGATGCTGCGGCTGAATGTGCCAAGTTGTAGTAGCAAATATTTTGTGCTATCTTATAACCAGGTGAATTAAACTCTGACAAAATAACAAATCATTAACTAAGCACTTATTTCTGTATACTTTAAAAGATCATTAGATAACCTTATCTCTGACACTGACACACAGAAACTGTTTGATATTTGTACATTAGTAAAGAAAGTGAGTTTTTATATTAGTTGCAGAAACATAATCATAAATGCAAAGGAAATACCCTTTCAAACAAATGGGTTTTAATTTTTAACAACAATTTTATTTCCCCAAGATGGCTAATTGCATTTAGGAGAGTTACAAACCTTGCAACTTGGAAACACATAAATTTAAATTATAATTTTCACTGGTAATGTTGTAGGATTATCTAACACAGCAGAAAGATAGATAAATGTAGAAATCATAAATTCTGAGTTGCACTAAGATTGCATACAGTAGGTGTTTTGGAAATACCTATGCAAAGGCAGAAGGACTTCCAGCCTGGAACAGCAGCCAGTACTTGACACATCCAACATGTTCTAACAAAGAAATATTGCTTCTTTGGCTGTCATTGTGGTTGCTGTTTTCAAACATATGTAAGTGGTAACATAGGATCATTCTTTTGATTCCTTTGTGGCATTAGAACAGTCCTTAGTACTTAAGGTGCTTTTTTTCTGTGAAAAAAGACAGCCAGAGATGGTTCTCATTAGAAATGAATAGCATCTTAAATTCTGATACATGTTTAAAGAAAACTCTCAAGAAATAAACTAAGCTGCGGAGACAAGACTTCAACAAACAAGTGATTATAGATGAAGGTAGAAGCATGAATAGAACTTTACATTTTTAAGTACTGAATTTGTTAAAGTGCTCCCTCAAGAAAGAATCAGATACTCAGGATTATTGCTAAGAAAACCTTACATATTATGAGTCTCCAAAAAAGAAGTCATGAAAGATGAGTCTAGAGTCTCTGCACATTATTGTTGTATGGCTTGCTTTTTGATTATTTGTTTGTTGTTGTTTTCTGAACTTTATCCGTGAAACAGATGTTTAATTCCTTACCTATGACTGACTGTTCAACAGTTACTTAAGAAAGAGATTTCAAAGAGAGTGTGTGCTTCCATCAGGTGAATTCCAGCTGGCAGGTCGGGTTGTAATAAATGCTGTACTTAGGGCGGCCTGGCTAGTGTAGCAAGAGCACCATGATTGTCAGCAAGTATCCCAAGTGACAGCTGCTCTCTTTCATAAGCAGCCCAGCCTCTGGAGGAGTGAATAAGCCATGAGACAAACAGGAAAACCCGGTTTCGCTCTAATTCTACGCGACTGGCACAGGAGAGTCCCATGCTCCAGAGACAAACACATACGAAAGGAATATTTTATGCAAACATGTAAAGTAGAAAATAAATGTATTATTCAGATGAACATGTGCACATATTGGATGACACTTTGTCTCACAGGTTTCTGTTCTGATCTGCTTGTAAGCAATTTGTTGGCGATAAAGAAAACCTACAGATTACTTCATCTGGGAATGAAGAAGTAAGAAACAACACGTTTCATTGCCTAAGCTGTTCTATTCAGCTAATAATTTCTCAAATTTTCACTTTCTGTTTGACATATATAGTCATTATCCACATAGAGTTGGCTCCATTCTAACAAAATTTCTTGACTTTAGACTTTTACTTGTCCAACATATTTATTGATTTAAGATTTATCTTTCTTGTGTCATTTTATACGTATCCTCTCTTTTCTAGAAAACTACGTGCATGTGAGCATGCTTATGTTTACCCTCTCCCTAATCAGTAAGAGGTTTCTCTTTCACAGAATGCGTGTTGATGAGTATTTGACTAAAACTTAAACTTATTTTTATGATAGAAACATTTATTTTCTGAATCCTTTCCAATGTTGCAAGTATCCTAAGAACTGTGACTTTTGTTGTAAATAGCAAACCTTCAGTATTAATTATCATGGCAGATATGATATGGTGAATGAATTAGAGATCATTGTTTAAGATTATAAAAAGTGTTCTACTAAATAAATATACTGTTACTATAATGGAAATTGTTAACATGAAGAACTCTTTACCACTATTGATTTACGAAAAATTAAAGTGTATAGCTCTGTAATAAAGCTGTATCACAGCTTTTTATTAACCTGCTTTGTGGCACACCATTTAAGAAACTGAAAGTAAAGTATTAAGTCATGATACATGTACTACAAAAACTTGCTTTTCAGAGAAACTACCATCATAAAAGAGGAATAAGCCAAGCTTGACTGAGCATAACAATAAGAATATTCTCAAATATAAATATATAATGAATAAAATTACTAAATTTGATTGACAACCATCAGTGATAAACACATTTTAAAATAGCAGATTCCCTAAAGCAGCTCATATTTCAGAAGATATTTCATTTGAACCATAAAGTTAGGCTACAAAAGAAATTGGAATATTCAAGTCAATGAGGATTAGTTTTCTCCTAGCTGTTGTAAGAAGACATTTCAAAACAACAATCTTTAAATTTTTTCAGACAGAACGGAAAGTATAGTTTACCTTCGCTTTGGTCTGCCTGCTGGTGCCTTATTCACCTGGTGCCGAGCAGAGGCTGAGTGGCAAGGATGTCCCTCTGGTCCGGAAGCCTGTCATTACAGGCTGACTCAGTCCTCCAAGCTAAGAGGAGGCTTGCATTAAATCTCTTTATAATCAAAGTCAGTCTCCCTTTACAACTATCCTAGTATAAATGACCATTGCCTTCTTAAAATATCCAGTTTGAATTCACTGACTTAACGAGAAAGAAGGAAAACCGATTGGGATGTCAGTGGGAAACAGTAAAGAAGGCTGTATAGGTAAGATTTCCAGACTGAAGAATACAAGGGGGTTGAAGACTTCATGTACTGTGTGTTATTTTAACAAACAGACACTAATATGCTGGCCTCGATAACAGAATGTGTCTTCGTGGAACATCAAGTATCATCCTGAGAAACTTCATGAGCAAACAAGACCTAGTGTCTCAGGACGGTGAGCCACTCAGATAAAGACATGAGTTAAGCTCGCCTTTATTTAATGTGTCATTCTCTGCATGTGTCATTAGACAAAATAGATACAAAGCTGAAAACAAGAAGAGTTAGTATGACTCACACTTTGAAAACAGATGAACTCAGATAAGGAAATGCGAACACTGAAAAAACAACACACAAGGTCCATGGGAAAACAGTACTATTGTGCCTCCGTTGTTCCTTTCCCTACAAAAGGATCCCATGATTGAAGACAGAAGCCACGGAAGTGGATCCGAGGGATCAGTTGGAATACTGTTTGCAGATATCAGAATCAGCAAACTACCTTCCCATTCCCAAAGGTTGTGGAGTGGCAAGTGGGTTAGATATCTGACCTCAGAATACTTAAACACCTCTGCCTGTATAGGACTACACTGGTGGACTGGACCAAATACAAAAGCATAGTTTAAATGCAGAACAGTGGTCTCCATTGTAAGCGTAGAAAGCAGGAGAGGCTGCTCAGCTCTTGGAGAATTGCACTCTTCCCCCATGATAATTATGGGAGTTTCTACCAACCTGCATGTTTTCCACTCACGAGCACCCGAAGGAATGCCGCGCCTCTACATGGCCCGAGCTCCCATCAGAGTCCTTCTCCCGTGTAGCTCAAGATTCCTATTGAGCAAATAACTCACGCACAGCAGTGAAATTCCCTGTGATAGCTTTCTCAACCATTCAAGTCCTTCACAGGCAGAATGGCCAAGGACCACCAGACACACAATACTAACAGTGTGAAAGAGAAGAAATTAAGGAAGGGAACAGCTCATGCTACAGAATGGGGATGGGGACAGGAAATATGTAACAGTAGCAACACTTACTAAACAGAATGAGGTGTCAAGTCCATACGCAGGAGGCAGAAGGATCCTGAGTTCAAGGCCAGCCTGGACAGCATAAGAAGAACTTGTGTCAGAAAGCAGTTGAGCAATAACAAAGATCTCATATTTTGAAGAGATTTAAGGTGCTGTTAAGTCGGATACCAAAACAAAACTACCGTGAGAAAAAAGAAATGACATGTTTCCTCCCAAAGAGCTCTTGGAAACTGTTGAGTAACTAAAATGGTATTATAACGAAAGCACTAAAAAAAAAAATCAACAATACAAAACAAAAGCTGCATAAAATCTTAGAACACCAGAGAAAAAGCCACACAGAATGGATATAGAAGAGTCGGAAATCAAACCAATGGAAATGTCATAAGTGAACAGAGACAAGTGAGAAGGCAGAAGTCACTTGACAAAATAATAAAGAAAATTCTCCTGGGCCAAAGGCAGGAGTCTGTATTTGAAGAGAACTTCCAAAGACATGGTAAAGAATGTTTTTCATGTAAAAATTAAATACACCACAAATTTGCTATGCATCCAAGGGTATAATTATAGCATTGTGTTTGTGAGCTGAAGTGCACATTCTTTCTGATCGGAAAGAATGAGTGGTGTGGAATAGCGACGGAAAGAAGCAAGTGGCTAATGGAAAGGCTTGTGCCTAAGTAAAAAGGGTCCAAATAAAAGGGTTGGGTTTTGTTTTTGTTTTTGTTTTTTGCTTTGGTTTGTTTTTTTTTTTTTTTTTTTTCCAATGAATGGAAAGAACGGTATCCTCAATGACAGGCTGCTGCTACTCAGGTGACTCCCATTAAAGATAATCGTCCTACAGGTTGCTTACATGACCTCCCTGTTACAAGATGTTTCCTTTACTAAAGTCATTTGCTGTCCCTTATTAGCACTGGGCTAACAGAGGATCCTTTTGTTCCTTTTCCTTGAAACTGTATCTTAGATACATATGAAAAACATATATGTATATTTGTCTTTGTGTTAAACACAGTGACTTCTCATCTTCAATAGGCAGCTGATTAAGTGTATACCAGGGGAGTACAAATGTATGCAAGCAAAAGGAAGGGACAACAAGGCCAGAAAATTCCTCATAATCTGCATTCGTCTTCAGATTTTCAAGCTACCATACGAAGAATCTGCCATTCTTCAAATGGCTGGTGAGATAGCTCAGCGCTAAAGAGCACTTACTGCTCTTGAAGAGGACCTGGATAGGCTTCCCAACACCCACATGACACCTCACAATGTCTGTGACCTCAGTTCTCAGGAAGCTGAAGCCCTCTTCTGGCCTCTGCAAGCATTAAATTCACATGGTGCACGTATTTACCTGCATGCATACATACATACATGCAAGTAGTACAGATGTGGCATTGTTTAATTTTATATTATAAAATAAAATTCAATAACATCCTTATTTAGAAAATGGTAAGTGACTGTGGTTGCTAGCAGTCCTTCTACTAATGTATCATGTTTTCCTCTTTCTTCTCCATGTGTCAGTTCTTTCACATGTACCAATCATTTCAGAGACATTTTAGACACTAGATTCTACCTCTGATGTTTTCCTTGGTCGCTAGACAAAGTTGGACATGCCTCCATTATTCTTTATGTGTTTTATTTTTTTCTTCTTTAAGATGGTGGTAACACTTAATATTTGCCTTTCCTGGTTTATTGGAATAAGTCCATTTCTGAACCCTGATATAATAACTGTTGAATAGGTTTCCTTCGCTGGAAGACTAGAAAGAACCATTGTTTTCTGCCTGATATAGTGATCAGTTGAATACTTATGAAAAACATTGCATGCTCATGCCTGAGGCTTTAATTCCTGCAGACAGAGGTTTTATGCTACAGGAAACTGACAGGACAGGAGAATTCATACACACCCTTCAATTTTGCTTTTTATATGTTATTGCTTCTTTACCTTTTACTTTTCCCCCAGAATACGTGGAATAACTAATTAATGAGCCAATTAATGTTAGCATGAGAATCAGAATGTGACCTTTTATAAATTTCCACATGTGTGTGAGGATGTCGTTAACCTTATAGTACTATATTTGGACCATATCAGGCAGGAAAATACCTCTCCTAGATTTAGAAAGTAAATAATATTTAGGTCACCACACTCTTTGTTGAATCTATGAAATAAAGCTATTTGGATGACAACTAGATCGAGTCTAATCCCACAATGATATTTTCAAATGAATGACCATCCAGTGAAAACTGACAAACTGTTTTGGTATAGTGTATTTCAATAAACCAAGATTTATCAAATGAAAGAATTTCCCATATAAATTCTATCATGTAGGAAGCCAGTACGGTTCATCTTTTGGTATTGATGAGTCAAATGAATATCCAAGATTCTCTGGATAAAGTTAATCCCCACTGCTTATATTTAAAGAGCCCTGTTCATCTCCACAGGTTAGCATCCTGGGGCGGAAGGGGTGCTGCTGCTGAAGCTGGTTCTGGTGCTGGTGGTGGTTTTGTTTTGTTGTTGTATTTTTCATTATTTAAAAGTTCACAATCCCCGGAAGACAAAGAGTTGTTTCCTCTGGATTTGCTTCTCCTTATTTCAAGAATGCTTTCCCCAGATATTTTGGATTTTTGCTTTTTTACTTGATTTTCCTTTTTTTTTTTCTTTTGAGGCGAACTCTCACTATATTATCTTGACTAGCTTTATAAGCCAAGCTGGCCTTGAAGTTACAATCTACCTCTGGCCTTCCAGGAGCTCAGGTTACAGGAGGAAACTATTGTGTCTGGCTCCCTGAGAGTGTTGACCTGTTTCTTCGCTGGCTGACTGTCTCAGTATAAAGGTTTTATGTGACTGTCGTATATAAATTCACGTGCTCTCTAATCCTTCCTAAGGCCGAAGCCTGTTTCCCCCTTATTCTGTAAAGTACTGTCACAGCTCATATGTACTCCTATTTACTGCTTCTTTATCCCTAATCAGTTTCTAAGCTCCATGAGGACAGGTATACTCCTGTTAGCTAGCATGAAGTGAACAGCCAACAAAAAATGTGTTTGGAATTTAAAACTAATAATTGTTTATAAAAGGGTTGAAATCAAAGAAAAATAATATTTTCTTCTATTTAGTATTTTAAGAAAAAATTGACATCGTAGTAGGGAATAAGAAAAAAATTCAGCAGAATCACAGCTAACGTCATGACAAGAAAAACTAATAGATTCAGTGCAGTTGCAGGAGCCTTGCTCTTCTGCTTCACTAGATTGGGAACGCGAGATCTACAGGACTCTCCGTGCCAACCATAATAACAGTGGCACACAAATCCATTCCTCATAGTCGTTATTGTCTTCAGCTTACTCCTTGCAGAAATGACAAATCTGAAACCGTGGCCTGTGGCATAGACCTTCTGGCTGTCCTCAGGCATGTGCAGATAGGAGGAGGACTCAGCTGTCTTTCGAACGCATCGCCCATGGCTGCTACACAGACTGTGACTGCACAGCTTGGCTGCGGATGTTACATTGAGAGCATAGGGGCCCAGCAGCTCTTCAATAGTTTGCTGCACAGATAAACAAGACTCCTGTAGGGGGAAAAAATGAGAGATGCTTAAAGAACAGATTGGAGTCCAGAAATAAACACACACATGCACAATTAACTTTACTTTGACAAAAATGTCAAGAACCTATAACGCAGAAAAGATTGACTTGTTAAAAAAAAAAAAAAGGGCTGGGATGAATTGTCCAAACAAACTTGAACCATTAGCTATACAACATAGGAAACTCCACAAAAAGTGGTTCAAACTTGAGCATTAAAAGCAAGAAACCAAAAAAACGTTTTCAGAAAACTGGAGGGTTTTTTTTCCTGTTTCCTGTCAGTCATGACAATTCTCTTGCATGAGACCAAAAGTATGGGTGACAGAATCAGAAATAAACAAATGGAACTGTCAGACTAAACACTTCTGCACACACACCGTTAACAGAATGAAAAGGCATCCAACAGAGTAATGCAAAATCTGTGCAAACTCCTGCTTCCTACGGTATCTGATAACATAACCAAAGTCCAAATGACCCAAAGCAGCCCACATAAGAACTGAATAAAAAAATACACAAAGCATCCAAGTTTGGTGAAATAGGTCCATAATCTCAGCTACTTGGGAGGCTGAGGTAAGAGAATCACAAGTCTGTGGTCTGAGTGACCTACAGAACTGAGTTCAAGGCCATCCTAGGCAACTTTATAAGTTCCTATCTAAAAAGGTGAAGTAAAATGAGAGCTAGGAATACAGCTCACTGAATCAGCCCTTACCAAACATATGTAAGGCCATAGGTTCAATCCCTACATATGGATAAATAAAAAGACTCAGGCATTAGAGCACACATCTTTAATCCCAACACTCAACTGGAAGGCAGAGTCAGGTGGAGCTCTGAATTCAATGTGAGACTAGTTTATATAAAAGTTCTAGCCTAGTTATATAATGAGATTTTTGTTTCAAGAAAGAAAGTTTACTAACTCACCTTGTCATTTGTAAAAATAAATAGAAAAGACATGAATAAACATTTTTCATTCCCAGAAAAGTACAAATCAAAGCTACAATGAACCATTGCCATATACCCATAAGGTTGGCTAATATTAAAAGCTATCTAGAGATTGCAGGTGTTGATGACATTGTTTGGAACTCTGTCAGACTATTGTTCAAATATAAAAAGATACAAGAGCTATGCAAAACAATATAAAAGTTCTTCAAAAAATTAAAAATAGAGTTATCATATAATGCATGCATATACATGCACATACACAAGTATGTACTCATACACACACTTATGGACATAGATACAAAGAGGTTTGAATCATGATCCGGAAGTGACATTCACACTTCTGTATTTAATGCCAGGCTATTCTTTGTAGTCAAGAACTATAGCAAATCCAAGTGACCATCAAGAGATGAATGGGTGACAAATTGGGATACATAGAATGGAATATTATTCAATTGTAAAAAATGAAGAAAATTCTGTCATTTATGACAATTCTAGTGAATCCGGAAGACATTGTGCTAAGTAAACTAGAAAATCGAACAGGAAAAAATACTGTATAAGTCCATTTATGCATGAATGCTCTAAATAGTCAAATCAATACATTGAAAGGTGCACTCTTGCTAGACAAACAAACACTAAAGACCTGCTGTATAGCCTCATATCTCTATAATTAACAGTGGTGGATTATGCATTTCCTAATTTGCTATCAAATAAATGCCATGTTAAATAGTCTAACTACAAAATTTAAAAATATCAATCAACTATTATATATTATATATTTTCCTTTCATTTCTATTTTGGACTATAAGCTACCATCATCATAAAAAAATAATTGGAGAGAATCCATTCTTCATCAAAAAATTATTTTCAAATTTTCATAATAACTTGTATCAAATATATGCAGGAGCATCTTTTTAATAAAATCCCTGCATTGTGGGTTTAATTATAGTACAATTTTTAAATGAAGAAGGTAAGACAGAGAGCAGTTACTTAACATGCCACAAATTATCCCCTTGGAATATAATAATCGGTTTCTTACTTTAGGCTATCCAGTGAAAGACTGTGCTTGTCCACCCTGCTGTTAACAGCAGTCTGGTATAGAATTGAATGATCAGCATTGACCACTACAGCCTTTCAACTTTGTGGCAGCCAAGAAAACAAGCAGTCGGCAACCAACGGGTGTGAGAAGCATTTTTTTATTATTATAACTCACTCTCTAGAATGCAATACTAACAGAAAAATCACTACTGACCTTGGAATCAGAATATTCGTATCCTCCCCACAATATTATTCCTGCTGCCCCCAATGCAGCACTTTCACCAATTGTATGAACTAGGTCTTCCTACAAAAGAGAAGGACCACGAGAAATTCCTGTCAAGTCATGTTAGGCATTGCTTATTCATTAATATGTTTTTGTTTATAAAGAAAACAGTTAGAGAAGAACTGGAAAGGGTGATTTGGGCATTTTAAGTTATCTGATAATAGTCCAGTGCAAGAAACACTCTAAAAAATAAAGCTATAAAAGCAAATAGGTTCCAGTCCCTGGTCTGGAGTCCTGTAAAATGTCTTTAAGGTAGGCATATATAAAAGTAATGAGAATACAGTGAAATGATGCCCATATTTGCAGCCCCCACACAGTATATATTGATTAAAAGAACCATGGCACACTTGTCTTTATATTCATGTACAAGTGCAGTCTTCACCCTTCATCAAGGGAACTTCTTTTCTCAGCAGAGACATTTATAGTAACCACACCCAACCAAAATGCAGATATGAAGCTGGTCCCAATAAATACATCCACAAAACATTTCTGCACCTAAGGCTCAGAGAACATTGTGGAAGAGAGAGTGGAAATATTTTAAGAACCAGAGTGCCAAGGAGTTTACTGTAAGATTGCATCTCCTAGCAATATCAGAATCTATAGCCATAAAGTCTCAAGAATATGACTGTCCATATGTAGGTTGAATAAGGATGACAACAATAAGTATGCCAAACTGGACAGAGAAAAGCCCATGAGGCCTCACACTACACAAAGAACTATAGGCAAGTGGGGGAAGCTGGGGACGGGAGAGGTGGCCATGCCAGGGAAGAGCACAGCAATTAGTTGTCAAGTACCAAACATCAACCCTAAAAACTTACTACAGATAGCATTATACAGACTAATCAGGTTATATTTAGGAGATGGGGGGGAGAGAGTGTGTGTATGTGTGCAAGCAATAAAAAAGGAATTTGAAGGAAAGGTATATAGAGGTATATGTGTGGGTTTGGAGGGAAAAAGGAAAAGAAAAATGTAATCAATTTATAAAAATTTAAAAACCCTTGGTGAGGGAAGTCGGGCTATATGACAGACCTGAATACTACTATTTATCCACACTTGTCTAATGCCAATCTGCCTTCTGGGTATTTGTGCCTATGCTCACAGACAAATGCTACTCTCAGCCTTAACAGAGAAGCTTTTCCTCTCAGTTAAAGGCTTCATGAATGGAGATTCATGGCTGCATAAGGTGCTGAGAAATTACAGTTAAGTACTCAGCTCTCAATGTAACAGTTAGCCCACCCTCTCGAAGGTTTTGGATAGAAATGTGGACAAAGGCTGCAAAAGTCTCTTTAAGGCATCACACAGACATTTCAAACATGATGTCAAAGCAGCTGCAATTGCTTTCACTGGACCAACACAAATCTGAGCCTGTCAATAGTGGATCATGGATTGGAGGAGCTCATGGGATTCTACCCTCCTTGCCATTCTATTGGATATTGGGAAATTCTAGTAGAGTCTGAACTTCTCCAGTTGTATATCCAATGCGAGACCACCAGGTACCAATGGGTGCTTCCAAACATGCAATCATATAGACAACTCTTGTGAAAATCAAATCACAAAGCAAAATAAAAAGACATGAATATGTGAGCATTGTAGAAGGGGAAGATTGTTGTAATAGGAGTGGCGGGGCTGTGTCCCCAGCACCCCGGCCACCTGCTAGCTTATGCTCCGAAATAATTACACGGACACTGTATTCTTTTAAACATTGCTTGACCCACTAACTCTAGCCTCTTACGGGCTAATTCTCATACTTTTGCCTAACCCATTTCTAATAATCTACATAACACCGGTTTTACCGGGAAAGATTCAGCATGTCTGACCTGGCGGCTTGCTCCATCGCGTCTGGCTCTGAGAGGAGCTGCATGATTTCTGACCTCACTTCCTCTTCCTCCCAGCATTTTGATCTGTTTACTCCACCCACCTATGTTCTTACCTACCAGGGCCAAGGCAGTTTATTTAACCAATGACCTTCCTCCATCAGAAGATCACTGAAGTGGGAGGAAATAGGAGAGGGTAAAGAATGAGAGGTGTCAAATGCTTTATATAATGTATAAAATTGTCAAAGAACAAATGTTATCAATAAAAGTCTTACCCACAAGTACTTATTCCTGGAACGGTAATAATTTGCCACTTTAGTAAGACACAATTTTGCAGCCATGTAAAGAAAGCATAGGATAGGAACATCGAGATATTTGGGATCAAAGATAGCTAGGGAAGATGAAAATTGTTTGGGGAAAATAATAAAGGCCCAACAAATGCAATGTCAGTACAAAAATAAAAGAGAGGGAAGCTATTAGAGAGTCATTTCTAATTCAGATATATAATTCTTCATTGCCTGTACTACATAATGGAAAGAAAAGAAACGAGTTCCTCAAGTGACTCCCAGGTTGGGTGACTGAGTGGATTGGATATCAAGGAGGCGGTTATGGTAGGATTCTAGACCAAAAGCAAAGAAATGAGAAGCAGAAGGAGAGGGAAGGAAGGAAATGCTCTACAGTTTTGCTCCCCCAGGATGTATTAGAGATTCTTCGGAAGATTGGAGCACTCGAAGACCAGATAGGCAAATTCTACACTACAACCAAGCTTTCCTGCATTGTAGTGAAGCTCTGATCACACGAATTAGGTTTCTCTTATTGGAAATGCTTGGGACCAGAATCACTTCAAATTTCTGACTTTTTCAGATTTTAGACAATCTGCATATACAGAATAAAATATTGCAGTGTGAAATCCAAGTCTAGATACAAAATTCATTTTCATGTTTCATAGAAATCTCATAGAAAATGCACAAAGAAAATTTTGTACAACAAATGTTTTGAATGCATGTATCCATGTTTTCACTTTGACACTGAGGTCAGGTATAAAATGTTCCTCTTGTTGCAGCAGGTCAGTGTGCAAACAGTTTTGTATTTTAGAGCATTTTAGGTTTGGGTATTTCTGCTTAAAGATGCTTCTGCTAATCCTTGTGATCTGTAACTTTTCTAAGTAATACAAGTAAGACGCTAATTCTTCTGCTAAATAAATAATAGTACCACATTCCTTAAACGTAAGGCTAGTCCTTTGCTGAGGCATATTTGAAAGAACTAACAAAAATCAATTGCTTAGAAACAAACTTGATTTGAAAAGTTATGTTTCTTAGACAACAAGTGAAAATAGTCCATACTATTGGTCGATTTGTGGTGCATACAATCAATAGGAAAGCATTAAACTTATTAATAATAGTTTCTAAGATATCACATACTTTTAATGAGTACAGTATGTGAGTGATTTATTGGCTTGTGAAATAGAGTTCAGAAGGAAGAGCCTGTAATTTACATTTAAAGTCTGTGAGTGGGTTCTGGAGAAATGCTTCAGCACTTTAGAATATATGCAGCCCTCGCTGAGGACCTGAGTTTGATTCCCAGCTCCTCTATGCCAGGCAGTTCACAACTGCCTGTAACTCCAGCACCACACACCACAACACCCTCTTCTGGAATCCTTGAGAACATGTACTCATGTAGACATTTCACACACACAAAAAAAGATTAAAAATAAAAAAATAATCTTTTTTTTTTTTGGATTTTTCAAGACAGGGTTTCTCCGTAGCTTTTTGTTCCTGTCCTGGAACTAGCTCTTGTAGACCAGGCTGGCCATTAATCTTTTTTAAAAGCAGAAGAGTAGATAAAAGTGGTAAAAGTACGAGTTGGACTCTCATAAATATGCACATGTTCTCAAGTCACCATTTACTATTAAGATGAACCTTCTAGCTTCTTGGATTATTAGTTTTACTGTTGGTATTAATAATAGTATTCCTGTTTCTTTGTAAGCTTAAATAAATAATTTAGAATAAGTAATTATAGCCTAGTCTTTTATAAATTAGTTTCTTGAAATTTCCATACCATTTTATGCAATGTGTTTTGATTAAATTCACTCCCCTCTCCCAATTACAACCAGATCCACTCATCTTCCCTCCCCACTCAACTTTGTGTCCTCCTGTTTTTTGCTCTTAAAGTCCAATTTGTGCTGCCTTCATACTCTTGGATGCGTGACCATCAAGTGGATCATGGTTAACCTAGTAGGTGTTATACTCCTAAAGAAAACTGGCTTCCCCTCTGCCAGCAGCTATCAGTTGCCAACAGCTCCTCAAAGGGTTAGACGTTAGACTTTGTGCCCATCTCCTTCCTTTCTTCATGCTGGAATTTTGTTTGGCTTGAGCTTATTCAGGTCGTGTGCATGCTGCCACAGTCACTCTGATTCATGCAACACCTCTGACTCTTCCTGCCTACTCTTCTGCCATGATCCTTGAACCTGAGGATGAGTGGGTGTAATATAGACTGAGCATTCCATTTATTAGTCTCTGTACTTTGGACAGTTGTGGGGTCTCTGTGTTAATCACTATCTACTGCAAAAAAAGAAGCTTGCCTGATAAGGGTTGAGAGATATACTAACCAATGGGTGTAACAATGAGCTATCAGGAGTCAGTTTAATGCTGTGCTCATTTAGCAGAATAGTAGCCGGGCCTCTTACCCATCTAGCCAAAGGTTTTTGAGGCCAATACTAGAGCCAGGCATAGGTTTCATCTTGTGAAATGGGCCTAAGAATCAGAAAGCAGTTGGTTACCCATGACATTGGTGTTATTAGTGTGCAAATGGACTTGATGCCAGACTGGTAATCACTGTAGCTTGAGGAATCTTTTCGCCAAAAGAATTTTGGGGAAAAAAATTGTATGTTAAGAGATCTCCTAGTTGAGGAATAGTTCAATGAAACGACTTGGGGAAAAAAAAAAAAGACAAGATCCTAAAGTATTCAGAGAAGTGGCTTTTAAAAAAAGGACTCATCGCCGGGCGGGGTTGGCGTAAGCCTTTAATCCCAGCACTCGGGAGACAGAGGCAGGCAGATCTCTGGGAGTTTGAGGCCAGCCTGATCTACAAGAGCTAGTTCCAGGACAGGCACCAAAGCACAGAGAAACCCTGTCTCGAAAAACTAAAAAAAAAAAAAAAAAAGACTCATCATTATTAGAAGTGTGTGTATGTGTGTTTAAGTGTGTATGTGAAGATACACGTGTGCCACAGTGCAAATGTGGAGATCAAAGGACAACTTGCACGATTTGGTTCTCTCCTTCCACTGTGGGTTATCAAACTCATGATGTCAGGTCTGCAATGCAAGAAATTTTCCCTTCTCATCCTCCCAACGCGGACCCAGAACCGGCTTTTGAAATAAAGACTTAATCTATGCTGCACTCAAAATAACATCAGAACTAACAGTACAAAGTTAACCAGAGGAAAAGCAACTAACTTTACATGCTCAAGAACTTCCTAAGAATTAATATTGTCCTAAAATGTAGCTTTCCTTCTGGTACAGAGGAAATAAAAAAAAAAAAAACTAAAGCAGAGGCCAGACAAAAGTGGATCCATGTTTGAGTGAGAAGTCGATTATATACTGCTGAGACTCCACCAACACTTTTTCCATTTTGCCCTGAACTTACTGAATTAATCTACCATTTTGAATGATATTAATAATCTTTTAATGATAAAACTATATAGTCTAATGAATAATGTATAATAAATATTTATTAACAGGTTTTACTCAGAAATAATTAGGAAGAGTTGTTACTGCATTCAAATGCACCTACTCTAACATAAGTGGTCTAAGGAAGCGAGCTCTAAAAGTTTTACCTCTGTGTTAGTCATTGAAATAATGGAGCTGTAGGCAGTCAGATAGGGGTAGTAATTTTCTCCTGTGTCCATCTGCCTAATGGTTGCATCCATGCAGTAATGTCCTAAATGACAGTCTAGCTAATGTTTGAGCACCTCTAGAATCTGCAAATTCATTATTTCCCAAGCAAGTTCCACCACATATCTCCTTGCTTCATACTTGGTGTTAAAGATGACACTCACTCTGTCCTGGCTTCATTTCCCATTGCTGTAATAAAACACCCCAACAACCAACTTATGAAAGAAAGTGTTGATTTTTAGTTCACAGTTTGAGGTTACAGCCCATCATTGGCAGGAAGTCAAGGCAGCAGGAACATCATCAAGCAGCCATGCAAATCCAAACAAAAGCAGAGAAAGAATGGGTGCCTGCATGTTCCCTATTTCCCAGCTCACTTTCTCCTCTTTTGTACAGTCCAGGGGTCGAATCCAGAAAATCCTTTTAGGCTGGGTCTTCCCACATCAACTAGCAGATCAAGACATTTACCACACAGATAAATCTACAGGGCAACCCAACCTAAACAATCCATCACTAAGAATCTCTTCCTAGTTGATTCCAAATTGTGTCACGTTGATTACAACTAATTATCAAAATATCTCTTTATATAAACTACTCAGTCCATTAGCACTAACTAATCCCAAATCTCTGTTTTATCTATTTCCAATCTGGAAAATCACTAGAACCCTTACGAGAAACTCTTCTGAATCCTAAATGAGTTTTTTTTTAATCTTCTAAAATTCTAGATGCATGTCTAATTAGCAGTTGGTTGAAATTTCCTTTAATAGTAGAATAACATTTTAATTAGAATTAAATAACCCACAAAGATTTCTTTCTAGACTTTACATATATTCTATTAATCTTATATTGCTCTTACGTGACTATTTTTTTCTTACCTCTGACAGAGCTTCAATACTATGCAAATAAAACGGTCTGGAAAAAATAAAAACTGGCAAAGCGTAGTCCTTTCTAGACATTTCTGCAACTCTCAGGGCTTCTCTCACTCGGAAATGCACAAATTTCAGTGCGTTTAAGCTCGATTTTAATACTTTATTCAAATATATCGAAGAATAAAGTGCTGTGCTTTTCTCCCACAGCCACAAGAGTTGGTCATTGCGGAAAATTTCATCATCTGGGCAACTACCTGTGTAGAATTCTGGATTTATCCGGTAATCATAATTGTAGCAATCTGGGTAGAGATAGAAGCCCCATAAACACTTTGGTCTCATTTCTAAAGCCAACGTGAGAGTAACGTTCATAAGACTCCTCCCAGCATTTTCAAATTCCTGTGTGGCAACTGCTCTCACTTTTGCTTCTGGCCAGGCAGGGTGTTGGTGTCGGGTGAAAGCTAACGAGTGCTTTTGGTATATTATCCTGCCGCCCCAGTTCCGATCCCACTGGGGTTTCCAGCCTTCCCAGTCAATCACAGCAAGTCCATCTGATCTCCACCAACTGACAGAGTCTGCAATGTCACTGGCGCTCTTCTTTAGGTGCTCAGAGAGGTTCACATTCTGAGGTATTCCACCATGGAAGGATTTTCCATCTTCAGAGAAGTAAGGGTAATATCCGAGTTCATGTGGATAAAATATGGCAATGGTAGATCCACTCTGGGTTTCTAATGGATTGGAAATGATGTCAAATTCATGAAGATTCATATTTACATCAAAATGATCCTTGCAAAACAAAGTAGGAGCAGCCCAGAAGATGTTGAAAGGCTGGTTCTTGATCACCGGAGGCATTGCTGGTTTGAGAACTGCCTGGGTGACCAGAACAAAGAGCATGAGTTCGCCAAGCTGTGCCACCCACAGACTACACATGGGTTGTTGTTTTCAGCATAATGGAACTGTACTAAAAGCAAGAACAAATATTTAGATGAAGGACTCAAATTCCTGATGAGCTTCATAGTGTCGATTAAATAAATTGTGTTATCTCCTTTAATATTAGATGTTATATCTTAACTAGAAATGAATAACTCTCAAAGATTTATTTCTAGGCTTTACATATATTCTATTAATTAAGACTTAAGAGGTTTATTAACACACCTTTTTGTGATGTCATCTGGACAAAAGAAGAAAAATGAGACTTTTTTTCCCTCCTTAAGATATTGAGAGAAATTTAATGAATAAGTACTAAAAATTTAATTCAAATCTTCTTCTTCATAAACTCTGTGCTCATCTATGTACGCTTACTATTTTTTTCTGGATTTAATTTCCTATACATTTTGAGTACATAACCCGAACCATCATAGACCAGTAGCCTTTGGTGCGAGGTCAATTGGAAAAAAGTGCCTTAAGGATCTATTACATTTTCCTATTGATTAATAGAAAAGGGACTGTAAGAACATGTGCACTTGGAAATTAACAAACATTGGCAATTCAGCAAATATTATATAGAACAAAAAATAAATAATTAACAAGTAGTAACCTCTATGGAATTTGAAGTGTACTGACCTTGAAGGTTTGTTTATTTCCAAAGCACAGAAGAGTTCCCACCGGAATTGATTGTAGAGTTGACTACTACCTTTTCTTAGGCACATAAATAAACCTTTAAAACTATTTTTTCCTTAAGCCGTCATTCTCCTGTGGAAGAATGAGGCCATATTCTCAGTAGCTAAACTACAGGTAAAACTTGACTTTTAGTCACATAGAGTCAGTTAAGACAAAAAAACTGCCAAAGAATCTTGCCAGAACACAGGGACTAATAGATGATGTATTCCAGC
The DNA here is from genome assembly GCF_014885135.2 of Alexandromys fortis. NCBI lineage: Eukaryota > Metazoa > Chordata > Mammalia > Rodentia > Cricetidae > Alexandromys > Alexandromys fortis. The sequence goes on from NW_026067933.1 coordinate 1,840,175, forward strand.
CAATCAGATCTGACTTTGAAAGCAAGATGGCTGAAGCTGAATAGCAGTTAGTTTGGTATGTTGTGTGCAATTTTTTAAAATAAGGTGGTGTACTGGTTAGTTTAGGCCGTCAACTTGACACAATCTAGAAGCTTCTGGTAAGAGAGTCTCTAATTACAAATTAAGTAAATGAAAGTTAACCAGTGACCGTGTCTATGAAGTTTCTTTTGTAGAAGATTTTAATCTCCTTTTCTTTGTATATAAAGTAGTAGGGACGCTATCTTTGTCACTGACCTGGAGATAATTCACTATTTTAACATTCTTTTTGTGCCCCTGCACACATTTTTATAACAAACTTCTAGTATAGTAATATATATATAATATATATATATGTGTGTGTGTATGTATATATATTATAAGTATCATGAGTTTTTTAACTTAATGAAATCTTTCCAATAATTTTCTTTCAAGCCATTTTTGTTACTCAAAGCATAAAACCCAGTTTGTTTTTTACCATTTATAACACATGCATGCACTTGAATTTATTAGCATCTAATATGTTTTAAACAGTGTATTCTGTCAAAAATGCTATAACAAGACCAATATAACCCTATATATTGCAAAAATGATACAGATTCTTACAAGTACAAAATTATAAGACAAGAAGAAAAATACTTATCACCTTAGGCATGGAAATGCCTCTCTATGTACAGTATCAAAGACATAATCCATGAAAGAAATCATCAATAAACAGCATCATTCAAGTAACTTTAAGCTGATCTTAAAGAATATAAGAAGACTGGTGAGCTGACAGCTCAAATAAATCACATGGTATGTTATGTTTATGAGTGATTTCACTGCCTGTATGTTTGTGCGCCATGTGCATTCCTGATGCCCTTGGAGGTCTGGAGAGGGTTCCGGATCCCCTGGGGCCAGTGTTACAGGTCTACAGGTCATTGAAGTGGAAATCAAACTCAGAACTTCTAGGAAGGCAGCCAATACTCTTCACCACTGAGCAATCTCTACACACGCACGCAAGCACGCACGCAAGCACGCACGCACATCCCGAGTAAGTTACGTGTTTATCTTACAAGCATGAGAGCCTCAGTTCAATCCCTCCCAGAATAAAAAAAAAAAAAGCTCAATTAAAAGGCATATTCTTGTAAGTCCAGCCTGAAAGAGGCAGAGACAAACAGATCTCTGTGCCTCTCTAGACAAATAATAGCCTTGCCTACTTGTTCTAGACCAATAAGATATCCTGACTCAAAAACTGTGCGCATGTGGAACAATGTTTGAGACTGTTCCCAGTCTCCACTCATTCACAGATGTGCATGCACAGATACAGCTCACTCGGATGGAGATGAGCCATCAGCAACCCGGAAAGTCAGTGTTTATTCTGTACAGCACTGACGAGCAGCTCAGGTTGCAGGTATCCCTAGCAGGAAGTCACTGGTTTCAACTGGAGGTGAACTATTGGCAAGCTTCTGTACCCGGACTAAGAAAGGCTTTGTTATCTCCACTGACATGGCCGCGCTCATATCAATAATCCAAACTCACTAAGGACATCTGCTCCCCACACAGAGTAGTTATGTTCCCCTCTTTAGCAGTAAGTCTTGTGACTGTCTTCCAGGAAAATACCTTTTATATGTTGTGAAACTATAATAGATTGTAGAAGTAGGTTAAGTTTGAGATTGCATTCAGATTCACAACTTGAAAATAGTAAATGTTTGTATTTATATAAATGAACACCTCTTTTAGTGTATTTCAGGCGAAGACAAAGTTTTCTCTTGAAGAGGGTTTTGTTTCCACAGAACTTGGATCTCAGCTGAAGATATTAAGGAGTAACAGAATTTTTTATCTGAAACGCTCTTATGGTTTTGATTTTTAGAGAGTTGGGGGTGGAAAGTTCATAGAAAGGGAAAAAGAAATGAGAAATTAATAGAAAACAGAGTTGACCCAATAAACTATAGTGCTTAAGGTTAACCCATATCTCCAATTTTTGATAGAATAAAAAGTAAAATCAATTCAGATTTAATTAAGTTTGTATACTAAAAGAAAAGAAGTAACAGATTTTCAGAAAGGGATACTGGGATTTTGCATTTTTCTGGCTTAGTTTTTTTAGTTTTGCTTCCTACTTCATAACCACAATATACATTTCATAGATACAATAACATTATAGTTCATGGTTCTATTTATCCCTTTTCCTTTGAAGATATAAAATTAGAAAGAGAAAATAAAACAATCACTTTTAGATATTATTTTTATACAAAAAAGCAAAGTAATCTGAGTTATATGAAATAACAGGCTAGCTCAACAGAGATTCATGTATAAAACTAATGAAGAAAAGTCAGATGTCTTGATAGCCACCAACATGACTGGAAATGAAACACAGTGAGCAAAATATAAAAAACTTGTGCAAGATTCCTATAGATGAAATTCACTAATCTTTATTAAAATGGCGTTCTGGATTCTCCCATGTCTTCTATTCTTTTACCACACGGCCTTGTCATTATTTTTTTTTTACAATTTTTTGGGGGGGGTTTGTTTTGTTTTGTTTTTTTCCGAGACAGGGTTTCTCTGTATCTTTGAAGACTGTCCTGGAACTAGTTCTTGTAGACCATACTGGCCTGGAGCTCACAGAGATCCACCTGCCTTTCCCTCCTGAGTCCTCTGATTAAAGGTTCCAGCACCCACTGCCCTGCCAGGTTACAATGTTTCTATTTTTTTAGAAGAGCCAGGGGAGGAAGACTGGAAATTAAGGAGGGGATTTTATGGGATCCTACTGAGCCGACTCCATCCCCACTGATAGAAGTGAGAGTAGATCTCATGAATAACCTGTGAAATCATTGTGCAATAGAAAGAAGACATTCAAAGCCCCTCAAAAGAATTTACTGGGAAAGAGAACATAAAGTTCACATGTAGCCCAAATTTATAGACAGAGACCCTTGGAGTCGATACAATTCAAGAAGCATTTGCTGGCAGAGTTTGCCTCATTCATGTTACAGTGTTTAGCACCAAAACTATACAGGCAGCATTATCTCATTATCTCACGGTCTGTTGTGTGGGGGTGTATGTATATACACACTGGATGTTTATGTCTATGTCTAGAACAGCAGCAGTGAGGCAGAGAAATATGTACCCTATCTAAGATACCTGCAAGGACTGAATACATTCTTTTCTTTAAAAAAGAAAAACTATCCGATACATTACAAAATTAAGTAAATAAAGAAATATAAAATCAAAGTTAATATTAATGGCATTCTCCTCGTTATTCAAACATATTTTATACGTATGCCTACAGGCATTTCTCTATACTTCTCTCTAACCTATGAACATATGGGTGGCTCAGAGTTGAGACTCTGTTGAGGTCCAGAGGGTCTATAATTCCTTTCTAAAGCACAAGTCTTGACCCAGATGTGTCCTGTGGAAAACTGTAGGCACAAGATAAAAACTCAGAGGAGTGTCCTCCTTGGATAAACAAGGCCACATAGGCAGTAACTGCGGAAGGAAGAACTCAGATAAGCGGACAAAAGATGACTGTTTGCAGGGATACGTGAAAGGAAGAACTCAGAAAAGGGTTCGGAGGGTACTATTTTTTTCAAATTCTGCTTACAGTGCTATCTCTAGTAGTTAGCTAAACAATATAGAAGCAACTGTGAGGAAAAAAAATAGACACTGTTTATTCTCAAAATCAACCCAGAGTCTTGAGTCTCAGTCTACCATGACCAGGGCCTGTGATCCTCACAGCTGTGCGGTGGCAGCATATGATACATGAGGCGTAGTCCCCGGCAGCATGGACATCTGGAACTGGGAAACGCCACATTTCACAGCTACCTGGAGAGCATTAGAGGGTAAGTATTTAGTATCTAAAGTAGGTTACAGGTCACACTAAAAGAAGCCAGGACAAAACTCTCGATCAAACCCTGACAGTAGGTCATAAAGTAAAAACAGAAGGAAGCACTGAAAAATAAGATTGAAACATCAGGATCAGATGAAAAACTTCCCTCTCTCCTTTCTTAAGATCCTCAATGTAAAACTTGAAGAGGCAACTAGGGCAAAAATTTGACTCCCACATTTGAGGCCTCTAAGCACTGGTGTTTGAAATCCTGCCACCAACATTTTTCCCGAACGATAGATGAGCCAAGAAATATACATGTATAGCCATACTCATCATACACATCTTTACAAAGACAATGTTACCCTAGATGTACCCTAGATATAAACATTTGCTACTGTTTATATCCACCCTGAGTCGGTAGTAGCATATGTTTTGCATGGTTGGAAAAGAATCTAACTGAGGAGAACTATAAAAATAATCTACGTGTCATCTGGAGTAAAATCAGTTCCACAAGAGGTCATGTAAGTTCAAAACGTTACACCACCATGTATGGTTTCAGGGATCTGGATTCAGCCTGAAAGTAGTGCCTAGGACCTGAAATAGAGCAGAACTCCCAGCAGACTAAAGATTGCAGAGCTACCTCAGATGGAGGGACTGATAAGGAAAGTTATAGACGATGCAAAAGAAGAGAGGCCAAGAGTGTGCCGATGAAAACAGATGTTGATTGGAGGGCCTTTATGTAAAGAGAGAGATGTACAATAGGTGGCCAGGTATTGTTCTGAAATAGAATTGAAAGGCCTCTGAATTTAGCTGATAGTTGACACCCAGGAGGGAAACATCTACAGAGAAGAGGTGAGGCCAGAAGCTCAGAGAGTAAGGTTCAGGTGAAGAACAAGAAAAAAAAGAAACTAAAATGCTTTGAAAATAATTGTAAGGAGAGTGCCGTGTGCCTAGGATAAAGATATTTGAGGAAGCTGTTTTAGTCTAAATATTAAAAAATTCCACGGGCTCATATGATTGATTGTTGATCTTCTAATGATGGCATGTTTTGTGAAGTTCTGGAAACTTCAGGAGGTAAGGCCTAGCTCCAGAAAATAAATCACAGGGAGATGAATAACTTGGGCTGTTGGGTTTGGGACTCCTTCTTTTCTCCATTTCTGCTTCCTCTCTGTTATGATGTGAGCCCCACTCCTCTGCTGAGCAGTCCTAACAGATGCTTTATTCAAGTACATGGAGCCATGAAACCACGGGCTGAAAACTCTGCAAGCCTCCTTTTGTCAAGTTTCCTTACAGCGTTAGAAAATCTAACACAGAAGAGAATCAAAAGAATGTTTTTGTGAATTGGTCCAGCGAAGACTTCAGTTTCCCTTACATTGAGACTTTATGAATTCTCCATTTTTCCTTACTAGACTCTCCATTTCTCCTCTCCTTAGCTAGAGTAGAGAGGGGATTCCTTTCTCAAAAGGAGTGTTTGTGTGAGACTACTTTTCAACTTCGGTTATTCAATTGAATTCACCCCTGAAGGGCTGAAAAAATACTCCAGTGCTAGATTTCAATCTGTAGTAACTAATGAGTTATATGGAGTTTGGTGTCTTTCATTCCAGAAATACCAGGCAGATCGGTCACATCCAATTTAAGACAGACAGTAACCCTGACTGATACAACAGGTGCTTGCTTCATTATCTAGAAAGATTTATCCTATTAGGTATGTTGCTGTGCTTTCAACAATTATTTATTAAGATCTCTTATTTTTAAGCAATTGTGAGTATGTATGTCTTAATATTGTCGATTTTTTGCTTCATCTTTGAAAATGAAGGTTGAGTGGAATCGAAGATTGTTATAGGACAATGGCCTACTACCTTGTCACTGATATTGTTTTAATAAAATGCTGATTGGCCAGTAGCCAGGCAGAAAGTATAGGTTGAGCAGCCAGGCAGGAAGTATAGGCGGGTTGACCAGGCAGGAAGTAGAGGCAGTGCAGCAAGAACAAGAGAATTCTGGGAAGAGGAAAGATTCAAGTTGCAGGTGTCACCCAGACACAGAGGAAGCAAGATGAGAATGTCTCGCTGATAAAAGGTACGAAGCCACATGGCTAACACAGACAAGAATTCAAATTAAGTCAATGTACAATGTAAGAGTTAATAAGAAACCTGAGATATTAGACCAACCAGTTTATCATTAATGTATACCTCTGTGTGTTTCTTTGGGACTGAATGGCTGTGGGACTGGGCAAGACAGAAACCTCTGTCAGCAGAAGAAAAACACAGTGTTGATTATAGTTTGAAAGTGAGACTCCCCGTATATGTGTGTAACAGTTGATGGCCAGCTAGTGGTGTTACTTGGGAGGTTTTGGACCCTTCAGTAGTTGGAGCCTGGCTGGAAGAAGCAGCCTTGATTTAGCTCCAACTCTTCTCCCAGCTGGAGCACTCTATCCTGGTGGAGCACTCTATCCTGGTGGAGCACTCTATCCTGGTGTGACTCAAGTAACAAGCATCTGCCTTGTGCTGCTACTGTCATCAACAGACACAGCTCCACCCAAAATGCCTTTGTCACCATGATGAGTTTGTGCCCTCTCAGACTATAAGCCAAGATAAAACTTTTCTCCTGTGAGTAATCTCTGCCAGGTATAAGAAATGCAGCTATGGCAACGTCTTTCAGCTCCACTGTTTTTATAGGAAGGCCTTTAAAAGAAGAAGAAAATTACAGATCTGTATGTTTTTTCTTGTATTTTATTTTACCTTAATAAATTTAGCTCAAATTTTTTAAAAATGTAGAAACTTTATTTCATCTAATAAAATTATAATTAATGCATGGAAAAGGTCAAGCATTTAATTTAAATGAGCTTTATTTGAGGAGAAGAGTCTCCAAGATTCTTTGATATATATACGAGTAGAAATAAAATGCTCCTATGAAAAGAGTATTCTAGAAAATATTGTTAAAACATTGATAGTAGTAGAGGAGGAAATAGTGATGAAATAATACATTTAAAATTAGCTTTCTGAAAGCCAGGGTGGACACATAAAGTTAGTGTTAGAAAACAAAGCTATTTTGTTACACAGCATCACCTTTTACAAGTGTCTGAAAAAGTCTTGTCAGAAATGTCAAGAATTACACCAGTCGCTTGGGCAATGGTTATGTTTAAGGATTTCATGCTCAGTTTCTTCTGCCAAACTCATTGATCAGCCAGGTCTTTTTACCTCCCATGGAAAGCCAAAACTAAACAAACAAAGAACACACAAAAGTTATTCTGTAATAATATTCTAGATATTTCTTCTTCTCTAAGATACAAAAAGCATGGGGTAAGGATGTTGTCTTTATAGCTGTGTATAGGATGAGCAGACTGTCATATTTGGTAGGGATGGTTTCCATCCAACAACTTACTGTGGTAATTAGCACATAACTCTTAGTACCCAAAACTATCTTAGTTTAGACAAGAAAAAAACTGTATGGGCACACCCCTACATATCAAATGTCCTATGTAGAACCAAGAGAGGTACAGCCATGGAAGTGGAAAGGTTTTGATATGTTTCTTGAATTTAATATTCTCTTTCTATTTAGCCTACAAAATGGCTGATTAAGACAAAGGAAAAGCAATCACAAGTTCACAAAATCAAAAGTGAAATAAAAGTTTTGGGTTATCAAATACATAGGACGCATTGATTTGTCAACTTTCCTCTTCGTGTGTGCAAGTTCTTCTAGAACACTGGGAAATGAATTGTAAGTTCTTATAATTTCAAACTTCAATGGAGAATCTTAGTAATCTTCATTAAGCCAATATATACTTTTTCATTCTTTCTCTTTATAAAAAAGGAATTTCAGGGAATCTCTGGTTAAATATAATGAATACATTGTAATATTTTAGTTCTTCTTAAAGGACCATAGATAGAAAACACTCAAAATTCATTTTTGATATTAATGACCTTTTAAAAAATATTTTTACTGAAGCATAATTGTTGTCCCTTGTGCCCTTCAGCCCCTCCCATTCCTGCTCTCACTCCCCCTCAGACTGATGGCGTCTTTTTCATTGATTATTGTCTTTACCTATAAAAAGACACACAAATATATAAATGATAAGACCGTGACAACGCATGCGTGAATGATTTTGTTTTGTCTCACTTTTTGTTTTGTTTTTGTTTGGGTTTTTCTTGTTGCTGTTGTTGTTTTGAGACAGGGTCTCTATTTGTAACACTGGCTATCCTAAAACTCACTGTGTAAACCAACCAGGCTGGCCTTGAACTCAAAGAGATCCACTTGCCTCTACCTCCCAAGTACTGGGATTAAAGGCATGAGCCAAGATGCATAGCAATATTAATGATTCTTAATGCCACAATCACTAGCACATAACTCCATTTAACTTTAGAAAATAGTGATTTTAAAGTGTTTTAATAAATGTAATTAAATTTCTTCAGGTACTTTGTTAAGAAATCAGAAATGAATGGGAAATATGAAAGATGTCTAAATTAATCCCATTCTTATTGGCCCAAGAGTAACAAGGAATTACTTGCAGGTAAAGGAAGAGTCTTTGTACTTAGTCTTCAAGGGATTCACAAGTAGTAGATGAAAGTCACAAAAGGTACTGCAATGTAGTACATTTTATAATAAATTAGCATTGAGATTTCAAGGAAGTATTTTACTAACAGGACTTTTTGAGCAGGCAGAGATTAGAAACTGGCATTATTCTTTGAAATTATAGTAAATGGCCTCTTTCTTTGGATTGTTGACTACTAGGAAAAATGAAACGTCTATCTTTGCTTAGTAATGAATTTATGTACCAAAAGAATTTATTAAGAAAAGAATTCGTTAAATTCTTTGGGCTGACGAGGGAGGGGGACTTGAGTGGGGGAGGGGGAGGGAAAGGGGAGGCGGCGGTGGGGAAGAGACAGAAATCTTTAATAAATAAATAAATAAATGGAAAAAAAGAAAAGAATTCATATTAGTGCTGAAGTCGAAGGGAAAGCTAGTTTAAAAAACAAGGCGTTCTTTGCAGAAAATTATGTCCAAGAACAAAAGGTATCATGCTAAAATAAATAAATAAAAACTATTAGCTAATTTGTTTAAGGTTATAAATGTTATAGTTTTCAAAGTATTGTATTTTTTAAAGATTTACTTGTTTATTATGTATTCAGTGTTCTGTCTGCACACCAGAAGAGGGCACTAGATCTCATTATATATGGCTGTGGGTCCTCCATGTTATTGCTGGGAATTGAACTCAGGACCTCTGAAAGAGCAGTCAATGTCCTTAACTTCCGAGTCATCTCTCCAGCCCTGCCACAAGTATTGTATTTTTAAAAGATCTATAAAGAAAGTCCTACTAACAAAAGAATAAAGTTGAAACTTGTGTATAAGGGATCTATGAAAGTAATCTTTCCTATTTTTCAATTATTTTCAAGAAAATTAAAGGTAAAAGCATCTTTCAGGGAAATATAATTTCTTTATATAAAACTAAAAAATTCGAAAGCAGAATTTTTTTTAAAGCGGATTAGTTGCTGTGAAAAATGTTATAACGGAGATTAAGCGGGTTGGTCAAGAACACTTTCCTTTGGTGATATCTGAATTAAGATCTGAAGATTGAAAAGGAAACAGCATTGCGATGATTAGACTCTGAGGAATGAAATTTCAGGCGTGCCAAATCAGAGCAAATGCCCTCGTGTGTCTGAGATGTGCCAAGAAGACCTGGGTGGTTTCAGATGTGGTGGTACAGAAAGCACTGCAGGGGTGGCAGTTAGGGAAGCTGTGCTTCGGTTATAAAGCTAATGCACTTAGAATCTGTTTTATGCCCGTTTTAGGCGCTGAGCTCAGAATCCAGAGCCTGTGCCTATGGGCAAGTCCTCTACCACTAGCCTATATTCCCAACCCTAGAATTTTATTCTAAGAGCACAAAAAGTTACTAATGAGTTTAAAGCAGGTGATTGATAAGATTTCTTTCGTGTATTAAAAAGTTCACATGTATTGGGGAATATTATTTTAAAGTGTGTTACTTTTGTTTATGCTGCATTTGCTTAATTCTCTAAAGCTGTGATTCTTTGTCTGTCTAAAACACCTTATGGTCCTAATAAAGAGCCAAAGTAGCCAATAGCGAGGCAGGAACAAGGATAGGCGGGCTGGCAGGCAGAGAGGATAAATAGAAAAAGAAACAAGGAAGAGGAGCAACAAGAGAATAAGGAGAGGAGGACATCAGGGGCGGGCCAGCCAGCCACAGAGTAAAATGGAAAGTAAGATATACAGAAGTAAGAAAGATAAAAGCCCAGAGGCGAAAGGTAGTCGGGATAATTTAAGAAAAGCTGGCTAGAAACAACCCAAGCTAAGGTTGGGCTTTCACAACTAAGAATAAGCTTCTGTGCGTGACTTATCTGGGAGCTGGGTGGTGAGCACCCCCAAAAGCCAAAAAAGAGAAACATTGTACTACACACATTGGCTTCTTGGTTAAAAAGAAAAAAAAAAAAAAAAAGAATGCCTCAGAGACAGGAGAGTAAATGAAGAAGTCAAGATTGTTTTTAATGACTTTGAATGGTGAAGATAGAAAGATAAAGACTGAACACCTAGTTGTTAAGAGAGCGAGCAGGATTTCCTGGTGGATTCGACACAGAGTTAAAAGAAAGGAGAGATTCAAAGACAGTGAGAAATGGCTAAATTGTGAGGTCATGTATTAAAATGGAAGAGAGTGAGGAAAAAATTAAAATTGGGGTAAGCAGGTGTTCTTTATTCATTATATTAAATTTCTCATACTTTCCAAATACCTAAGATACAGCGTCAGGTATTCTGGAAATTGTAAGTTAATTTTTGACTCAACATTTACTAAGCACTTCAGACATGTCACAGGATCATAAACGTTAGAATTCATGCCTACGCTTAGATATACAGACAATGTAATGGCTTTGTTTTATATAAAGCCACTCTAGTTTTCAGCTCGAGTCTCCTATATATGAATAGGAAACAATGAAAATTAAAGCCAGAACTGGTGGCCCAAGCCAGTAACTGGAGTACTCAGAAGGCAGTGGCAGAAGGATCCCAAGTTGCAGGTCATCTTGAACTCTATGAGAGGCTGTCATTAAAAAAGTTAACTAAATTCTAAATTCCAATTCCATTTAAATCCATTCTAATGTAGCATTTGACAAATACAATGTTCCTTTCTATATAATTAAAATGTTCAGTATCTCATAATCTACTCTGTTCTTTTATGGCCCTTCTTAAATAAAATGTGTCGGTTTCTTCATTGTCGTTGCTGCTATTCTGGGCTTTGACTTTAGATTTTATTGGCATGTGAGACAGGATCTCATTGAACTCCTGATCTTGACTGCACCTTCTAAGTGCTGGCTAAATAAACCTTTTATCTTTACGCCATTAGATATGTCAAGCTCTTTTGTCATACTGGAAATTGAACTCAGGACCTCACCTATGCTCCACACACCACCAAAAAGCTACACCCCCAGCCCAGTGGAAGATGTCCCGTAATGTAGAGTAAGAGAAAGGGCCTTGTACAACCAACCCTCCAGTAGCAGGAAAGAATCAAGGGTCTTGAAAGTAATGTTCTGAACCTCTAATGGTTCTCATATAATATTCTTTGCTCATCTCGTGTTATTAATTTTTACTTCACACTAAATTTTAAATCTAGCATAACCTAGATTATATTTTCTAGCCTCAGCCATTGTCTATCTTGATCTTTTCCAGTCTGGGTCCAATGCTCTCACCTGCTAGTTCATCTAATACTCAGGGTTTGGCTGTGTCTCCCATGTGGTACATAGCGCCTCCAAAATATCACTAAAATTCTTATTCTGCTGTGGTAACTTTCTCCAGCAAGCTCTCCTGGTGCCCAACAACTTGTAAGTCAATCTTAATCACGTCGGAGTAGAACTAGCCCTGGAAAGCTATATTGCCAGGTCTTCTTTCCCCTTGCTCCAGTTTGACCAGTAAGTGACTCTGTCCCCACTGGTATATCAAACCAGCAGGTTTGATTCCTCCCTTCACCTCAAACATTGAGTGAGAGAGTATGAGAATCTCTCTCCACTCTCCTTGCTCTCGATTAAAAAAATGTCCATTGTCAGGAGAGACCAGAAACTCTAAGAGGGAAAACTTCACAGAAACACATCTGCTTCTCATTCTTCTCCTCTTCCTGTAATTCCTGTGAGGTCAAAGCCAGTTGAGAATGTGCATGAGTGTCACATACCTCCATCTGGAACAGGTACCTTTATCTGCACAAGGATATCATTGACCAGAACTTGCCCTTTCATACCCATGTAATTATAAGGGAACCAGCAAGGTAAAAGAGCCAGTGGAATGTTTGATCTGTATCTGACACAGAACCAGGAACATGATTCATACACCCAGACACCTGCTGCCTGCTAATTTCAGCTTTCTTTTGCAAGGTTGCTTTTAAGTTCGAAATAAATATTATTATCCTTGGATAAAAGCAGTTCTAACGTTTGCGGGTTGCAAAGGAATATGGCAATATCATTATAAATCTTTATGGGTTCGAGATAATCGTGAGCATATCTTTAATACAGAATTTTTTTAGCATGAGAAAAACCTAGTCTTCTTTCACTTCTTAGGAATGAAGTACAAAATAACTAGAAAGGTGAAGTTAAAAAAAAAAAAAAAAAACATGAGCGATGAAAGCTAAGCTTCTCTGTGTGTTGCTACTGGCTGGCCAACTTCCATTCACAGGTGTCCAATTATAAAATCCCTATTGCACCACAGAGTCTTGGATGACAGATTCCTGCAACTTTAAATAGTATTGGCAGAAGGTAATTAAAACTCACTGCAAAATGTCCTTTCAAATGTGCCACTGACTTTGGGAAGTGTAAGGAGGTAGCACCATCTGGTGGTATCATTTTAGACATTTGTTAAGATTGGTATTATCGTCGATGAAATATTTTTCCGAATGAAAACTTTCGGAGTGCTTTGGATTTGAGACTTGAGAGACAAAATCCTCTTTTCAAGAGATAGGATAAATAGAAGGAAGGTTCCGGACTCTTTTTGACATGTGGCTTCTGAAGGATAACTACCCAAATGAAACCCAGGTAAATTAAAACAGGCTCTGGCAGTGGCGTAATGTTTCTTAATAACCGCAGGTAATTCTCATCAAACAGCCAAGTGCCCTGATTTTTAAGAAACTTCTTGTTTAGACCAAAGTCCTTCGGGCTTCGTGAATGCCTGACTGACTGAAGAACCGCTAGGAAATGGCCAGCAGGGGGCCTTCACACCTGTGGGATATTTTGTTGTTGGTTTTGTTTTTGGTTTTTTGTTTGTTTTGATTTGATTTGATTTGTCAGCAATAGAATGAGTGGCTGCAGGTTTTGACAAAGACAATAAAAGCAGTCTCGGGACCCCATTCCTTCAGCACACATTTTTTTTCTTGAAACTTTAACCTTCCTTTGAGAAATTAATCATGAAGTTTTATTTGATCATTGTTGAGAAATTAACTTAGAGCAGCGATGCTAGTTACATAACTATCAGTCCCTCACTCCTCAGCTGCCCTCCCTCCTTCTCTAAGCAACCATTCCTCAGCTTTCTGTCTTTATAGATTTTCATACATTAAAAACTTTGTATGAGTGGAATCATGCGTAATGGGGTCATCTGTGACTGGCAGTTATAATTTAACTAATATTTTCAGGCTCATCCATGTTATTGTATGAATGCAAGCTCATTCCTTCCTGAGACTAATTACTGTTTACATAGATGGGGGCTTGTCATGTATCCCAGGCTGCTCTCAAATTTGTGATCTGCCTCAGACTACCATAGGCTGGGGTTAATAAAGTTTAACCTCATCACACCCAGCTCTAAGGACTGAGTTTTTACTAGTCATGCCAATGTGAGCTTGAAGTCTTGATATTTAAGACTTTATTATATCTGTGAACTATGCCATGGCAAGTAGAACCTAAGGCAAAATGAATTGCGTATAATTAAATTCCCAAAGTAGTTTCCAGAAGAAACACATAGGTACTTTAGCCAAATGCACAATGACAATAAAAGACAGACTCGATAATTAAAACTTTTATTCTGTTCCTAATAATGGTGATAAAAGGCACATAAACTGGGCAGTTGCTGTATGCTACGTAGTTTAATTGGGCAGTAGCATGATCTAAGCAAAAAGTTTTCAGCTTTTTTTCCTATTATGCTCTTATCAGTTATAGACTAATGCCCAGGCCCCATGGGCTGTAGTCTAGATTGCCCATATCCCCAAAGGAAAAGTTAGAAGGACTCATTTCAAAGCCATAGCTCGACTAAAAATTTAAACTGGGTTGTACACAAAGAGAGAATAAAAATAGAAGTTTGGGGTAAGTGTCAATTGCATGACTGGGAACACAAGAAGAATGTGAATTTGTTGTGTATCAATTCCTTCAGAATTTAAACATTAAGACTCAACAAGTAAACAAATCTCCGGGATTCAGGAAGGAAGGAAGCAATTTATAAGTCTCAGGAAGTTCCTAAAATTTGCCTGGTTTATAAAATCTCTCCTTGAGGTTTCATGAGCAGTACAGACTGCTGGGGAGTAAGAGGCTCCAATCTGTTAAACTGTCTGAAAGTCGTGTAGGGAACCCTAGGAGTGCAACATTCATGAATGGTTATCTAACTGGTGTGAGCTTTTAGTGACTCTGCCTTTGAGTCATCTACACCCTGTATCCTTATCCATTCTGTAAGTAACCCCACTAAAGTCATTGGCTTGCCAAGGTGGCTTTGGTAGACTAGTTTCTTTGGTTCCTATCTGGGATTTTATTTATACCTCTCCAGAAAACTCAGACACACAACAAACAGGGTTTCTTCAGATACGTAAATTCAGCATTTTAGAGCCATTCAATCCTAGTATAAGAAGAATTGCCATTAATGGTTATGTCCTGAGCATTTTGTAATAATTCATTCATATAATATTCTTTGCTCAACTCATGTTATTAATTTTTACTTCACACTAAATTTTAAATCTAGCATAACCTAGATTATATTGTATTATTATGTAATAATTGTGACTAAGTAGTCAGCAGAAAAAGATATTTTGAGTGGGCATCATAATAACCTTCCATGGAAGTCATCTCCTGGATCTAAAGTAGAAGCAGAGTTCAAACAGCAATGAGCATTTAAAAGAATAAGACACCACCCATATTTATAAAAGATGTGTACCAAGTGCCAGAGGAAGCCAAAGGAAACATCTTCGGACCAAAGTCTATTCTCTCTCCCATCTTCCTAAGAGGGTTGAAGCCTACAGAGTTCATAATCGTCAAAGAAGTTAGCTGCAGTTAGTAACTCATGTTGGACTTACCCTTGAAATGGATGCATTGTAATTGGAGATGGCTTCCTTTACAAAATGAAGACACATGAAATCCTTGCATCTTGAATGCCAAGTAATTCTTCATATCTTTATATACACAGTAACTTAGTCATACCACACATTACCAAAGTTTGATTATCTCCTTTTTACAGAAAATGAAATTAGCCCTTAAAGTTGAGCTATTTACTTCTGTCCACACAAGTCACAAATCTTACTAAATATGAACAATTTAGGACTTTCTGAGTTGTCAACATCATGAAAACCAACACAAATCATCCACACACCTTAAAAACTAATCCAAAGCCAAGCAGTGGTGACACACACCTTTGATCATAGCACTCTGGAGGCCGAGGCAGAGAGATCTCTGTGAGTTCGAGGCCAGCCTGGTCTGCAGAGCAAGTTTCAGGACAACCAGGACTACACAGAGAATCAAACCTGCCTCAAAAACAAACAAACAAACAAAACTAATTCAAAAGCCGGACGGTGGTGGCGCACACCTTTAATCCCAGTACTTGGGAAGCAGAGACATACAGATCTTTGTGAATTTGAGGCCACTGTGGTCTACAGAGTGAGTTCCAGGACAGCCAGGACTGTTACATAGAGAAACCCTGTCTCGAAGAACCATTAAAAGAAGAAAGTAGAAAGCTAGCAAGGATTTATTCTCTCTATATTTTTGTTTGCTAATTTTTGAATATTTTTTAAAAAGCAAATAATAGAGTGTATGTTTGGTGATAACAGCTTCCATTATCCCCCTGAAAAGGCATGTCCAATGCATTTATGTGGGTGATGCTGCCGTCGTTGGAGGTAGCTGATTCTCATGTGACAGTTTGTTGGTTTGTTTAAGGTGTTCCTTAAATCACAGTACCTTCATTGTAGTCACACTCCTGTCCAAATATGCTGCGATCTCCTCTCTAAGGTGCAGCTCAGTGGCCTTCAAGACTAAATGTCCAATTCCTCTATCTGAATATGCTCCCTTCCTCTTCTGGTCTCTGTTCCTGGAATCCTATTCATCACTTCCTGCCCAGATTTCAGTCATAGTTACTGTGTGTTTGTGCTGTTCCTACTGAAATAGCAGTGCCCTAGAGGGTGGTATTTACTAAAAAGTCATAGCTTTTACTATAACTCACCACAGCTCTTTGTCAAAGATGTCTAGATAAATACACACTAAGTAAACTCTGGTGGGTCATCTAAGTCTCCTGAGTTTCAGCTGTGTTCTTGAGTTGGTGCTATAACACATGCTATACATAATTTCTATCAGCATGACTGTCATCTTTTATATATGATGATCTGTTGGGGAATATTGAGTGGATCCTGATAGGATGAAATTAGTAACACAGGACTTTGTCTATCTTGTTAAAAAAAATGAGCTTGACTATTGGAATAAATGGTATTTTAAATGAGGGAATTTTATTAGTAGAGGTTAGGGGTTTTTTTCCTACAGGCTTTGAAATGTACACTGGTGACTTCACACTAATCAGGGGACTTCCTGGTTCTCACAGAAAATGTTCTTGATATTAATCAGTGATAGAAACTGATTGCTAAAAATGTAACAAAAGCAGACTACGGGAGATCTGTGTACCCACCAAACATTTTTTTTTTCAACGGTATTTCTGTGCCCTGAATGAACAGTGTGTACTTTTCATCTAAATTCAGAACACTTCACAATATGTGGCACAAAAAGACAGAACATCTTTTTGGGGTAAGAAGCAGAGCCCAGATCTATTTTAGACCTCAGAGTTTTAAAGCTGCAGTTTAATGTTTGCCTTGTACATCTGGGGGGAGCACATTAAAATGTTACAGGTGGACAATAAATGTGTTCTTGAGCCCAGTTCAACTAATTGCACATGTTAAGCAACCCAAAAAGTCTTGTGATAAGTTTATTGCAGAAGACAAGATATAATAATATAATAATAGTAACTCACTGTGCAGTCAGTTCTTTGAGTCATTATGTACTGGTAAATGGTGTGTAGTGCGTTAAGTGTGGAGGACTTATTCATGAAGAAATAACACCTCCTTACTGTCTGTTGGGAGTGGACACACAAGCTGGTGGAACTATGAAGTTATCATTTTGCCTACTTGTTGTTTTGGTTTCCCCTACTGTTCCATCTCTTTTCCTGCCTCTTACGTGAAAAGACACAACTCACTGTCTTTCTGACAATTATTGTTCCTTTCCTGCAAACACGAAGTTGTTGTTGAGCCTGTCTGAAGATTATATACTTTCTAATCGAGGACTGGAAAGAAGGCACTGTTTGTAATTGAATCAGATAGAGTCTGACTCATCCTAAAGAGGGTTTCCTCGGATTGTTAGGGGTGAGTCCTGTTCCGGCTCTGAGGCTTGCGAGGCTGTAGACCGGGTGGCAGCAAAGCCGGGGAAGGTCAACCAGATCACGTGCGAAAAGACCATAAGGAAACGTGATACTGTGTAAACCAATTAAAAACAAAATGAAAAGCGATCCAACCCATGGTAAAATGATGGCGAGAAATACATTAGTTACTCAGTTCCTAGTGTGTTGACTTTCTGATCTCAGAAGCCCTGCAGGACTGAAGTGGGTGTGCAGGAAGAAAGTAGGCAGCTCTAAGCAGGTCATGTGGGCTTGAGCAGTTGATACGGTGATAGGCAACTAAGAAAAAAACTCCAAACACTTCCTCCATGATGGTACAGAATGAGCTGTGTTCTGTTAATTAATTTTAGGTAGGTAGACCAAGTGATTTAGTGCAATATGTTTTGATATTTTAAAATAAAAGGATAATGAATTCTATTTCACTATTACCTAGTGCACCAAGTTCACAACCTTTATACTTACACTAGATATAGATCTGTAAATACAGATATACTTGTAATAAATACCAAAGTAGAGACAATATCCTGTGCTAAGAGTTTCTCACAAGAAAAAGTAGGCACCACATTTCCGTAGTAAGGTGCATTTAGTCGTGTAAGTATTTCCTAATTGAGACCTGTGTTTAAAGCATATGTTTAATATTCTGTTTTGTTCGGTTAGTATATTAGAATCAGGTAGTTTTATAATTCATTTTATTGAACTAGGAGGAAAAGGCAGTATCATAGAAGAGCTGCAGGATTTTACATTGTGTGAGAGGCATCATGAACACAGTAAGGCCTGGAGGTGTGCAGGTAGACATTCATGAAAACAATCATAATGAGTACAAGAGACCCTGGACATTGTTGGCAAGCTCAATCTGTCATCTCTTTGAACCAAAGTAGTTTGGTGAGCATTTAGAGGGTATGGAAATCATAACAAAAACTTTAGGAGTTGAGAATGTAGCCAGTCCAGTTGGTAGAATATCTGACCATGTCACATCAGCCGGGCCTATTGGAGCATGCCTATAACCCACCACTCAAGAATTAAAGGCAAAAGATCAGGAGTTCAAAGTGCTTTCGAGACCAGCGTAGGCTGCAGAGAGTATCGACTACAAAATAAAATGTTGGTAATTAAAATTTTGCTTAGAGAATGATTTCCTTACTGCCTGCCTCTTCTTGGTCAAGGCGTAGTCAGTTCAGGGAGTGGAGAACTAGGATCCCATAGCAGCATATTCCAAAATTAAATTTTAAATTCCAGTGTACTTCTCGTGCTCCAGTCTATGATTCCACACCCATGTGCCTGTGGGTAGCATGACCTTGACTCGGTGGATTTTTTTTTTTTAAGTTGGAAATGAGAAATGTTGGGGAAAGTAGGGGAAGCTAAGAGGGACAAGAAGGCATATGGGTGGATATTATTAAGAGGCATTATATCTATGTGTGGAAATCAAACACAAAATTAAAAACTAATTCAAAAAAGTTTTAAAGATGTGTCATGTCCCTATTAAGGACTATTATGGGCCAACATTTTGGATCTTGGAATTTGAACTATTTAATAACTTCATGTATACAAAAAGCTCAGAAAAGATAGCTGACTCTTGCCAGGACCATTTCATTTTGTCTTTTATTTCTGCACAAGAACTTGACTGTTTTGATAACAGTGGACTGAAAGTTTTCACTTTCTGGAGGATAGCAGGTCATATGCTGCACGTACTGGCGACACCTTTTCTGTGTAATCTGTGCTGCAGCGCTCTGTAGGGCAGCATCCAGCACGCCACGCGCCACAAGATTATCCAGCTCGGAGGTTAGGGACCGACAAACAAGGAGAAAGCAGAAGTACGTTTGGAGACAAAATGAGAAGTCGGCGGTGGAGCACCACTTCAATGAGAGACTTTGGCACACTCTCTTGTAATCTTCAGATTGTCAGGACCTAAGTATCATCGTCCCCACTTGAAAGATGGCAAAGCTGAGACTGAGGAGTTTATCCTGCTCAAGACAGGTTAGTGATCACATGCTAAATAAGTAGGAACTTGAATGTCAGTCCTCTGACTTCTAACTTCCACATTGCCCTCTAGGCCATACAATAGGCACTGTGACCATCTAATCAAAAAAAAAAAAAAAAAAAAAAACCAAGACAGTTAATTTTTAATAGATGGTTATGCCTCAACTTGTTAAGCAAATAACAGAAGGGGAGTGAAACAGAAACTGGTTTGGCCTAGGGAGAGCCGCGTTTCCTTTTCTGCTCTCGGGAAGTCTTCTGTAATTAACGGCCAATAGACAAGGTCACAGCTCAGGATCTAACTTTATTCTAAAAGCTTTACGGTCATAAGAGTGATGGCCATGTAACCCGGCCTTGCCACTGCCAGGGTGTCCCACATCCTGGAAGGTTCCTTGTTTTCCATAGAGTTGGCAACCACCATGAAAATCACCAAGAGTAAATCAAACCTCATTACAGAGTTAAGGTAAGCATATTTATTTTAGCAAAATATACCCAACAAAAGCCTTTTGGGGTAATCATCACTAAGTGAAGTTTCTGGAACTCTGTGGGGTTTTTTTTCCTTGCCACAGAGTAATTCCCCAGTAATCAGTTTTGAATGCTGACAGGCTTGTTTTCTTGTCGGTTTCCTGACCCCTCTCATTCCCTTCTTTTGCGAAAGAGAATTATTCCAAAATAATCTTTCCCAAGGACTCTGTCAGCAGCTGTTGTAAAACCTCTAAACTTCTGTTCTCCCCTGACCAGCCAGCCCTGCAGTGAGGTCACAGTGAGGCTTGTGGCTCATTTTCTAGTTGAGCGGAGCAGCATTCCAGCAGATGGAAACTGAGGGTCTAGATGAGCCCACAGGAAGGGTTTTAAAGCTAACTGTGATATTGCTGCTGGCTGTGCTAGCTGCACTGGAGCCCCGACTACCTTGTAGTTTAGGTCAGTTTGGACTAGTGCATATGACAACTTATTTTCGTGAATAAAAATGAAATTAAAGAATTTTTGAAAAAAAACTAGAAAAGCCTCAAAATACCAGGGAAAAAAAATGGATTGTTATACTGATGAAAAACTAAAGGATATTCAAAGCCCAGAATTAAACTTTTATCTAGAAAAATATCGTGTTGCTATTAGGTGCTCTCTCTCTCTCTCTCTCTCTCTCTCTCACACACACACACACACACACACACACACACACACACACACTCCACAGAGTGACCAATGATTTCCTGGAGGAAGTTCTTGCTAAAATAGTTTAGGAGACTCCTACTCCTTTTATTGAAAGGGTGTGTCCCAAGCTGCTGCTCACGGTGGTGAGTCAGTGCTTCTTTATTTCTCAGGTGCAGGGTTAGCACACCTAAGGAAGTTTCTCTTCAAACTCTTAAAGGTTTCATTGTCCCTTTGTGCTGCATCGCTATGTACTGACTGGTTCCTTACAGTAAGAGTAGTTAAAACCGGAGGTCAGATTTTCGTCTCCTTGAATAATAAAGAACCTTTATATTTTAGTAGCAATTGTGTTTTCAAAGCTTTGTTTCCCCATCTCCTTAACCTGTCCCCAGCAGTGTGGAACACGCCTTACACAAACTTAGCTGGGATTGCTGCTCTATATAGTTCTCTTCGTGAAAATGCACGCAGCCAAGCTGGTTGGTATTTTCATTTTCTTCAAAGCCTTACTAACCCGTCGTCTCCTTATGTTGGGACCATTTGGAGTCCTGGCCTTCAGCTGCTCTTCCCTGCTAGAGCCTTCTGATTGGTGTTACTAAAAGCTGTGCCTTGCCTTGAAGATCAGAGCATGGGGTTTTCACCTGTTGGCCCACTTGACTGCTGGGTATATAACATGGGGCTATTGATTAAAGGGCTTCTTACCAGTGATTATGACATCCGTGTGTCTGTCTGTGTGTGTGTTTGTGTATTTCAACCTCCAGCCCCTTGCCCGAAGCTCGTAAACTGTACTGTAGCACATAGAGTGTAGACGGGGGCGCAGTGCGCAGCACCCTTAGAAAAATATGTTACAGTGATCCTGAAGATAATTGAGCAATGTCGTCTCTGCATCTTGGTTTTGTATTTTAGAAGGTGAAACATTTTTTTTGTTTTATTCCGTGTCTCCTGATTGATTTCGTGTAATCACAAAGGCCACAATGTGCAGACTCAAGAGGCAGAGTTTTATTTTTCTCCCACTGCTTCCTTAGACAGAGTTTGGATGGTCTCCTTCTTAGTCAGAAAGGCCTCTGGTATAGTCTGGATTTGGATTATTGCCAAAGACTCATGTGTTGAAAGCTAGGTCAGTAACAAAATGTAGAACATGAGAGTGCTAATTTCATTAAGGAGTTAGTCCATGATTTCAGTGATGAGTTCATAGCTGACTGGGCTACAGTGAGGAGGTGGAGTCACTGAGGTATCCCTTGGAGGGGTATAAATTGTCCCAAGCGCACCCCTCTCTCTCTGCTATCTACCATTAGGTAAAACCGCTTGCTCCATCATGTGTCTCCACTAGGATAATCTCTTTTACCTTGTTCCCCAAATTAATGGATCCAGGTGACTATAGCCTGATACCATAGCAACTGCGAAGCAAGCTTTACTTCCTTTAAGGCCATTTCTCTCAGGTGTTTAGTAGTCACAGTGACGCAAAGCTGACTGGCTGACATAGGCTCTTCACTGTGTTGCTGGATCTTAGATGTTAGGAGGCTCCCCCTGGCTAGCCAGGAGCATCAACCTCCTTGAGTTCCTCCAGCTTGTGTGTGTTCTATACATTAGAATCTTCTTGTTTCTGAACACCCTCCCATTGACCTTCAGGTACAGACAGTGGTACTCTAGCCCTGTGGCATCCTCTGACTAGCCTACACAGAGCCACGTCTTCTTCCCAGGCGTGTTATCTTCACAGGCCTTAGGGTATTGACGGTACCCTTCTACTTATCTAAGCGTGCATGCTCGCCTCTCCAGAAGCCAAGAGTAATTTCTCCAGCATGGAACCCAAAAGCAAACAGTCAGAGGCTTGCACAGGATTGGCCCACTACCGATCAGCTTCTCAATCTGCTGGCAGATGTTGAAATTGGTGATTTCAACAGCCTCACTGAGATCCAAACAGATCCTTTCTTTTATACCACCGAGCAGACCCTGAAAGCAAGCCTCTGCTGATGTCTGCATTCTTAGACCTGAGGGTGCAGCTGGGGAAGGCTTCTGTGTCCTCAGAGCACGTGCCTTATCAGTCTGCTCCACTAGTTTGTCCTCATCCACTCTGTACTCTTGACAGGATCTAGAATTCCATCCCTGAGAACCATCAGCCAGAAAATAGGGAAAAGATATCACACAGAGCAGTCTAGCCAATCCACTTATTAATTCAAACGCTGAGGATAAAAGCCATCTTTACTCATTTTACATCCTTTGTTACAGCCCTCAGCGTGGCATCTGTCTTAGAGTTTCTATTGCTGTGAAGAAACACCATGACCACAGCAACTTGTATAAAGAAAGGAATTTAATTGGGGCTTGCGTACAGGTTCAGAGGGTTAGTCCATTGTCATCATGGCGCAAGGCATGCAGCGTGCAGGCAGACACGCTGCTGGAGAGTTAGCTAGGAGTTCTTCATCCAGATCACCGGGCATCAGAAAAAGAGAGTAATGCTGGGTCTGTTTTGGGCTTCTGAAACCTCAAAGTCCACCCTCAGTGACACAGTTTCTCCAACAAGGCCACGCCTACTCCAACAAGGCCACACCTACTCCAAAAAGGCCACACCTACTTCAACAAGGCCACACCTACTCCAACAAGGTCACACCTACTCCAATAAGGCCACACCTACTCCAACAAATCCACACCTGCTCCAACAAGGCCACACCTACTCCAACAAATCCACACCTACTCCAACAAGGCCACACCTCCTAACACTAACACTTCTTTTTTTTTCCATTTTAATTTTTTTTTATTGAGAATAGGAAAAAAAAGTTTCCGCCTCCTCCCAGCCTCCCATTTCCCTCCCCCTCCCCCCACTCCTCCCCCCCTCCCTCTCCAATCCAAAGAGCAGTCATGGTTTCCTGCCCTGTGGAAAGTCCAAGGACCTCCCCCCTCCGTCCATGTCTAGGAAGGTGAACATTCAAACTGGCTAGGCTCCCACCAAGCCGGATCATG
>NW_026067933.1:1864999-1900359 GCF_014885135.2 Alexandromys fortis
AGTCTAGTTTCTTGAGTTCTCTATATATTTTGGAGATCAGACCTTTGTCTGTTGCGGGGTTGGTGAAGATCTTCTCCCAGTCAGTAGGTTGCCTTTTTGTCTTAGTGACAGTGTCCTTTGCTTTACAGAAGCTTCTCAGCTTTAGTAGGTCCCATTTATTCAATGTTGCCCTTAGTGTCTGTGCTGCTGGGGTTATACTTAAGAAGCAATCTCCCGTGCCCATCTGTTCTAGGGTACTTCCCACTTTTTCTTCTATCAGGTTCAGTGTGTGGAACTCCTCAGCACCCAAACATGGACTACCGTCCAGATGGAGCTCCTTAGGACCGCTCTGGGTGGGTGGTGGATGCAAGCCTGATGTCTCTCCTGGTGCCGGGTTCGGATCTCCTTGCTGCTTGGGTGGCTTGTAAACAAAGGACCTACCTAGCTCGGTGCAGGCAGGCTAGTGGGAACAAAGGAGCTACCACTCTCCTGTTTGTCCTGCCGATTCGGATTCGGTCCTAGAGCCCAAACAGGCTGGGCTGGGAGATGTTATGTGGTCAAAGAGGGAAGGGAGTCAGACGGAGGGGGGGAGGGTTGTGGATGCAAGCTGGGTGGGATAGGAAGAGAGAGGAGGTATCGGGCAGAGTAGCCCCTGAGGATGACCAGGCACACTAACACTTCTGATGGACCATTTTCATTCAAACCACCACTCACATACCAGAGGCAAAAATGTGAATTTTTAGTGAAATTAAATTAAATCTGAATTTCAGAGATAAACTCAGAGTTTGTGATGATGAATTACGCGGGTAACTGTTTACCTCATTGCCTCAGCCTAGAAAACATGAGGAGCTAGTTACAGAAAACGCATACAAAACTCTTCTGTTCCAATACTGGAAACTGATAAGCCAAAGAATATTTAAAAAAAAAAAAATCCGAGTATCCTGCGTTGCTTTAAAGTGTGTTTTGTGGGAGACTGTTTTTTGCATCTAAGGAGGAATGCATCACGAAAAAATTTAGGAAACATAGAATTAAACTCAGTTAAGTGTGCCTAACACTTCTCTGATGCTGGTAATTATGTGAATCTAGGATGTGATGGAAGATGATTTGTTTCCCAACATTATTTGACAGTGTCTTTTCTTGAGAGGCCTCTCGTGAAGGATGTTCGCATAATTTGGTGCCTGCACTAGCACAGTTTTAAGAGAGGGGGAAAGCTGTTACGAATTACGCCAGAGCCACTGCTTCAGACTCGACTGTGAAAAGGAAACCAGGATGTGAGATAAGCCCGCTCTTAAGGGATTTGTTTACTTTGGAACACACTGAGAAAGGCTGCACTAAAGTAGTCAGAACTTATACTGGTCCATATCCAATATTTGTATTTGTGCTGATGATAACAGCAACAGGAGGATCATAAAACCATTAAACATAATGATGTGGGGGAAAAAACCCTCAAGTGTCCTCAACGTTTCTACTGCTCTTTTCCTGAAAGTGTCTAATTTTTTAAAAAATATTTATTTATTATGTGTACAGCATTCCTTCCATGTGTGCCCACAAGCCAGAAGGGGGCGCCAGGTCTCATTATAGATGGCTGTGAGCCACCATGTGGTTGCTGGGAATTGAACTCAGGACATCTGAAAGAGCAGTCAGTGCTCTTAACCACTGAGCCATCTCTCCAGGCCCGAAAATGTCTAATTTGATTGATAGGCTTGTCCTGCTGGAGAGAAGAGCACACTGTGAAAATCCTCATTTAGCAGCTCAGATGATAATTAAAGAACACTGTCTTCTTGCCTGGAAGACATCCCACTGAGAACACAGAGACAGCAAGATCAACCATGGCTTCTTTCTCTTATATTGTGAGGATGGACTACACGGCTAATGATTCCGACTGCAGAATGGTAGCAGCTCTCAGGTCTTGATGCGAAATGCAGGAAGCTCCATCACAGAATCACCACTTAGAAGTACCCAAGCTTGAGATGAGCCCAGTTCCTGGAAACTCAATGAGAGCCACAATTCAGCAGTGTGCGATCAAGAGACACCTTAACTTCTTCAAATACTGAGAGTTAATTTTAACAATCGCTAATTCAGCATCTGTGGTGTTATTATTTCAACTTAAAAAAAAACACAAAAATAATAATGAGCTATTTGAATATTCCTTCTCAGAAATACTTGTGAATCCTGGTGTGTGTTAATCATATACACTGTAGTTCTGACTGCCTGGTTTATGGCTACTGAATCAAAAGAGAGTTCTAGATACCTTTGACACTTTCTGTTAGCTGTTCTGAAGATTTCATATGTTCTTATAGAATAATCTCACAAAACTTGTCCAAGTTACTTAAAAAACACAGGTGAAAATAGTAGTGACTGACTTATTTTCCAAGTGACAGCCACTTTATCAAGTGTTTCCCAAACATCTTTTGATATAATTCTTTAATTTTAAAGACTGCACCGCTGAGCTGCTCCCTGTATCCTCTTCTGATACAATTCTCAGGCTTTTGAGGCAGTCCTGCCCTGTTTTATAAAATAGGAATCTAAGGCTTCAAAAACTTAAACACTTGTCCTGGGCAAATAACTAGGCAAATATGGCAAGCCCATGCAGTTGGAAAGAACAAGAACTGTGGATCTGGACTCTTTGCTTCAATTTGCTTGCTCAGATCCTCAGTGAAAATATTTTGGCAGCTTATTTGTTGTTAAAAAAAAAAAAGCAACTGATTGCATCAATGCAACAATACAGGAAATAAGTTAAACTTATTTATGTGCCATAAAACTTGTCACAAGGGCTGTAGAGATGGCTCAGTGGTCAAGAGCACTGCTTGCTCTTTCAAAGGTCCTGAGTTCAATTCCCAGCAACCTCATGGTAGCCCACAACCATCTGTAATGAGATCTGGTGCCCTCTTCTGGCCTGCGGGCATACATGCAGACAGAATACTGAGAATACTGTATACATCATAAATAAATAAATTTTTAAAAAACTTGTCACAAATGAGCTAAATCAGTAAGTGGCTTCATCAGATTAGAATTTAATTTGCAAACTTCTATAAGATGTTCCCAAAGGTCAAATCAGCAGATAATGGGTATTCATGCTTCAAAAAGTCAGCCAAGATAAACAAGTTTAAACCCTTTAGAAGATGACTACATAAAATGCAAAAGTCTATAATTAATGCAGACTTTGAGTAATTATGACACTTCAGGCAATTAAGATTGACATCACTAAAACACACTTTCTTAGAAAATGTCATAATTTAAAATTTTTAAAAATTTAATGAAAAAAAAAGAAGGCTTATCTTCTCAGTCCACAGAGTTAAACACACACACCTTTAATCCCAGTAGCCTCACTAGTTGCCATAGAAACCGGGTGGTGCATGGCTTTTATCCCAGTAGTGCGAGCCTTTAATCCCAGCCATAGAGAGGCTTATAAAGTGGAAGGAAACAGCTCTCAGTCTCAGTCTCATTCTGAGATTCCTGGAGGCAGGATTGCCATTTCGGACTGAGGTTGAGGCAAGAGCTAATGATGGTTGCCTGCTTCGCTTTTTGGAACTTCAAGCTGAATTTTAATTTCTCTCTCTGAGTTTTTACTAACTGTGCTTCAATGTTTAGTGGCAAAACTTTAAAAGAAAAACCAGCTGGGTGGTAGTGGAACACCCTTTTAATCCTAGCACTCAGAAGGCAGAGGCAGGCAAATTTCTGTGACTTGAAGGTCCGCTACACATCAAGTTCCAGGACAGAAAGCTACAAAGAGAAACCCTGTCTTGAAAAAGAAAAAAGAAAAAAAAATGCTTTATAACTTCTCAAACCAAGGATCACTATCAACCAACCATATTGTTTTTAAAGATAAGAATAACCCATGGTATTGTGGGGTGTTCTCCAGAGAAGACTGCTGAGATGTGGGTTTAAGGCAATAGACAGACTTGATTAGCTAGCCGGTGACTACACTGGGTGCTCAGGATCCCAGTGTGGCACTAAACCTTTTTCAGGTGAGCCCTCAAGCACAAAAAGCATGTTCTAGGTTGTCATAGTTCAGTTAACAAGAACAGTTAGCCAGAAGTGGAACTACAGAAGTCAAAAGGCAAAGTCAAGTAGACTCAGAGACTTTCCCAGAACTATGGACTTTGATGGATTAGGTCATTGTTTTCATTTGGCAGGTGGTGGTGTCAATGGACTGAGTTTTATGGCATGAATGGTACTTCCATCATGGAGTCATGTGCTAAAGTCTGTGGCCTACTAAGGCTTGTGGCCCTGTTACAATGGAAAATCTCAAACCTATAATAATAAAAAAAAAAGATGACTTTGTCATTGGCTTACTTAATGAATCTCAGTCTCAATTCTTCTTCATTGCCACTGTTCCAAGATATTTCTAGGTTGTAAAAATGTCAGCATTCTGGGGCGCTTAGTGGGGGAGACATAACAGGAGGACGGGACACTGTTACAAGGAGA
Source organism: Alexandromys fortis (assembly GCF_014885135.2). Lineage (NCBI taxonomy): Eukaryota > Metazoa > Chordata > Mammalia > Rodentia > Cricetidae > Alexandromys > Alexandromys fortis. Next base: position 1,869,407 of record NW_026067933.1, read on the forward strand.
AGGGGGCCCTTTGTTTGTCCCAGCCACCCGGCTAGCTTTCACCCAGAATAACCACACAGATATTGTATTCGTTAAATTACTGCTTGGCTCATTATCTCTAGCTTCTTATTGGCTAATTCTCACATCTTGATTTAACTCATTTCTGTTAGTCTGATGTTCACCATGAGGTCGTGGTTTACCGGGAATGATTTAGCATGTCTGACTTGGCATTTCCATGGCGGCTCTCTCACTCTGCTTTCTTCCTCCCAGCATTCAGTTCTGTCTTCTCTGCCTACTTAAGTTCTGCCCTATCAGGCCAAGCAGTTTTCTTTATTAGTCAACCAATGAAAGCAACATACAAACAGAAGAACCTCCTACACCATGACACCCCAACTGGGAGAGAAAGAGGGAGGGGAAACTGCAGTCAGGATGGAAAATTAATTAATAATTAATGAATTTAACTTCGGCCTTTTGGCTAAGATCAAGTGTAATTTTTTTTTTTCGAGACAGGGTTTCTCCATAGCTTTTTGGTTCCTGTCCTGGAACTAGCTCTTCTAGACCAGGCTGGCCTCCAACTCACAGAGATCTGCCTGCCTCTGCCTCCGAGTGCTGGGATTAAAGGCGTGCACCACCACCACCTGGCTTCAAGTGTAATTTTTAAAAAACTTTTTTAAAATGTCAGCATTGCATTTGACCTTAAAAAAAATAGTTCTCAAATTCTTTTTGCAATCTTGGATCTGAAACTCAGAGCCTCATGTATGGTAGCAAGCACTCTACCATAGAATTACATCCACAGCCTAACAATTTATTTATTAAGAGGCTCAATGGGTTGGGTTTATGTAGTTTTTACCTCCTAATGGTTATGCACAAATTAATACTAAGAATTTTTCAATTTGTACTTCCTTTTGAAATAATAGTAGCTAGTTGAAAGGTGGAATCCAAAACCTTCCGTAAACCAGTTACAAATCAATATAAATAAGTAATATATTTGTTTATAAATAGTTTTATTTCTAACATAAACATAAGCTCCTTAGTCAGGCAGCAGCGGAACCGCCTCTAATCCCAGCACTCGGGAGGCAGAGGCAGGTGGATTTCTGAGTTTGAAGCCAACCTGGTCTACAAAGAGAGTTCCAGGACATCCAGGGCTACACAAAGAAACTCTGTCTTGAAAAATGAAATCAAAACAAAAATTAGCTCCTGGGTAGAACTGGTTCACACTTTTCCAAATGTCTTCAATGTTTACTTAGTAGAATTAATTTCGAGTACATGCTGCATTTAATCTGTTAGAATATATTGTTTTGGCTCTAAAATGTGAAACAGTAATTCAAAAGAATGTCAATACAATACTATACAGTAAGAACATCAGTACAATACAATACAGTAAGAACATCAATACAATATAATACAGTACTATACAGTAAGAACATCAGTACAATACAACACAGTAAGAACATCAACACAAGCTAAAAGTAGTGACATGAACTAAATGAGGGATTAAAGAGGCAAAACTTTTGTCTGTTGGTTGTTGACTAATTACAACAGAAAATGGTGTGATTGCATGTGCAAAAGTCTAGTTACATTACCATCACCAAATACACATCCATGAAAGGACACCCAGATACCATGCCCTCCCGAGATCACAGCATGGCTTCTGCTGTTCTGTCCTAAGCCTTCTTACAACCACCTTGTCCCTGGGAAACTGGCCTCAAAGGATATGTACAATAATTGTCCCAGACACAAAAACATCAGTATCATAAAGGACGAAAGCAAAGGAAGACTAGAAACGGTTCTAGACTAAAGGAAGTGAGGAGAGACCTGGAAATCTGCTGTCAGGAATGCTCCTGAGATGGACTCAGACAGGTGGTAAGTCTTGAATATTTACTATACAACAGATAATTACACTAGGTTAGCATTAGATTTTGTGAACTTTGTCACTGTGTTTTAACTTTATAAGAGAATATTCTTATTCTTAGTAAATGTTGAGTTATTTTCAGGTAATGAAGTATAATATGTATATCTATCTTTCAAATGTTTTGCAAAATATTAATATAAAAGTAGAATAACAGGAAGAAAGAAAAATGAGAAGGAAAGGGGAATAATAAACATATTCTGCCAAAGGAGATAATCTGGTAATTTTCATAGAAAGTTTACAAGAATTTCTCACAATTATTACACTAAGTCTTCAGTAGAAATTTTACTTCAAGCCAGGTATGGTAGCTCCTATCAGTAATCTTGCTGTTTGAGAAGTTGATGCAGGAAGCTCATCATATGTAAGTTCCAGGCCACCTGAGCTCAAAATGAAAGCCTATAAGATATATAATATATATTATATATATACATATATAATGTATTTGTATTTTTAAGAAATTAAAAATAATAATTTTTAATAAATCAGCTAAAACTTTTCTTTATTATTAAGATAACAAAGACTTATAGAAATAAGTCAAAACATTGACTAAATCTGTTCAGCACCTTTCTAAAATTTTCCATTTTAAAAATATAAAATAAGGAAGTAGAAGTATGAGTTCAAGACACAATGAAAATAATTCTGCTATTTATTAGCACTTCTTCTAAGCTAAATACTCTTCATAACAATATAAATTTGATTTACAATCAATGCTAAAACAAGATAAAAATAGCTCATAGATGTATGAAAGTAAAAAAATAATCTGAATAAATTCAAACCAACACATCTATTTTGAAACCAGGTTCTAACAATCTTTTAAAACCCTCAGGATAAAATAAAATATAGAAACATAGAACCTTTCCTTTAGAAAATTTTAATATTATTAAGTCAGAGTTTCATATTAATGAATTAAAAAATAAAATAAGAGCAAGCAATTTGGTGCCTATATAATGAGTATTGTTCATCTTCATCCAATGAAAGGGTATAACATAGGTCACATGTATAATTTCTAATTTTATAATAGAAACATTGAAAAAATTAGAGATCCAAAATAATTTATTAATGTTTTACTCAAACTAATCTATCAAAAAACATTATTTCCTACAAGAGCTAGTTCCAGGACAGGAACCAAATGCTACGGAGAAACCCTGTCTCAAAAATTCAAAAAAAAAATATTATTTCAAAATTGAATAGAAACAGAAATGTTACTATTTTACATGATTCTTATGGTGTCTCAAAGTTCTGACTTATATTTTATACTTAATTCCATGAAACACATCTCGAGTATTCAAAAACACATGTGGCCAGTGCCTACTGTTTTGAGCACAGTATGAATAATGAAGGGAAAACTTCTCCCATGAAATGGCCCAACAGCAGTGTATGTCTCAGAAACTGGACCCATATAGCTTTTCACAAATTCAATCCAAGTTCCGCATGGTCTTACCAACTTGTGGACACAAATGAGCTTTTGTTAATAGTAGTTAAATAAAATGGTTTATGGGGACTTTTGTTGCAAAATTCCCCTACCACAATTCTACTTTCAGAGTTTCCTTGGATCTTGTTGTGATTAAAACCAATCCTTTTACCAGTCATAGCTGAAAAGCCCCTTGAAGGTATACATCAGCTCTGACAAAAGTTATGACTCTTGGACATCCTCAGGATCAAAAATGGCACCATGTTTCACAACTCTCTCTGCCATCACTGAGATGTATTTGATTCAAAAATGTAGAAAACGCCCCATTCCCAAACCTCGTCTGTCATCATGATTCTACCCAAAACACCTCGCCTAGATGCTCTGATTTAATAGAAGATCAGGGAACAGCTACCATATCTTCTCCATCACAATTATTTCTAAATTTCAGGATCCCATGACTCAACCTCTCTAGAGGTTTTAAGCCCAAAACAAAGGTTCATACCACCTATCCCACAAAAAATCCTCCTCCCAGGCATGCCCCGTCACTTTTCAAAATCAGCATGGTAAGCACACACGCAGAGGGCTCTGGACCCTGCTAGAGAGAAATTTGCTCCTGCGTGTCTGTTGGCGCTCAATTCACAGGACCTACAAGGTAGAGTCAAGCTCATATAAATAGCCATTAACTGATGAACAGTTAATGAAAGCACGATACTTATACACAATGGAATTTTACTCAGCTACTCAGAAAAGTGGATGGAATGGTAAAAAAATTACACTGAGTAAGGTAACTTAGGCACAGAGAAACAAATATCACTTGTTCTTCTGTATGAGGGTCCTAGCTTTAAACCTTTAATTCTATGTGTCAATTCAGAGCACTTGTGGAAACAAGAAAAGCTGAAGCAGGCTATTGAGAATGCTGTAATGGAGGGGTAATAATAGAAGGCAGGTAATAGAAAAGTGGAGATTGGGAATACGGGGGTGAGCGGGAAGCTTTATGAGAAAAGCAGTTGCGGAGTGGGGAGAAGAAGTGGTTGGAGGAAGGTAAACCAAGATGTAGGGGTATGAAAAGGCTGTGTGGGACCTACTATGATATAACCAAATTTAATAATATAATTTAAAATACAAAAAATATTTTGAAGGGCGATACCCTGCACAACGGGAAGAAACTGCTTCAAGGTTATTGAACAAACATCCCCATGCCAAGAGAGGAATACCTCCCTTGGTTGGCCAGAGAAGTCCCAGGGGCTCCAACACCAAGACAATCTCTTGCCACTTCTCTTGGTTTCCCATCAGAACTAAATAAAATCTTACTGCTAAACATACCTTACATGATAGAGAGAAATTAACCTGAACTGAGCAAGAAGTTGCATCCTACTGGCTAACTTTCACAGTCCTAGAAAGTACTAGACAGTCTACTGGGAAAGAAAGAACATCGATGGTCTGAAGCCTGTGATCTTCAAGACCAACCTTCCAGACAGGATAGGATGTCCAACAGTGCTGCTGCTGCTAAGAGGAATTGCTAGCTGTTCTCCAATGAGGAAGTTTATCTGTGTTACTAAAAGCCTGGTCTAAACCCTACAGTAGCAAAGATCACAGGCAGAACTGAATTCTGTTGCTTAGCTCTACTGACTAACTCATCAAACTAAATGGTTATAGTTATACCAACAGAAAAATCCTGCCTTTTGCCTTAATCGGGGGAGCCTTTCTTTCCAGGGAATAGTGATGAATGCAGAGGCTCAGAGCTGTACAAGAGTGCTGGGGAGAAGTGATGGTGTTCTGCCCTAAACAAGACATTTATACTACTCCCTCTACGGTTCAAGAAACACTATAGAAGAAGCACAAGAAAGAATGTTAGACCCAGAGGACAGGGAGAAAGGATGTGAAACAGCATCTTCTGGGCATCACAACCCCAGCAGCTGCAGAGACCTGCACTGGATCTAAGCAAGATTGGGGCTGGAAGAGACGGAGGAGGAGCTCGAGGGTCCCAGTACTTACGCTGAGCTATTTCTGCTGATAGAGTCACAGAGACAGGGAAGTATTATCTTCAGTAGTGTGTCCACTGGTGACCTCACCAGTCTCCAGAGAATAGTTCCAGTCCCATAGTCACACGGATGTCCCTGGATAAACTGGATGGGTTGTAAAAGGACTGGTAGGAATTGGGATGGGAGGAAGATTTAAAAGTAGAGGATTAACCAAAATCTATTGCATACATGTTTGAATTTGTCAAACAACAAAATAATAAGATGAGTAGGGCAATATACTCAAGTTAACATAAAACAAAGAATGCAGAAACATGTGAACTGTATCTTACTTTGTAGAACAATTTTTTTGAAACTTATAAAAATTGAAAAGTTCTAAATTGGTACCTGTGTGAATGTGTTATGGGCTAATGAGTACTGATATGCCTGGGAGAATGCCAACTCAGTTTCCTTCATTTTCCAAACAGTCGTGGTGGCCTGGCCAGCCCTGAGTTGCATTTGTTATGATTCTGTACAGCGGGCAGTCTTCCAACTCCGTTCTACCATGATAAAAATTGTTTGCAAAGTTTGCTAATTTACACAATTGTACTGGAAAATATTTTTCTAAGGTATGGGGTTATTTTGGTTTTTCATTTAATGAAGAGGGAAAAAAAAACACCAAACAAAATCTAGAGATTTGAATAAAAGAAGCTAAATCTAAGACTTTGCCACAGATAGGTTGCACTCAGCAGTTGACACGTGGCACAGAAAAAGCCTGGCATATTTTGTATTGTTGTAGATATGGATGAGGAAAAAAAAAACAAAACCATTGATTACTTTGTATATTTACTTCTGAAATATAGTAAGAACATGGTCTTTTGTGGCAATTTTAAAAGACTATAATAGCTTCATTTTTGTTTTTCTATTTGGGGGGAGAGGGTGCTTTGAGACAGGGATTGCTGTAAGCCAATCTGAACTCATTATGTGACCAAAGATAACCTTGACCTCCGATTCATCGTGCCTCTATCTCCCAGATACTGTGTTTGCAGGTATGCACCACCACACCCAGCTTTATGCCAGTTCTTTCTTAAGTTAGTTGACAAATTCGTCTTTCATTCTGCAATCACATTTTTCAGGGGCTTGCTTAGCACCACAATGTACCAAGAAGGAAGCTAGCCTCAGATTAAGTTGCTTATGGAGGGACACGGGAACCACTAAGAGGCACCCTTTCGAACCTGTCTAATGAAGAAGCACACGAAGAAGAGAAATCTAACCCAGACAAAGCTTCTCAGATGCAAGGACACCTAAGACAAGACATTAAATATGAATTGGAATCAGCTAGACAAAAGGGTGAAGAAGGAAGACCAGCAATGCTGGGGTGAAGAGTCAGAGGCAAAAGGCCTCAGAAGACTCAAAAGGAAAAGAAAACTTGTTCAAAGAACAGAAGAGTTTGTGGGTGGAAGGAGACAGTGATGTGTGTATGAGGCGAATTGGGAAAAGCCTTGAGGAGTGTCAATGAACTGGGCTTCCTCATGAAGGGGCATGGAAGATACCAAGTCTCCGTGACACAGTCTGATCGGCATCTCAGAGGGTTCCTCTGACTGCAGAATTGAGTATGATTCAGAGGAACAGGAAAGGTCCATTGCTTAACAGCTGCATTATTTCAATAACAAAAGTTAGGCACCTGATCCAGGTTGTGGTGATGATAAAGCCTCACTAGGAAGAAGAGGCAACATGAGTAGGATGTAGTCACTGAGGTCCAGGTAAGGGAGCAATGGAGCACAAAGTCAGAGCAAGGGCTGGGTTGGAGAGGGAGGCTGCTGTTCACCCTCTGCTTACCACTGCCTAGCAGAAAGGCACCCACAGCAGGTCTGAAGCAAATGTTTGCTAAAGGGATGGGTGAATGTGGACCTGTTTCCTGAACGGTTGACTGCTTTCATTAGCAAGACTGTGTAATGGCGTTTGCTCAAAAGTCTCTGCTTCTACCCAACTGTGGGCTGGATTACTTGAACCCACTGAACTCTAGTGTTCAATCTCAATTAGTCATTAGTCACCTTGTCATGCTCCCGGTTCCTCCTGAGCAGGGTTGCTACACTGCTCTGTCTCATTCCATCCTGCTCACCTCACTCCCCGTGCCTTACCTACACCCCTCCCTCACCCAGAAACCTCTGACTCACTCTGTCCTCTCCCTTCCCAGACTGACTCGCCTCGGCGCCATCTCTCCTAAAAAGCCTTTTGTGGGTTGTTTTGCTTGGTTTAGTTTCATGCAGGCCAGGCTGGTATTGAACTCACTCTGTGGCCAAGAATGATATGTTTGTTTGTTTAAATACACCTCTATGGTGGTGATTTGAAAATGCCAGCCCACAAACTGCTGATGACAAATTTTTCTCTTGCCTGTGGTAGAATGAGACTGGTGAGGAGGATGTATTGGGTTTTTTTTTAAATAAACAAATAAATAAAAATAAAAGTCATATTTATGCAGTTCAAACAATTGGTCTTTGTTCTGCATTGTGTAATCATGCTTCTTTATTTTTTTAAGAAAAGAACTTGCAGTCAGTCCGGCTGCAGTGATACACACCTTTAATCCCAGCACTCAGGAGGCAGAGGCCAGGCAGATCTCTGTGAGTTCAAGGCCAGCCAGGTCTATGGAACAAGTTCCAGGACAGCCAGAGCTACACACAGAAATCCTTCTCAAAAACAAACACAACAAATATACTTTGTTATGTTGTTTTAAGACAGAGTCTCCCTATGTAGCCTAGTCTAAATCCCCCTTCTTCAGCCCCCCCCCAGCACTGCAGACACAAACACCAAAGCCCGATTTCTTCAATAACTATATTGTTTAAAGAAATAAAAGCATACTACGTAAGTATTGCATTTGTTTCCAGGCGTCTGTCCTATATGAATTTGAGGCAACTATTCCTGCAATAAGCTTCTCTACAGAAGGACCTGTATAAACTGCAGTGCAGTTAGCTGTCTGCAGCACAGAACACCTCGTGCTGATGATCAGCTGCAGTGGACACAAGGATCCGTCACCCAGCTCCTCTTGTTGTCCCAGATGATTGAAGGACCATTGGCAAACAGATTCCAGTTGCCAACTCCCTCAGGATTCCTTTGGTTGCAGATAGCCTCTTTGATCAAGGCCGTGCCCCTCTTGGCTGCTGGCACCAATGAGTACTGCCATCTTGAGAATGCACTGAAAGACATCACAACTCCAGAGATTCCTGGGATGGACCAAAATTACTGTTGGATTTGTTTCATTACTCAAGCCTGACTTCAACCTCCTCCTGTTCCACTCCCTCTCTTCCACAGTAGAGATTTTTATGATCATTCTTCTATGATGGCCTAATCATGAAACCCCACCCCAGAATTGACTTTCTCTGGTATACAACCTGCTGTGTTAACTTTTTAAAATCCAAAACCATGTTTTTAATCATTATATGCTTCCATGATTCTTACACTGTATTTTGAACATAGTAAACACTTGATTCAATGAGATGGGTTAACAAAGGCTTATACCTTCCCTGAACCCACAGTTCTCCTTAAGGGAAAAGAATAGACTAAACAAACATGGGTTTAAAACTTCATTGTGTGTCCTCATTGTGACTATGTCATAGCAATTCTACTGTAACATTGCTTGATTGTTATGCTGGATTTATATGCTGATATATAATTTAAAATGTCAAAATGATACGGCATATACTTAGAAAGGCTTGTGAGTCTCAAAAAAACCCTCTAGTATATAAAAAAAGTCATAGAAAAATTGGAAAGTTTATATAAATCTTAAAATAGAAATGAGGGTACCTTTGTTTGCTTGGTTTCATAACCACATGGAGTTTAGACTGCTATCCCTAGAAACCACCGCTGGAATAAAGCAGTTTCTCCTTTGGGGTTGAACTAATGTCTCCCTGTAAGACTCAAAGTTCATGGAAAAGTGTCTGCTTGGCTTGCATCACACGCCCACCTGTTTAAAATAGAAGTACCCCTGTATAAACATTTCTCACCCAGACTACATGCAATAGAGGGTGTAGTTTGTCACATGGCAAGTGAAGTGTTCCTAGTAAGATCAGGGTGGTGCAGGTATATTGATGAATCTGCCTGCCTTACATAAGTTTGTCAGGTGGTATGAGCAAGATACACCCCAAGACTCTTAGTCACATCCCAAGATGCTTGCTCTCAGGAGGAATCGAGGCAGCCTTGTAGCAGCAATTGCCCAGGACAGGCAACCAAATGACTACGTGTTCACCAGCGCTCACAAGATAGGTTTTCATCAGATGGGCAAACTAAGAGCTAGAAAATAGAGACACTTAAATTTTATCAACTAACTCTATGAAAAAAAACATGAGGACACAAGCTTAAATTATGGAGTTGAAACTTGCTGGTTTTGATAGCAGTAATTTTAATCATAAACCTAACATTTATTATTGCTACAATGATATAATATTTGTATCACTCATAATTCCATATGGACTAGGTGGCTGCTTGGTATAAAATTGCTTACTCTAACTTGTTACTGAATTTACTTGGTGTTGGGGCTGCCAGATAAAATATACAATATCCATTAAATTCCAGATCAATAGAAAATTGTCTTTTAGTACACATTCCCCAAACATAGAAGGGGACATGCTTAATACTAACGACTATGTCCTTGTCTATTTGAAATTCATGCTAAGTGCCCTGCTTTCTTCTTCTCAATCTGGCATCCCTATCTTATGAAGCACACAGGACATTTTACCAAGTAGTGTGCATTTCCCTGACTGCTGGTAATCACAGCCTGATTTCCTTTTAGAAAACTATCTTCTCCGTAAACATGTGTAGTGTGCATTCTTGCCAACCTTTGCTGTCACTGGTTTCTATTAAAGTGGTCATTCTTACCAGGAAAACAGTGTGTGTGGTGTGGGAGAGCTAACCAAGCCCCCAGGATGCATGACCTAAGCTTTATCTATGGAAACATTGCAAGTTTCATGTGACAGTGACTAGGTCAGTAACCAGGATGTACATGTTACAGACATCGAAAGCCTGAGTTCAGACTCTTGCTCTACAAGTAGGAAGGAAGAGTTTTTCATTGTTTCTTCAAGATTTGTGTATGGAACAAAAAAAGATTTGTGTGTGTAGAAAAAAGATTTATGTGTGTAAAAGAAAAGATGTGTATGTATATGTGTCTCTTTCTCTCTCTCTCTCTCTCTCTCTCTCTCTCTCTCTCTCTCTCTCTCTGTGTCTGTGTGTGTGTGTGTGTGTGTGTGCATGTACACACGCACATGCATGTGGATACCCACTGAAGCCAGAAGTTGGCATTGGTCCTCTAAAGCTGATCTGGAGCTGGGAAGTGAACTCAGATCCTATGTAAGAGCAGCAAGTGCTCTTAACCAGTAAGCTATCTCTCCAACCCTCGAGGAGAGTTTTCTTGGTGTTTATGTTTGCCATCTTGTCCCTTTGTTTGTCATGAAATAATTCTAATGGATAATCATAAATCCAGTAGCTATTTAGACTTAGCACATGGGGAGCTCCTGCTCGTGAGTCCAGGCTACATAGAGAAAGGGTATGAGAACCAATAGGCTAGGTTTGCCTTCTTTTATTTTTAAACTACACTAGCAGTACTTAAATCATATTAAAGTGATCAAAATTTTCAAAATGCTTGTGTGCTGTGCATCACATTTTGTTGTTAGCATCTTAGCAGACAGTAAGGGACAGGAAATAGGGGAGAGATACAATACTTTATAACTACTGACAGGAAAAAAATCATGCAATGCTTCTGAAAGGCCCACTTACTTCCCACAACTAAATTTCAACACAAGTATCTTATTTTGAACTTTTACAGAGAAACTGTTAACTTACATTACTCTAGAATATCCTTCACAATAAATATAAAAATAACCTGTATAAAGTTGGATTTCTGATTTTTTTTTCTTACGGCAGTCATCCATTAAAGTTCAGAATGTTTAAACTATACCTTAGTGCATGTAGTTCTAAAAGAGATATAAATTAATATGGTACAGCCATGCAGCCTTTACTGGGATGCAATTCAATGAAAAACAAAAAACTTAGGCTACCTAGGGAATCCAGGGTAAAGCACTTCAATTCAAAACTTTTGTAAAGGCTTCATCTCTTACTGCGTTTTAAAAGTAACTAAACGGGGGTATAATAAAGGTTTTGCTGTTTGCTGGGGTTTTGGAAGGCTGGTATTCTATATTGGTAGTTAAGGACAGACTCACGTGCTTTGGAAACCAAAAGAACAAAAGACAGCTATTACTGAAGATAAGAAAAGGGCTTTTTTGTCAGCTCAAAGAGATCTGTAGCAAATACGGTCAGGAGTCTTTCCTACCAGGTATGATACGAACACAGTGTCCTTTAAAAGGGAACACAGATTGTTAGAAAGCTGGGTGCAGGAGACCTTTTCAACTAGGAATTATAAGAACCACTGGAACGAGGAAAAAAATAAGATCTAGTTGTTACAAAAGAATAAGTTTTATGATGGAACCTCAGCAAGAGGCAAGGAAGGGAACGCCAGCAGCTGATTTTGTTTGAAATACCTTGGAAAGGAAATTAAAATAGCTTAAGAAAGATCAACAGCAAAGAAAACTTAAGCAGCATTAAAGAGTGACGGGATGTTTTAGAATGGACTAATCTAGAGAATACATGTCCTTGGAATAATGTTTGCCCTATTCAGGATGCAGAAGGAGAGCATTGTTTGCTACTTTTAGATACAAAGCAGGTTGTGATATCAAGGAGAGGCCTGAACTGTTGGGGTTGCAAAACGGTTGAAGAACTGCTGACAGTAGAAAGGCCCATCACAAAAGCAGTTCCTGGTTCCAAGCTTCTGACAAATGAAATAAAAAAAAAAAACACACACACACATTTTCTTTTACCTAACTATCATTCACCTTTCGTTGTTTTAATTTTGAACAGGTGAGTTAATTTGTTAGCAGACAATATTTCTGAGAAATTTGTGGAAACTGAGAAGGGAGTTAAAGGGTAGATACTAGAAAGGCAGACCCTCAGTCCCTTTCTCCCTGCATTTCCCATCAAATTGACATATATACGGTACTGTGAAAAGTGATGAATTTTCTGTGCAATGTGTGATTTCATTTTAAGTCCTTGACTACAGAAACCTTTAGTGTATACCTCTCTATTGTCAAGTTTTCTCCTTACATATACTGACATGGGCCCCTCTTTCCTACCTGCCTCAGCTTACTTAGAAAATAAAATACATAAACAAAGCATCTCTTAGTTGCCATTTTCATTATCCACAGAGAAATAATCAATTTCTTTCATTGATCCATAAGTTAAAATCAAAATTTTCTAGAAATCAATTTACTTTTCCAAGGAAAATTGACAACTATATGAATGATCGTTGCTGCAATTCACACAACTATATTCCTTTATTTTTTCTAATTTTGTAGCAAAAGATCCCTTAAAGGATGTTATGCTAAATTTTACATATTGGAAAAGCTGCATATGTTGTTAATGGTTAAAAAAAATATGGAGTGTGCCCATAGCTCCTTGAAAACAACTTCAAAGGATAAAAAGAGGAGAATTAATAATTTCTACATAATGTCTTAAGTCATTCACCTTTTATTGATGTCTGTGAGCAATCTGCTCTGGACAGATTTTGGAAATATGGCACCAAGGTGACCTTTGCTAAGGCAAGGTGAAAAAAAAAATAACCCTTGCACTGGATTATGAAAAAGACCTGACCCTGTGTTAGTTTGGGGTTGAGGATATGTTTGTGCCTTTTTCATAGAAAGAAAATAAAGCTGGACGAGATGACTGCATATACACAAAGGAGTGCTAGCCCTGATGACATCATAGCTGTTAATGCCCCCACAGAAGAGTGCCAGCCCCGATGACATCATAGCTGCTAACACCCCCACTGAAGAGTACCAGTCCTGATGACATCATAGCTGCTAAAACCTCCACAGAAGAGTACCAGCCCTGATGACATTGCAGCCGGTGATGATCCTGATTTCCTCATGCCACCATGCTGCAGGCTGAGGAAAGAGGTACCTGAACCAATGATCCTAACAAAACTTGCTGCAGTCTGACAAGGGAAAGAAAATCGTGGCAACAAGTGATTTCCAGACTCTTGATGGACTTGCTATGCAGACTTCCAGACCTAGTGAGTCTTAACCTTGGAGCCAGACCAGAAACACAAACTGAACATTTGACTATTTCACTCTTTGGGATACAGGCACTCCTTCTGACAGCATAGTATTCAACCTGCTGTTGAATATAGGACCTGAGAACTGAGACCTAAACCTTCCCTTCAGGGGAAAAAGAACTCATTACAAGAAGTGTGAAGCCCCTCTTCAAATATAAGGAGGGTAGCCTATGAGTTTTTGTTGCTGCTCAGAGACTGGTACAATTACTTAAAAGCATCAATGCCATTGGACTCTCACCCATCACAGAAACCTTTCTTGTCTTTTGATTAGAATGGATTTAAGAGAATTGTGGTGTGACAAATTTTGGATTTATTGCTAATTTCCATTCTAGAGTTATGGTATTGACTGGTTAATGTTTGTAACTGCTTTAGTTCACCAGAAGATGTTAAGAAAAGTTTGACAATTCCTATGAGTTCTTGGATTTGACATATTTGATTAAAAAAATTAGATTTTAATGCAGTAAAAAAAAATTTTAAGTGAGGTAACCCAGACCCAAAAAGATGAACATGGGATATACTCACTCATAATTGGTTTCTAGCCATAAATAAAGGACATTGAGCCTATAATTTGTGATCCTAGAGAAACTAAATAAGAAGGTGAACACAAGAAAAACATATAGTCATCCTCCTGGATATTGGAAGTAAAAAAGATTGCCAGGCAAAAATTGGGAACATGGGGATGGGGTGGGATGGGGGTAAGGGGAAATGGGGAGAGAAAAGTGTGAAAAGGAGGATGGGGGGAGCTTGGGGGAATGGGATGGTTGGGATAAAGGAAGGGTGTATATGGGAGCAGGGAAGTATATATCCTAATTAAGGGAGCCATCTTAGGGTTGGCAAGAGACTTGACTCTAGAGGGGCTCCCAGATGTCCAGGGAGATGTCTCCAGTTAGTTCCTTGGGCAGCTGAAGAGAGGGAACCTGAAATGGCCCTATCCTATAGCCATACTGATGAATATCTTGCATATCACCATAGAACCTTCATCTGGCGATGGATGGAGATAGAGACAGAGACCCACATTGGAGCACCAGACTGAGCTCCCAAGGTCCAAATGAGGAGCAGAAGGAGGAAGAACATGAGCAAGGAAGTCAGGACCGCGAGGGGTGCACCCACCCACTGAGACAGTGGGGCTGATCTATTGGGAGCTCACCAAGGCCAGCTGGACTGGGACTGAAAAAGCCTGGGATAAAACCAGAATCTCTGAACATGGCAGACAAAGAGGGCTGATGAGAAGCCAAGGACAATGGCACTGGGTTTTGATTCTACTGCATGAACTGGCTTTGTGGGAGCCTAGCCTGTTTAAATGCTCACCTTCCTAGACCTGGATGGAGGAGGGAGGACCTTGAACTTCCCACAGGGCAGGGAACTCTGACTGCTCTTAGGACTGGAGAGGGAGGGGGAGAGGAGTGGGGAGAAGGGGAGAGGAGTACAGGGAGGAGAGGGAAATGGGAGGTGGGGAGGAGGCAGAAATTTTTTCAATTAAAAAAAAAGAAAAGAAAAGAAATGTTCTAGGCCTACTGATGAGGACATTCCCAACCCTGGTGATCCTCTCTTTAGTTAGAAGACTGTAGCCATTAGGAACATAATTATTCACAAAACATTATATTATTGCAGATATATTGATAATATATTGGCTCAGAGACACATTAGTTCTCTCCTTTAACCCTGTGTTTACAGAGGTAGATAGTGACGGGTTTGATCCTTTCCCCCGGGGCACCGAAGACTCGGACATGCATAATGAGAATGCATGTTTCAAAGACAGCTAAGTCTGGGAAAAAGGAAGTGTTCACCTAAGGCAGATGAAGTCATCTTTCCTGTTGCAGAAGCACAGGCTTTATTAAAATTTAAAAAAAAAAAAAAAAAAGGAGGAATTGTGGAAGCCAAAAAATGCAGGCCCATTTCCATCTAGTCTGCCAGTCAGAGAGTTTGGAGATTTGACAAGCATAGTTGCCTGTCCTGACTCAGGAGGGAATTGTTTGGCTCTTTTGATGATAAGATAGCTCAGTGTCATCCTGATGAGTGATCTAGACTTGCGAGTGTACTTCTGCTCCTTCTATTGTAACTATGAGGTCATCTAGGGAAGGGCGTCTTCAGCAGACACCACCTAAAGCACCTTTGCTACCTAGGCAACAGAATGCTAATGATTTGATGTCTCAGAGTGATAAAGCCATTTACTGTGTGTCATGTTAATAAAATCTTTTGTTACCTTCTCCCCTGTTTATGTCGGGTATAAAAGTGTTAGAAAAATAAAGGTCAGTGAATTTCAAGATTTCAGTCACTGGAATGTCCTCCCGATACTTTCTGTGTTTTCTGGCTTATTATTTAATTGTCCTTTTATGTTATTTTTTTTTTACTTATATTTCTTGAATTCCCAC
This sequence comes from Alexandromys fortis, assembly GCF_014885135.2. Taxonomy (NCBI): domain Eukaryota; kingdom Metazoa; phylum Chordata; class Mammalia; order Rodentia; family Cricetidae; genus Alexandromys; species Alexandromys fortis. The sequence goes on from NW_026067933.1 coordinate 1,885,191, forward strand.
TCCCCTACCCTGGTAAGAAGTATTTTTGTCCAGGCCAGTCCTCAACATATCAGGAGAGTAAGTGAAAGGAAGCAAAGATTAAAGAGGAAAGTGGTAGGTGACAAAATATCCGGGGAGGGAAGGAGAATTATGAAGTCACTTATTGGCTTCAGGGGATAACTTTGGCATTTATAGTCAAATGTGTGGGAACAGAAATCTCAAGTGTTTAGCACTGGAAGACCCAAGATTATTTATCACAAAGGAAACAAGGTGCTACAAAGAATGTGGGTAGTTCTTAGACCTCTAAGAATCTCTCTCTCTCTCTCTCTCTCTCTCTCTCTCTCTCTCTCTCTCTCTCCCTTCTCNTCTCTCTCTCTCTCTCTCTCTCTCTCTCTCTCTCTCTCTCTCTCTCTCTCTCACACACACACACACACACACACACACACCTCTCTTCTTTAGCATATCTCTTTGGCTGTTCCTCAAAACTCACATTGAGACTCTGCACTAGGCAGAACAGTATCACCTTTATGAAGAAAAAATTCTCATACATATATACTTACAAGTAGCGATTTTAAAAATGCAAGATGAATTGGGGGCAGTATAGAGAGACCAAAAACAGGGATTCTAGTTAAGTTTTCAACAATGTTTGATTTTGAGGTATAAGAATAAATTAAGCGTTGGAAAAAAGTGAATAAGTTTGACATGATTTGGTAACTGGTAATTAAAAGACAAGGATGGTTTGAGAAATGGAGGTGATTGTAAAGCATCAAATTGTAAGACTTGGTGGTATTTGGTATTCGATAAGACATAGCATACTGGAAAAGGAAGATCTGGGATAAAGTACGTTAGTCCATATGTTCATAGATGATGCTGAGAGACCGATCAGTTTGTGGCTGCTACTCTAGTCCTCTGGAGAGATATGTGGAGAAAGATTGGGTAATCAAGCCATTAATAAGGTTTCTGATAAGGGTATGGGTTCTGCTGCAAACAGACCCAGACTTGAATCAGCTCTCTTTTTGACATTGTGCAAGTTGTTGGAAAATGTTATAATAAAGCCTGTAGAGGCCATGGAAGGCTAAATTCAGTAAGAATGTACCCAAGGCATCCACTGTAGAGTCTAGTGCACAGTGCATGTTCAGCAGTAATTACTTACATTGTCCCGTCAAGTAGAATTAACGAACTGACCTCTCGTGAAATACTCTTTTGGGCCCTCTTATATTCAAAGCCAAATAAAAAAAAAGCAAAACAATAGATCTCCGTGGTTAACAATATTTATGATGTACAGCCCCAGAAAAGACAAGTTGAGTGAACATTTGATTATCAGAGACAGACATCATATTCACAGATGGTAGGTAGCTTGCAAAGAAGAAACTGATGTATTTATCAATACCACATAACTGAAGTCTCAGATACTTTTAATCATCTTGTAGTCACCATTGGTACTCTTAGTTCATGGAATATTGGTGGTGTAAATAAGATTACATTCCTTGATTAAAGAAAAAAGAAAAACGGGCAAAGATTACTCTTTAGAAATTGCCTATGCATGGAAAATACAGGTTAATAACTAGTCAAAGTAGTTTATTATTTAAGTTACTTTAAGTAAACAGTTTTATTTTAATGTGAGAGGTATTTGAACACACTCATACAACACATTTATAAGAAAGAACCAATGGATTTTTTAATGATAGAAAGTAAAGAAGGGAAGTTTGAAGCTTTGGATGGAGCAAGATACAGAGAAATCCAGAGTACAGCAAAGCAAAAGGCTTAAAGCAACATGGTGTGTATCCCAGTGAACATGGAGAAAAAAGACCAGCTGGGTGCTCAAGTCTCTTTTATTCACTTGAAGAATTACACGGGATCTCAAAGAATTGTGGAATCCTATGCTGGAAGTGTTCTATTGAAATCATGATACAAAAGATAAAATATGCCTGAGGACGAATTGTATTAGACAGGTTCTTTAGAGGAAAAGAACTTACAGAATTTTATACACACACACACACACACACACACACACACACACACAAATATATAGATATATATATATATATAATTCTGTAAGTTGTGTGTGTGTATACATTTATAAGAAAGAATTAATGGAGGGAAAGGGGAAGGGTGGATTTATTAAAATGGTTTACAGGCTGTGGTCTAGCCAACACAGCCATTTTAACTTTTTGTTTTGTTTTGTTTTTCAAGACAGGGTTTCTCTGTGTAGCTTTGGAACCTGTCCTGGACTGCACTGTGTAGCAGGCTGGCCTTGAACTCACAGTGATCCAACTGCATCTGCCTCCTGAGTGCTGGGATTAAAGGCCTGCACAACCACTGTCTTGCTAAGTTTCAAGTTTTTGTTAAAAGTCTAATAATACAGTTGATGTTCAGTCCATAAATCGGCATGTCTCCGCTGGTCTTCAGTACACACCATAATCCTGAATAAGTAGGCTCTAAAGCCAGTGAATGCGTGGACCATCCAGCGAGAGCAACCGATCAGAGAGAACTAACTTTCTTCTTCCATGTCCTTTTTATAGGCTGCCAGCAGAAGGTGTGGCATGAATTTAAGGTGGATCTTAGAACCTCATAAAATCTGGATCAAAGGTGTGTCTTCCCACCTCAAAAGATCCACATTAAAAGTGGGTCTTCCCACTTCATATGATTTAATTAAGGAAACATCTTTCACTGGTGTTCCCAGCCACTCGGACTTTAGTTAATTCCAGATGTAGTCAAGCTGACAACCAAGAAGAGTCATCACACAACTATAAATCAATCCACCACTGGAAATAAATAGCAATATAGGCAGTTTATTTGAAAACAGTAGAAACTGACCCAAGCTAACTAGGGCAAAGGGGCATTTATCAGAAGGCTACAGTAAGACTTGGGTCATCTCATTTTAGTGCAAAGGTTAGCTCTCCTAGAGCATCTATCATATTGGCATCATCCAATATCAATGCTAAAATGTCGCCATGCTGAAATGACCTGTAAAACAGAAAGTGGTAAATTTATTAGGTTCTTGATCAAATCGATGATTTCCTAGGGAATAATGCTATAAATAGCAACAAAGACTCAGATACTTTGTAAACAATTCTAGAGGCCCAGGGGTTTGAGATGCATAAAAATACATGCAGCTCTTTTGATAGATATGGCAATAGGTTCAGTTATGATTCAACCTGTTTATCCAATGATCACAAAATGGTATTTAGTAGCAGAGGCAAGAGCAGAATAATGCCATATATTAAAGTGGTCTGTCAATAGTCCCTTAAGACATGCATGGTAAGTCTGTGGTGCTTGGACAGTAACACAAGCTTGTCCTAAAACAAGAAATTGTCAAAGAGTGACATTCTTTTCATATGTGTCAAACATTATAATGCAGATCGATATCCATACCATCATTGCATAAGAACTGGGTCAACATGTCAAGTCAGTTCTAGTGCCATGCAGAATCACTTCAGTATAGGAGTATTTCTGGAAAATGATCAGTATTAAACACTTGCCTTCTTCGCTATCTTAGAGGGAAAGTGAACTGTGAAAAAAGGGAGTGTGATTTAACTGTAATAAAATCCTTTGTCACATTTACTTTGTGCGTGTGTGTGGGGGTGTGTATGTGCATGTGTGTGTGTGCATGTGAGTGCATATGTGCATGTGTGTGTGTGTGTGTGTGTGTGTGTATGGGTGCGTATGTGTCACAGCCTGAAAGTGGAGGTCAAAGGACAACTTGCAAGAGTGGATTCTCTCCTTCTGCCGAGTGGGTCTCAGTGATGGAAGGCAGGTTGACAGGCTTGGTGGAAAGTGCATCTTGCTGGCTTGTAATTTAATTTTTAAATGGTTTGTGAAAACATTGTCTTGGTATGAATCCTTTTATTTGAACATGATAGGAAAGCTTCTGGAAAAGTCTAAAACAAAGGAGGGAGGATTTATAGGCTGTGCAGTATTTGCACAGTATTTCTCATAATTAGGAGGAGAAAGTGAAAGCAGGCCTTCTCAGGAACTGGAATCTGGACCTGTCCAGCTTTGGGCGGCTCCTACTTGAATCGCCTTTCCTCTCTACGTCTTCCTGTAAGTTTATTCCATTGTGCTTTCTGGGTTAAAAATCACTTCCTCCTACAGTCTAGTGCACAGAAAACAGTCGTAGCATATTCTCCAAGTTCCCGTATTACAACCTCCTGTAGTTAGTGTCTGGCAGCATATACAGTGTGCATATACAGTGCACGCGATTCACAAATCCAGGGAGACAACGTTGATTGCACAGGTAGGGTTGAGTGACTAAAGAGTATAGTGACAAAATATAAAGGTGGCTACTGCTGTCGGGAATTGTGGACGTGAAGACTGCAGAAGAGCGGGTATCTGTTATAGGAAATGCATGAGGAACATCACGTAGGGAATCTTGTTATCAGCACATGATTTTCAAAGCTAGTAATGAACAGAAACTTGGAAGAGCCACGAGGGAGTGAATCGGGAGACAGGACACACGCTGCTCTCTCTGAATGATGGTTAGGTACTGGGAACTCAGAAGGGCAAAATGCAGCTTCCACTGTTACGTTTGCAATCATTATTGCATCTGCCCCTGACTCTGACCCCTACACAGCCTTTCCCAGCTTGTAAGTAAGGTGCATTTCAGTTGGATTAAGCCCCTAAGAGGCCCGAGCAGGATACTGGAGAACCAGGCAAAGAAAGAAGCCAGGAAACTTTTTTCTTGCCTCAATGTTGTTCGTCCTGCATGTGTCCACCGCAGAGACCACTAAGCATCTACTTTCTACTCAGCAGCTACAGCTCTTCCTCCAACTTCAACGTCCCAGTGACTTTCTCCTTTTGCTGATCTCTGAGTTTCTTTGTGTCTCCATGTGGCCTCACTCCTATTAAAATAAAAGTCTGAATTAAATTTATTCATTTATACTACATAAAATATTCTGTGACTTCTCAATTTGCAATCCGATCAATATATCCTAGCTCAAACGACTTTCTTTTTCTTTTTTTAAAATCCAAGTTTCTCTGCTGCTGTAATTAGGGTTTGGGGGACAACACCAGAAAGCCTGACTAAAGCTAAGTTAGTTTTCTTGACCCCAATATGCCAATTTAAAATGATATATAATGCTGAAAAAGCAGAATAAGGAGATTTAGTCAATGCAACCGCTTTGGGAAGAAAAAAAATCCAAGTTTACCTCTGAGATAGTTGTTTGAGAAAGAATTGGAAGGAGAGAATGTGCGACTGAGCAGTCCTAGCCAAGGTGTGGTCTGGCTGCTCTAGTCCCAGTCCTGGTTCTACAGGGTGTCCGCCCATCCTTATCAGTGTCATGCCTTCAGGGCATCTGTCTGGTTCCTTGAAGATGGCCCCCTTTGTTCTAGATTATTACCTCACCTTTGTAGATAATGACTCTCATTTAAAAAGTGGTTTGTCCTACCAAGTTGTGTTTTGGGAACCCACAGTGGCCCAAAAGAAAGGCTTGAGAGGGCAACAGCATAGCTCTGCCTTTGTAGTGCCAGTAAAGGGAGCAGACAGACATAAGATAAACATCCACTTGCCAGCTTTTCATACTGCTTTTGGTTGTACTGTGAGCCCAGGTAAGGAACCAATGCTCTTTTGGCAAAAGCAGCCTTTAAGCTCTTTGTTCAAAGTCTCAGATGTTGGAAAGCTAGAGTTGAAGGCAAGAACGTTAGGTAAACCTAAATGGAACAGAAGCCTCCAATGCTTCGGGAACTTCAGAGAAGACTGTTGTGCTAATCGCTGGCAGCAAGCGATGTCAAGTTCCAGTAATTATCCAACTGAGAAAAATCATGATTTGCTTTAGTGAAATGACAGTGTCTACTCAAATATTCTCCGTCCTTAAGTACTTGTGTCTACTGCCATCCTTGCCCTGCTAAGAAGCAGGTAACTGAACCCCTTCTCAGCACTTAGGCCTCTGAACCTCACTGTGCTCCTCAAAGCTTCTGTGGAAATTAGCAACATATAGCTTCTTCCTAACACCACTTAATTGCCAGAGTCCACACTTTGGCTGGCAGAGTCGAACCAATTTGTGTCCCTATAAGTTTTTAAAACTATATTTTGGCATATGCTGGATGCAAATTTAAAAACAGCTTTAGAAACCAACTGTTATGATCTGCCCGCCTGGTCAGTCACCTGGGTACACTGTCCCTTTAAGAGAAAAGCCCCACCATGTCCCAGCCCCTCCCCTTCAGCTGAGGGAAGTAGACATCCCATCCTGATCCCATCTCCATCCCCTTCCTCTTCTCCAGCCTGCTTCTGTCTCTCTTCTCAAGAGGTGACTACTGTGTCTCCCTCTCTCCTCCCACCCTTTCTCTTTCCCTCTCTCCCTTTCTCATTCTCTCTCTCTCTCTGTCTCTCTTCTTCCCCCTTCTCCCTTTTCCCCTCCATAACCCACTGAATAAACTCTATACCCAAACTCTCTTCGTGATGTATCTGTCTGTCTCTCACCCACCGAGGGGACTCACGGAGGCCTAAGGGACCTGCCCAGGCCTTGGGTCACTTGCTGCTATTCCTTGTGGGACCCTCGTGAGATCACCACCCCTCACCCCCCGAGGGACTGGCCTTTCCCAACACCATTATTATGTCTTTAAAAAAGAATAACACCAACCTTTCAAAGAAACTACAGTGCCAGCCCCATCACCCTGCCTGCTTCATCACCTACTTGCCAAAGCTCTGAGTGCTTCCTGCTTACAGGCAGGCTCTTACAGGCATGTCTAATGGGAGCCACCACCCAAGCTGCTCCTCCTCCTCCATAATGACCTTCTTGCCTCAAGACAATTCTGCTGAGTGATTCATGCCAGAGCTCTAAGAACTTATCCGAGACCGTGCCATTTGTGTTGCTGTTCCCGTCACTGTCCACCTTCTTTCATTTCTTTCCTTATGGTTCCTGAAGAACATTTACTCAGTAATCATGTGTGCTTGTCTTCATACAAGTCTGACTCCGAGGCAGTGGTTCTCAAGCTGTGGCTTGTGAGCCCCTGGGCGGGGTAGGGGGTGGTGGTGGGGAGGTGGTCGAATGACCCTTTCACAGGGGGTCCCCTAAAACCACCATAAAAAACAGGTATTTACACTACGATTCATAACAGTAGCAAAATTACAGTTGTGAAGTAGCAATGAAAATAATGTAATAGTGGGGTTCCCCACAACATGGAGGACTGTATTACAGGGTCACAGCAGTAGGAAGGCTGAGAGCCACTGCTCTGAGGACTCTGATCTGAGCGTTAAGTGTGGTTCCTTTCCAAATCCCAGCAAAGAACAAAGAGAAAGGAAGTATCAACAAACCAGTTACGCTTGGTGATCTGGGTTTAAGATGCAGAGGTCTGATCCTAATATTTCAAACTTGTGACTATTGAAAGGCAGACAGCAGATCGATGAGGATAAAGGGAGCTTTCTTTCCTTCTGCTCTCTGTTCTGGCCTTCAGGTCTTAGGTCTTTACATGCTCGGAGTTCAAATGTATATAACTGAATGGTACAACATCTTTTTTTGTGGGAGACATAGATTTTGGTGCTGAATACCAGCCAGGTTTTGTAGCAGATGCTGTTACTATTTCATTGCAACTTTATGTCCTACAAGAATCTTAGGAGATGAGTTTGTCTCCACAGTACAGTGAAATTCAGCAATGTGATCACTACTGAGCCAGTCTTCAACCCGGGTCTGATTGAGGGTCTGCGTTTGTTACTTTACACTCTGCTGCCTTTAACCAACGTTTGAGAGCTATGTAATCAACAGCTGTTGCTCCGCAACAAACCAAAGATATCCACATATGCCCAGCCACTTTTCTCTCTTTGCCATTTTTAGACACAGGTAAATGAGGAGCTTGGACCGCATAATTGCTAAGGTCCCTGCCCACTCTAATGCATTGTTTCTAAATAAAGATACTGAGTCAAACGAGTTCTGAACAAGAATAAGGAAACTAACATGGTCACTGACTCGGACTAAATCATGGTAATGGTCAACATGTTTTACATATTAAAAGAATTACTAAAACAATGAACAATGTTAAATTCCAGCCACAACAAGTTGACTCGTTCTCACTGATTTAGTAATTATTAAATGCTATGCATGAAATATGAATGACATATGATATCAGGCAGATACACTGGAAAACAGGTATCATTTGTGTTTGCTACTCTATATTACTGCTTTTTTGGGGGGAAAGGCCTCAGGTATTCAGCGTCTTGGAGCTCCATCTGCTCACAATTAAATTAACTGTTGGACCCCTTTTGAATATCCTTCCTTTCCCTCAAGGACTTCTATCTTAAGAAACTATAGATCCCTAATGTTGAGATTTAAATCTCAGGCTCTCTTGAAGTTAGGGCACAGGTCTACACAAAACCTAGAACCCAATATGCATAACACACACTAGATCAAGAATTTCATGAAATATTAGTCAACAGATACCCATCCATTTCCATTCTGAAGTCCTTTAAACAGATGGCATTTAAATTTGGTAGGCTATAATTCTTACTACCCCATGCAACAGTGGAGTCAGGCATAAAGCAAGGTTTATATATTTGGTTTATACAGCCAAAATAGTATTTGTAATTGTAAGTGTTACAGTTCACAGGAGAAAAACCAGTCACGAGCCAAGGGATACCACAAAGTCACACGGTGCAACAAACCTCACGCAAGAAATTTATTGGGAAATACACAGGAGGGTGCTTTGCACAGGAGAGAAGCAACAAAGAACTGGCCAGAGGCAGGCTTTATTGAGGGTTCCTTTGGGGTAGAATTTTCCAGGGTAGCTGGGATTTGTGGGGTTTTGTGGCCTGATCTTGGGTTTTTTACTCTGTAGGGTGGGGCTTGGCCACCTGATAGTGTATGGGTCTGGCCCCTTGTGGCCTTTAGAGTATCCTGTGGGCAAAGCCTGGGAGTTGGAGGTCCTCAGGGTCATTCCTGGCCTCTCACATGCCTCGAGGGGCTTACAGTAATAATGAAAAATTTAATGCTATTTATGTTCTCTCATGCATTGCTTTAACCCCTTATGTTTCAAATGTCGCTTATTTTCTAAATCTGAAAACCTTGGTGTTGGTCATAGAACTTTGATCTGAAAATGACCCTCGTGAGCACTAATTCATTCATTTCACAAATTATTAAGTATAACCATGCAGTAGTTCAGGTACCTTATTAGATTGTTGGGCTTGTTAATATCTGAATGTTGAATTCCTTACTATAGCAGCTGTTTTGCCAGATGTGAATAAAGAAGATATTCAACCTGTAGATTTTGCCCTATCCAAGCCTTAAGCCAGACAAGAATCCCAGTGCTTCATCATGAAGACCCCATTCCACAGAAGTAATGAGATTCAGACACAGCCTCGTATACCTATATGCTTTACAAGCTTGGGGAGGGGCGGTAAACTCAAGCCCTGGGGTGTTGTCCTCTTGCAGGACACCATCAAAACCTCTAGGAGCCTGCCTTCTTGTGCATAGATTAGTGAGTCCTCTCTGAGATTAATGATTCAGGTCCAGTTTGGGATTGTGAAATTGGAATTTCTCGCAAGTTTTAAGGTGGTGCTAATGGTGCTAGGACAATCTTATTTCAAAACTACCCATCTATCTTTCCCCAGACCCTAGTTCTTTTTAATTTATTCATTTCTAATACTTCTGGGATTATCATTCCTAGCTCCAAATATTAGTGGTGGATTTATAGAGTCTGAGCCCAAACATGACAACAGTTGAGACTTCATTGGAAAAAGAAACTTAGGCATAGTTTCTAGCTGCATAAAGGAAGAAGCAAGAAGTCTGAAATTTGACTGCCAAATCTCCCAGACAGAAAAGACAAAAAGAAAATTCAAGGGAGAAAACTATTTAAAATGGTTTTTTTCAATTCTAAATGGTATGTGGATTTTAAATAAAAAGGATATGTGTAATGCTTTGTAAAATGAATGCAAAAGATGGCCTCATGTGTACATTATCAGATTACAGAGCTCCATGACAATGTTAGGAACCTTAGTAGGTAACAGTCACATACAAACGCTAGATAAATTCTATCACTGTTACAAAATACCTGGAAAGGTTTTATGGATTTGCTGTTCGTGGTCATTTGGCCCAGTTGATTTGGTTCTGAGACACCGCATACATTGAAGCAGGACCATATTGCAAATGATGTTGTTCATCTCATGGTGATGGGAAACAGTGGGGCATCTAGGGCTCCAGTGATCCTTTCTGAGGTGGTACAAGGAAGAAAACAATACAGATAATATAAGACCAAGAAAGCTTCTGCCACAGGAAGGAAGTGAAGTGATCCCACACAATAACTAAGAATATGAATAACAGCCCAACCACAGTTAAGATTAATATGGGATAATGAAGGGTAGATGGAGTCTACATATTAGTATGGGAAATAATTTAGAGATGAATTTTTTTTACAGCATTTAAAGAATATACAAGAAATGAAGTTGAGTATTGCATAGCAGCACTATTTGTCATAGTCAGAATCTGGAAACAACCTAAATGCCCCTCGACCAAAGAATGGATGAAGAGAATGTGGTACATTTATACTATAAAGTACTACACAGCAGAAAAAAATAATGACAACTTGAAATTTGTGGGCAAATAGATGGATCTAGAAAACATCATATTGAGTGAGGTAACCCAGACCCAGAAAAGCAAATATCACATGTACTCATATGAGAACCTAGACGACAAAGAGGACTGACCCTAATAGAGACATACATGAATCTAATCTACGTGGGAAGCAGAAAAAGGTAAGATCTCCTGAGTAAATTGAGAGCATGGGGAGAAGAGAAAAAGGGAGTGGAGAGGAGAAAAATGTATAGCTCAATAAAAACTATTTAAGAAAAAGGAATGAAAAAGAAAGTTTGAAGATATGATTGGGGGAACAACAAAATTTCTTAGGATATAATCACTGCATGACTTGACTTCTTAAAGAATAACACATACTCTTTTGCTTTATGATGCTTAAACACAAATTCTAGCATAACTCTATTAGGAAGTATGGTGGTACACAGGCAGAAATGGTACTGGACAGATGCTGAGAGTTCTACATCTGGATCTGCAGGTGATGGGGAATCTTTGTCAACCAATTATCTTTAAGAGGTGGGATCAAGTTAGGGTGTGGCTTTCTGGGACCCAGAGAAAAACAGGTGTATGGCCCAGGTGTCCTCTCTCTGTGTGGTTTCCTCACAACACACCTGAGCTGGACTTCTTGTTCCTGTTTTGCAAGCTTCCCCTTATAATACATGAAAATATAATTGTTTTATCTTTTAGCTAGCCAAATTGAACTAACTTCAACAGTTGGTGCCCAACATGGGGCTTGGGTCTTTAGCGGCTCTAGCCAGCGTCAGGCTCCGCGTGGTGCATTTGGGTATAGGTTTCCCTCCACAGCAACAGAGTAGCTGTTAGCCATGGTAACATCTCACAGTGACTCCTTGGCCACCAGTGACTGTGTAACTGTCTTTTGGGTCCAGTTTTTCTGTGCTGTGGAAATTCAGGTGGGACCCAGGCTTCCCAGGTGTCTTTGTTCAGCATTACTGCCTTGTTATTTTTGTGCTTGTGTGGATGTTGACCAGTTTGGGACCTCTGTGGAGTGCACAGTCTGTGATTTACACTAAATAACTTTTTTTTTTATAAAGATTTATTTATTATGTATACAACATTCCTTGCATGTATGCTTGCTTGTCAGAGGAGGGCACCAGATCTCATTATAGATGGTTGTGAGCCACCATGTGGTTGCTGGGAATTGAACTCAGGACCTTTGGAAGAGCAGTCAGTGCTCTTAACCTCTGAGCCATCTCTCCAGCCCCTACACTAAATAACTTTTAATTGAGCATATCTTTCAGTATTTAACATTAAAATCAGGTTTAAGCCAGCCACACAGCTACAACTGTGCCATGACACCTACTGGCATATAACGGTTATTGTACCTACTCCAACTCAAACTCAACCACAGGTAAGATTTATAATTTAAAATATAAATTTATAATTTAAAAGGGCAAAATGATGGATAATTTAACAATACAAGAATTCAATAGCTTTTTTACTTATACTATGTATGATATTATGCAAGGTTTATATGATTTCCCTACTACATCCCTCTATTTGATTCTGAGTATTAGCTTTGTCCTTCATATTTTCTCCTTAAAAACATGGTTTAATAATAGGGCCTGTATTCTGTCAATCATGTTTTAAATAAACTCTGGTTGGCCAGGCAGGAAGTACCAGGCAGGAAGTAGAGGTGGGGTGATGAGAACAGGGGAATGCTGGGAAGGAAGAAGCCCATTCCTCCCGAGTTCTGCCAGACCACCAAAGAAGCAAGATGTGACCTGCCCCGCCGTGAAAGGTACCAAGCCATGTGGCTAGCATAGATAAGAACAATGGGTTAATTTAATTATAAGAGTTAGTAAGAAGCCTGAGCTAATGGGCCAATCAGTTAATAATCTTATCGAGACCTCTGTGTGATTTTCTTTGGGGCTAAGTTTGCTGGGCAGCCAGCGCGAAAAGCAAGCCCTCATGTTACAGAAGGACGTTCAACCTAATGTTACAAAGAATGAGGCACTTTTAGAAATGATACAGTCCTTACAGACTGATCATGATCAATTAAAAGGAAAATTCAGCACTCTGGTGAAGTATAGAACCAATTTGACAAACAAAACTCAGTCAATGACAGAAGGTGCTGAGACATTGTCTGAAAGAATTCGTACCATTAAATGTATTAATTGGACTCTGTCAAATGGTTATGATAGATTGATTGATAAAATGTCTCTCCAAAAAGGTAATATACATGCTATAACAATTATGTCCAAGGATGAGATGTTATCTTTACTGAACAGACTTTACACCTTAAAATCCTCAATGAGGGTATTAGAACAAAGCACCAGACAGGAGATCCAAACTTTACAAAAGATAGTGGTAAAAGGATTTTAAAAGATTAAGGATTTTATCAAATTTGATGACCAGGGACAAAAATGTATAAAGACAAAATTTAGCCTAATCAGTAAGGACCAAACTCCCGGATAACTCATCCAGAGTTCTACTGCCTATCTAGTGATATCGGAAAGAGCATCTGACACCAATTACCCTAAGGTCTCTGAAAATTGTCTGTCAACTATGCTAGGCCTTAGCCAAAATTGATTGCTTCAATGTTGCAAATGAGTTTGGGTGATTGCTCAGGTAGCCAATTGTCTCCACCATATACTGGTCGACTCAAGCGATATTATCTCCCTTTTCAGGCCTTCGATGGGGTTGAAGATTAGATAGTCGTAGTTACATCATCTTATAATTCAGCCAAGTCTATGTCTGATGCAAGACTTAGACTCTTTGGACTGGCATGCTTATTAAAACATTTATCGTGTGTTCCTTGCTTAATATTGTTTATGTTGGTTGTAATTTTATACTTGATATCTGTTCCTATTGTAGTTTTTTTATTGGTTTTGGATCACTCTTCTTTAGACAAAAGGGGGAGGTGATGGGGAATCTTTGTCAACCAATTATCTTTAAGAGGTGGAACCAAGTTAGGGCGCACAGCCCACGTTCTCTCTCTCTCTCTCTCTCTCTCTCTCTCTCTCTCTCTCTCTCTCTCTCTCTCTCTCCTCTCTCTGTGGTTCCCTTGCAGCACAGCTGAGCTTGGACTTCTTATTCCTGTTTCATGAGTTTCCCCCTTATAATAAATAAAAATATGATTGTTTTATCTTTTATCTAGCCTGGTTATTTCCTGAATCGAGCTAACTTCAACATGCAGGCAACAGGAAGATAATGAGACACACTAGCCTGGCTAGAGCTTCTGAGACCTCAAAGCCTACACCCAGTGATCCAGTTCCTACAACAATGTCACACTTACTCTAATAAGGTCACACCTCCTAATAGTGCCAGTCCCTATGAGCCTATGGAGCCATTTTTATTCAGACTACCACAGACATCCAGGCTGTTTCCCTTTCCTGGATATTGTGAACAGAGAAGCAATGACCATGAATGAGCAGGTATCAGTGCCCATGAGTGATATAGATGGATCATATGGGGCATTTATTTTTAGCTTTTTTTTTTTTGAGGGACCTCTGCATCGATTTCTGTAGTGACTGCACAAGTTTGCACTCCCACTAGCAGTAAGTCTTTCCCTTTCCCTATATCCATACCAGTATTTATTTTGTTTACCTTAGCCATTCTGACGAGGGTGAGATTAAAATCTCAAAGTAGTTTTAATTTGCCCTGATTGCTAAGGATGTTGAACATCAAAAAAAAATGCCTTCCAGACATTTATATTTTATTGTTTGAGAACACTGTTTAACTCTGTGCCTCATTTTAAAAATTGGGTTTTCTCAATGTTGACTCACTTTAGTTCTCTTTTATATGTTCCAGATACTAATCCTCTGTTACATATATACCTGGAAAAATATTGTTCTTCTTCTGTAAGCTGTCTCTTGAGTGATGGTGTCCTTTGCTGTACAGAAAGTTTTTAGTTTCATGAGGTCATTTATTAATTATTGACCTTAATGCCTACGATATTGAGTTTGTTTAGAAAATACTTTCCTTTGCCAGTGAGTTCAAATACATTCCCTAAATTTTCCTTTATTAGAGCCAGATATAAGGTTTTTATGTTGAGGTCTTTGATCCTTTGGAGTTAAGTTTTGTGCAGAGAGATGCAGGTCAAGTTTCATTTTTCTATCATTATATCATTTTCTATCATTATATCATTTTCTATACCTATAGCTATCAAGTTTGACTAGCACAATTTGTTAAAGATGCTGTCTTTTCTACAATGTGTATTTTTGGCTTCTTCATCAAAAAATTATGCGACCTTATGGGTGTGGGTGTATATTAAGGTTCCCAATTCTATTGCACTGATGTATGAGTTTGAGTCTGTATTTATACTAGCACCATGCTGTTTCCATGAGTATATCCCTGTAGGTATTACAGTATTACTTGAAATCCTTGAAGGTGGTACCTCTAGCAGTTGTGTTGTTATTTAGAATTGCTTTGGCTGTCCCACGTCTTTTGTATTTCCATAGGAAATTTGAGATTATTTCTTCACTTTCTTTGAAGAACTGAATTAGAATTTTGGTGGGGATTGTTGTAATTTAGAAAAAGCAGTGTGCACAAGAAAGATGCCATGCAACAGAGCTCACATGGATAGGGTTTTTATGAAGGGAAAGGAAATATAACAAGAGAAAGACTGGCCTCTGGGGACAGGAGCAGCAGAAGAGAAGAGAAAGGAGAGAGATGGGAGAGAGAGAGAAGGAGAGAGAGAGAGAGAGAGAGAGAGA
>NW_026067933.1:1900467-1962967 GCF_014885135.2 Alexandromys fortis
GAGAGAGAGAGAGAGAGAGAGAGAGAGAGAGAGAGAGAGACAGAGAGAGAGACAGAGAGAGAGACAGAGAGACAGAGACAGAGAGATGGGAGGTGGGCAGGGCCCTTTTAAAAGGGAGTAGTGAATGTGCACAGGAGTTGCTCTTAGTGGCTACAATTGAGGGTGTAGCCTGTCAGAGCAAAGGCAGGCCAGTACAGAGGCCTGAATACTAATAGGGATAGTGTTGAATCTGCAGAATACTTTTGGTACAATGGCCATTTTCACAATATTTATCCTGTCAACATATGAGAATGGAAGGTCATTTCATCTTTTGGTATCTTTAGTATCTCCTTAAGTTTATATTTTTCAGCATTCTAATGCCTTTACTGTACAAGTCTTTCCATTCCTTGGTTAGATTTATTCCAAGGGTTTTTTTGTTTTGTTTTGTTTTGAGGCTATTGTAAATGGTATTCTTAGTCAGTGTTCTATAGCTGTGAAAAAAAACACCATGACCAAGGCAACTCTTACAAAAGAAATTTAATTGGGGCTTGCTTGCAGTTCAGAGGTTTAGTCATTATCCTCATGGCAGGGAGCATGGAGGCATGCAAGCAGACACGTTGCTGGAAAAACAGCTGAGTTCCACGTCTGGATCTGCAGGCAACAGCAAGAGGCAACACAGGGTCTGACTTGGGTTTTTGACAATTTAAAGCCCACCACCAATGACACACTTCCTCCAATGAGGCCTGACCTACTCTAACAAGGCCATACCTCTGAATTCTTTTCAAGTAATGCCACTCCCTCATGACTAAGCTTCCAAATGCATGAGTCTATGGGGGCCATTCTTATTCAAATCACTACACACTATAACAGCAATAATGCTGCTATAAACTAGACACCAGAAGTTAATAAATAAAAAGTGCCAGGAATTCAGTTACTTCTTTTGGAATTGTTGGGCAGTGTGATCCCATAGACACCCAAACATTACAGGCTATTTCCACTGCTCTTTGTTACTTGCCCTCCAGTACTTGACCTTCAGTCTATTGCTGAAGACACCACCTATCTGAATCATAGAGCATGGAGAAATCAAGTTGGTACTGGCCTGGATTCATTACTAGTAGCTATCTTTCATAGTTGTAACCATGCTACCACAGGAGAAAAATAATCATCAGGCATATCCAGGTGGGAATCTTGTGAGCTATACTAATGACTGGCCTGGCAAGACCTTTTCATTAGATGGTGTAATAGTGGCACCAGATCATAGGAGTAACCAACTACTTTGTGACTGGATTTAAACCCCACTCCATCAGATGAATCCCAAACTGCCACCTTCACTGGACCAAGAGCTTACGGCTACACAGGCTGTAGGCAGGCACTATGGGTGAATCTTCTATTGTTTTGGTAAATGGACATATAATTAGACAACTCCTAATGACTTCTCTTTACACTCTTAGATATTTTATCTCTTAACCCTCATCTGAGAAGCATGTATTTGCAGTAGATGGTGATTAACAGGGAGACCTACAACTTGTCAAAGTGTTGAAGATAAGAGACTACAGAATGCTCAAACCACATTCATCCACTCATCCAAAGCTCAGATTTCATTGTGGGAGAGGAGATGAGAAAGGTCTAAGGGTCAGAGGTGGCAGATGACTATGAGGAAACAGTGTGTGGCTCTGGCCAGCAGAGCATCTGCACATATGAACTGACAGTTGATCGAGACAGCATGCACCAAACCTGTGTGTTTAAACACCAAATCTCAGCATAGAGTGAGTGTTAGTAATGAAATCCCACCCCTAACCATTGGGCTATAGGCAATTTTTAACTGCTGGGAGGAGAATTTAAGAGAGTGCTTCCTGGAAAGCTGACTGTACACCGGTAGAAAGCCACACATCTAAGAATATTTGGACAGCAAAATTTGGTCTTGGTGGTTTTAAAACAGTAATTTGAAAAAGGACACAAAGTTGGGTGAGTAGGGAAGGGAAGGTAGATCTGGGAAGAGTTGGAGGAGAGGGTGTACACAATCAAAACACACTGTATAAAAATCTCAAAGGAATAATAAAAAAATTTAAAAATACAAATTAAGTTTTAAGTTATATGCAGATGAGATAGTATCCTTTACTATCCATCAGTGATGCTATGGAGTCCTCCAGCATCTTCAGGTTGTCTAAGAACCCATTTGCTAACTCACCTGTAAATTGACCTTGAGCACATTATAATAAAGAACTAATCTCTCCCCTCTCTCCTTTGGAATAATTAAAGTAACAGCTATTGAATATTCATTAAAGCTAAAGAGCAGCAGCTGGAACAGAAGTAAGCAGCATCATGGGGGCCGTAAGATGCTTAGCACTTCACATCACTCCATGAGTAAAAGTATGTTGTAGGGGTTTGGGGACTAGACCATACAGTTGCAACAGCTATCACGGGTAATTCACTAACACTGAGTAAGAATTCAATTTCCCACTAAAATCAATGAGGAATGTAAATGGGTTGCAGACAACCTATCAATTCTTTAAAAGCTAGCCACAGAGTGACTTGTACTTAAAATGAATTTGAACAGGAGGAAAAAAAATAGTTTGTCAGCTTTATTTTTGATAACAAATAAAACATTCCACATTTAACTGGAGAACATATGTACCAGAACAAATTCTCTCAAGCTTCCCCACTTATACAATGCTTACACAAAAATGTGCACAGATGTTCTACAATGTGGACACTTTATACCCAGGCCCCTTGGAGGCTGCAGGAAAAGCAGCTGTGTTCATCTTCTCTGCAGCACCCAGCTCTGCTGTTTTCTCTCCGTAAGTGGGTTCTCCCACAGCTAACACGTCAGTGCCAGCAATTACGGCTACAACAGCTGAATGCCGTCGATCCTTGCGTGCTGCTATAACCACATTCTCCCACAGAGAAAGGTGTCACCATGGTTTAAATTATTAACATTAACCAGGGCAGTCGTGTGTCTCGCAGTACATGCACACTGACTTCTGTAAAGAAGAAAAACGGATCGCTGAAGAACAGAACAAGAAACACGTCCAAAGTGTAGCTACAGCAGCATGGAAGATATCTGGAAATATGCACTCACTTCCATAAATATGCTACTCCAAGGTTTTCTGTCAAAATGAAGGGTTTGCCTTAAGGGATCATAGAAAATCGAGACAGCAGAAAACAAAGTACTGCAAGAGATTTTGGTTCAGGGAAGGAAAAACCACATGGAAGGAGTAAATGCAAGAGTTACTTTTTTATTTGTTCTATTTCTATACATTTTAATATAGCAGATGAATCTTATAGTAAGGTAAAACCCCTACTCTCTTTAGCCTAGCTAACAAACTTCAAAATATGCAGTTGAAGGAGAATCAGAAGCTTATTTCCTGGACCAAGTCCAGTATCTCAAACTGGGCAAGAAGAACTTGAGATAAGAAAATGACTTGCCAAAGAAAACAAGGAAAGCTCTCTTGTGCTCTGGTAGAAAAGCTAGACTATCAAGAATAAGAGTCAGGACTTGCCGGGCTTTTGGAAACAAATACTGCTAATCCTCCTTGATCTCAAGATGAACGTGGAAAAAAGTATCCTTTGTGTACTGTAAAGAGGAACTTCCCCAACACGCTGCTCACATGTTCAAATGGGTAAGGAAATCTCATTTTCAATGAAATGTTCGTTTAAATTTTCATGCTTAAAGACTATCAAGGTATTGGGCAAAGCCCTGAGAAAAAATAAAGGGGTCAAAATGAGAACTGAAGTTGTAATTTTGTGAACAAATTACCATACTTAAAATTTTGTGGGGCTGGAGAGATGGCTCAGTGGTTAAGAGCATTGCCTGCTCTTCCAAAGGTCCTGAGTTCAATTCCCAGCAACCACATGGTGGCTCCCAACCATCTGTAATGAGGTCTGCTGCCCTCTTATGGTCTGCAGACATACACACAGACAGAATATTGTATACTGTATACATAATAAATAAATATTTAAAAAAAAATTTGTGGAAGATATAAAGAAAAGCATGATGATCATCCTAATTTTTAACCTTCAAGTCTAAAGAAAACAGACAACGGTGAACGAAAGCTGTACTGAAGTAAGAAATAAAGATTTCCTGAGGAGGAAAAGGGCAGGCAATGCAAACAAGAAATGCAGGCTAGCAAAACTGTGTGCAATGACTGGAACTCCACAGGTCTCTCACAAGTTCTGAGACACATTCCTACTGCCAGTCACCTGCCCTTCCAGAGTGTTTCTTGGTTTTCTCTCACATCTGTTTCCAAAGCAGTTCAGTGGTCTATGAGAGATGGCATTTTTAGCTCAAAAATTGCTTCTAATTTTGTGCATATTTTAAAATGAAAATAGAATTACATCGCTTTCTCCCTTCCCTCCCTCCAGCCCCTCCCATACCACCTTCCTACAGACACTCTCAAAATATTTTTAAATTGCTTTTCCTGGCTTGTTTCTTTGTTGGTGAAGAGGACCAATCCAGGACCTTGCACAGTTTAAGCAGGCATCTCTGGGCTCCGTCCTCGCTTCTTGGCTTGTACTAATTAACAGGCCTATATAGACTTATTGTATCAACAGTTTGGGTATTTTAGCATAATGGGATAAAACAACCTTTTTGGCAAAATATGTAGCCTGATCACTAAGGAAGAGAAATTATACTCCAAACTCACTGAAATAAATTTGATAACTGTGAAAAGCTGTAGAGTGTTTGAAGAATCAGGCTTAGATAAAATGAATGTAAAAATATATACTTCAATACTTGATCCTCTACACCCGCGGTTCTCCACCTTCTTAATGTGGTGGTGCTTTAATACAGTTCTGAATGTTGTGGTGACCATAAAACTATTTTGTTGCTATCTCATAACTGTAATTTTGCAACTGCTATGAATCATAATGTAAATATCTGATATGCAACCTCCATAGGGGTCAGGACCCACATGTTGAGAACCAATGCTTTACTCAAAGCCCCATATAACAAACAGATCATAAGCAATGAAGGTAAATGGCAGCCAGGCTTTGAGTAATCACTGTGTATCAGGTTATCTTACTTTACAGTTCTAAAGTAGGTGTAACTGTTCCTTCCTTATTATCCTTATGAAGGAGTAATTTCATTATACAGATGAGGAAGCTGAGACAGAAAGGCAATTCATGCATGTATTTAAAAGGTCTAACGGGGAACTTTCTCCTTGAGCCAACTTCAGCCTAAGTTTTTGGATACAAAAGATAGCTGGTTTGAAAATGTCAGGGATGAATCATTTTCCAAGAATTTCTGATGATGTCGGTCGGTTTTCACTGTACTTTCAGTTAATAAGAGGGTACATTTTTAATAACACATAAACTAGCAACTTCCAGTTTTGTTAGCTCTTGATTCAAAAGGGGTTTGCACCACTACTGGTGCCTTTTTAAAACCTAATTATTTTTATAAAGTCTTGCCACTTTTAAACATTAATTTCCCCTTAAAATGATGATTTGAAATATCTATATATTATTTGAGTACTCCTAAGAGTATATGGTTTCATCTTCCTTTGTAGATTTGTTCCTGGTCACCCAGTTTGACTATGGGCATTATAGGCAGCCTTGAAACTTTTATGTTTTCACTTCCCTGATAATGGTTTACCCATGTATTGAGAGCCATCATAGATTTACCAGAGTTTGTCATAAAATTTTAATATGTAAGTGTATAATTGAAATTGAGTAATTAGCAAACATCATTAGTACAATTTATGTGAGAAACTGAATCCTTAATATCAAGAATGTACATTTTATATAATTCATTGCAATCTGATTTATCATTTCTATATTCCAAATTTTTTAGTAAGGTTTTCTAGTTTTTCATTCAACCATATTATTTTATATTAACCTTTAATGTTCTTAAACACCGTAATGAAGAATTCTCAGTATTTACTTGTGCTGGGGATGTAGCTCAGTTGGCTGAATACACATCAGGCCTTGGTCCCAGCGCCTAGAAAACAGAACCATGAAATTAGCTTGTAAGGATAGATAGAACAGGTAAGGCATAGCCTTGTACATTCCCAAATGCATATGTTTATCTTGAACAGATAGACAAGATCTTTGGAATTCAAGACAGAGAACAACGTAGAGGGGTAATTTCCAATTCACAAGACAAGTAAAAAAGTGGCATTCAGGCAGGGCTCGTGGGAAAATTCGAGTGTAAATACTACACACACTTATCCCACAAGATCCGCCAGACGGGTAGAGGACGCCTTTGTAAGTGGGTCGGTTTTGGACACCTATGAAGATGTCTTTCCAGATCCCAGCAAAGGTCTGTTCCTCTACGCCCCCGGTGGCAGCCTGCACTGAGTTCGAGCATCCCGAGGCACAGGGCTCAGACCGAAACCCCGCCGGCTGATCTTTCCACCTAGACCTGACAGGCGGCCTGAGAGTCCCACTCCGGACAAACACCGGCCACGAAGACCGGACGCAAAGGTGTGCATCGCGATGGGGAGACGGCCGGTTCGGCGATGCGCCTGACTCTGCATCCCGGCCTCGACCTGAGTCCGCGCACGCGCGAGGCGGCCCCCGGGAGAGTAGCCCGCGACAAGACCCCCTCCAGGCTGAGCGGTGCCCGGGCCGCGCGGCTCCCGGAAGCGGGCGGGGCCTCGGGAGGCCACGCCCCCGGCTCGCCCAAGCGCGGGGGTGTCCGGCCGCGCCGCGTTTCCGGCGCGCTCCCCCGCGTCCCGCGTCCCGTGGTCTCGCCCGCCCCCGCTGCCATGTTGGATTGTGCGGCAGCCGCCGCCGCCGCCGCCGCCGCCAGAGGAGTGGACGAGCTGCGAGTTTAGCTCAGCCGCCGGAGTGCGAAGACAACGACCACCCGGGCCGAGCCGAGCCGGGAGGGAGCCGGGAG
Source organism: Alexandromys fortis (assembly GCF_014885135.2). Taxonomy (NCBI): domain Eukaryota; kingdom Metazoa; phylum Chordata; class Mammalia; order Rodentia; family Cricetidae; genus Alexandromys; species Alexandromys fortis. Next base: position 1,907,285 of record NW_026067933.1, read on the forward strand.
CTTCCCCGTCTGCACGCGGTCCCAGGGCGCCCGCCGTCAGCTCCTTCCCTCGGCCTCCGCTCGCCGGAGGAGCGGCGGGATGCTGTGCCTGTGACTGCCGGCCCGCGTCCCTGTCACCCCGAGTGGGACCGAGTGCTCGCCCACCTCCCGAGGAGACAGCCCTGGACGCTGCACCCCACCGGCGACACCATGAGCTCGGGCCAGCAGCCTCCGCGGAGAGTCACCAACGTGGGCTCCCTGCTGCTCACCCCACAGGAGAACGAGTCGCTCTTCTCCTTCCTCGGCAAGAAATGTGTGGTCAGTGGCCGAGACCCCCCGTCGCCACCCTCAGCGTCCCGTGGCGGGTTCGGGCTGGCGGGGGGGACTGGAGAGTAGGAGGGAGAAGGGGGCGGGCGCGGTGCGCGGCCGGGGTCCCGCTGCGGGCCAGGCCTCCAGCCTCCCCGGGCCCTGGTGCTGCCCTCGCCCTGCTCCCCGGGTGCAGGCCGGCCCGGCCGGGAGCCGCCTCCCCGAGCTGCAGGAGAACAAGGGAGTGTCACCTCTGCAGGCCTGCCCAGAAGTTCAAGTCGGGGTCCGCGCCCTTGCTGCAGGTTCAAACTTTAGACCACAAGGGAATTTTCTTCGTGCACCAGCAGCTTAATCTCAGGACGGAATCCCGGCACTGGCCCCTGCTTTACTTCCTACTTCTGGATCTGGGCTGTCTTCCCTAACAATGCTAGAGGTTTTAGGAGTGGATAGATGGGGGGGGGGGGGGGGGGGGGGGGGGGGGGGGGGGGGGGGGGGGGGGGGGGGGAGAAGCGCATCGGACTTTCGATCCTTCTGTAGGATTCCAGGAGAAGATAAAGTGGAGTGCAGGTTCACAGACGCCGGATCAGAGCTAGGGGCAGGAAATGCGCCTGCTCCCCATTGCAAAGAAACAGGGTTTAGTTCTCCAGCGTTCACGCCTAGGCCTAGTTTCTGCTCTACGCCCCACTGTTTTGTTCCCCCCCCCCTTACATTGGTAAGAAGGGGTACCGCTCAACCATGTGTAAAGAAGCCCCAAATTGTAGTAGTTCTTGACTATTGGGGTCAAAAGTGATTCTGATTCTGCGTTTGGTCCGTGGGGCCAATCCCAACTCCAGATGGCGGATTGGGAGCGAGCAGTTCTGTGGGAAGGGGAATGTGTGTTGTTGACGGAAGCATTCATTACGTTGGCTGCAGGCGCTTCTAGGGCTGGGAAGGTTCACCCTGGTTCAGGCGTTATCTTGATCTTGCCTAGGTGACTTTTGAGTTGAAGGGAGGGGGCGGGTTGCGGAGATTGTTGAACTGCTGGATGGCCCCTTGCTAGCAGCCGCTGCTGAGTGTGGAACCCAGGAAACACCCAGAGAAGTTTCAGCTGAGCGGGATCATGATATATTTTTCGTTAGCAGTGCTGGATAGGTCAAATCAGACTACACCTGCTTAAGAAATTAAGAGTAGACAATTTCTGGAAAGTTACCGGCTTAATTGTTAACTTCGTGAGGTTACTCTTTGTATCTACTTTTGCAGACTAAATCGTTCCATTGGACTTAAGATGTATTTCTTGTTCTAAAATTGAGACTTTAAAGAACACTAAGTCCACAACCAGAAGTAGCAAGCAGTGGTTCAAAAAAAAAAAAAAAAAAGATGGGGGAGTCAACTTTAAAGATGAAGAAAGTCCTTCCCCCTATATAGTATTTTAAACAGCTGAGAAAATGGAGCCCTTGGCCCCAAGTCACACAGTAATTTGGGAATGTAACTGGAACTGTGTGCCCAGTCCCTTTGTACTTTCCACTACATCATGTTGTTTGGAGAAGGTTTTTTCCCCTTAATGATTTGGTTATCAAAGTGGTGTTAAAGGAATAACTACTTCAATTTTATATAAGACTAATCTCACTGTAGTGTAAATTTCTTAACAAAGCATGACTTTTTGCGTGTTTTCGGTTTAGGAATGTTTCCAGCTCTTTTAAGGTGAGCTGCCTGCAAGCAGGGAAAAGGTCAATTTTGCTGGTTTCATTTAGCATACAGTCTATCAAACATTAAGTAGCTTAGTGTGTTCACATACCAGCCCGGTGAACTTCAGGCATGGAGGGCATTGCATTTATGTGCCAGTGTACTCATTGCTCAGAGCTTAAGTGTAGTGTTTACCCAGGGTTTCAAGGAAATGACACACGGGGGATATATTCTGATAGACAACGATAGCATGGCTCACAGTAAGCACAAGTGTTTTTGCTGAGTTGGTCAGTGCCCAATTTCTTTACATCGTACATTATTAATCAGCTTCACCTTTTGAATTGTAGTAATTTAAAACCACATTGTTGTTGCCTTGTCTTGTAAGATGAAATTGTTGTGAAAATTGGGAGACTGGTTTAATAGAGAGTGATATAAAATGGATGTTTTGGAATAATCTTTATAAGCTTTGCTCTCTTCTTTGTTGTTTAAAACAGCAGTGAATTGCATTGTTTCATAAACCAGGCAATAAATTTCTAGGACAGATCAAATGTAGTAAGCTGATGCATACATTCAGAGCTCAATCTATGAAGTCAAGAAATGAGACTAGTTATATAGTGCCAGATTTTAAGCAAGTTCTTCATTCCTCATTTCATCAAATAAAAGTGTATTGAGTAATTGAATGTTGAGGTAAAAAAAAAATCAAAATTGATGCTTGCCCTCAGGGAATTTAGTGTCTGATAGGGAAACAGCCTGTAAAGTGATGGGCAAGTCAATGCTTAAGTTCCTGTCCCAAGCAGAACTGCAGTCAGGAAATGGGGGTTTGAGCTCAAGGTCTCTTTAGACAAGCTCTTTAATGCTTTTAGAGATTGCAAATTTTAGAGATAGCAAACTAGGTTTGCTTTTCCTACATGTTAAATTGCAATGCTGTCTCATGAAGTGGGTGTGTTGGTCAGAAGTATATATACTACCCGAAAACCTATTATCAGAGGATGAGAACCATAGGGGAGAGTGGGAGAGGAGATAAGTAGTATCTCATCAGTTGGAAACGATTGGTTTTATGGAGGAAGTGAATCTTAGATATCTGTTGCTATGGTATAGTTTTAATAATTAGACTTTACGTATATTAGGGCTTCATTTAAAGTTAAATGTAATATGTGAATATGTGTTGTAACTTAACATTGGGTTATAGTTCTAATGGTATTATCACTTAGAGTATTGTCTCAAATTTAAAGAGCAAGATTCACTTATCTTTTTGACAAGGTTTCTCTGTGCCTTGACTGTCTTGGAACTTGCTCTATAGATAAGGCTGGTCTTGAACTCAGAGACCTCCTGCCTCTCTGCCTCCCAACTGCTGGAATTAAAGATGTGTGCCACTGTGCCCAGCAGGATTCATTTATCTTAATTGTGAAGTCTGTTGACTTTCAGGCAGAGTGATAGTTTGCTTGTGTAATTCTTGCCACGTGGAATTTAATTTGTGTAGTCCCAAATAAGTAGGGAGAGGGGGAGAGGAAAACCTGTAGCTAGTTCTCTCCCGCCTTCTTTGTTCTGAAAGGATTGAGGATGGTGAAGATTTGTCATTTTTTTCCTGCCATTTTGTTTGTTTGTTTGGTTTGGTTCTGTTTTGTTTTCACTGTTAGTGCTTCTTAGAATTTTTTTTTTTATTAATTAGTGTTAACCTTCATTTCCTTTACTTCTCGGCCCTTGTTTTTATTACTCATCTCCATTAGTTAAATTGTGTTTCCTGACTTTGTACACAGTTCTGAGAGATGGACCTAAAAAGCCTTGATACTTTTCTGTAGTTTTTACATCTCTCACAGGTGAGCGAATACTCTTGGTTGGGTAATTATAATTGCTCATTTGATTCAGCCTAAGGAACCTGGTCAGCATTTCTTACTGCTTGATCAAGTTGAAAAACTTCATACTCTTGGCAGATGTTATCTGGAGTTCAGTCCTTCTTTATTAGGTTTCCTTCTCCTGCTAAGCTAATATAGGTGGTAGGAGTGGCTGACAGTTGTTTTAAGTCACCCCCTGTGTGTGTAGCAGTTCTTAAATACATATAGAGGGAGACCTGATAATCTTCTTGAAGATGACCTGAATTAAGGCAGTAGTAGTAGAATGAAAGTGGGAAATTCTTTGACCTTGAGGAGTGAGGAAAGAAAATTTCATGTCATTTGTAATACACAGCCGTGAAAAATGCCCTCCTATAGTGTAGGAAGAAGGTGAGCACCAAAGTATGATGCCGTGTGGACTAAGTGAGCAGAGAGTTGGGGAGAACATAAGCTACATTGTAAGTCTGGTCATTTTTAGTTCTCAGAGTGGGTGCGTTCTCAACTCAAGCATCTGGATCTCCAAGAGGCTCTTACTAAAGGGTTTAAAGAATTCCACAGTTAGATAAATCGTGCTGCCACCTATGAAATACTTGAGGAATTTATAGAAGCGTATGAAGAATGTTGTTATTGATACTATTCAGTGTTTGTTTACATTTCCTAATGTAAAATGATAAGGGGATTTTAGGGTTAAAAATTGCTTTGATTTAGGTAAATCAGTTCTAACAATTTTGTTTACAGTTAGTTCAGTATGAAGTCTCTAAAGGTGAGCTTTTGAATCCACCTCTGAAGAGTTTCTGAAGCTCCGTACTGTGTCCTCTTAAGCCCATCCCTGCCTACTAGTTCTGCCACTGCTTGGCTAGTTCCCATTCTATTATGGGACAGTGTTGAGTATTTTATATAAAATACATAATTATAAAAGTTATCCTTTATTTAGTGTAAAAATACTACTTAATGGTTAATACCAACCTACCCAGTCTAGAAATAAAATGAAGTGTACTAGACTAATACACCAGGCTTGGCTAGGACTTTTTTTTTTATCAACCATGCTGGAATTTGTTGGCTGAAGTTCTGAAGAGGACAATTCCACCTGTAGTGCTGCTGAGCAGTTTCAGTCATGAAACCAGCATTGTAGACTTCAGAAACAGAATATGTATTTTATTTATTTATCGAGGAAAGGTTTCTGTCTGGCCCCAAGCTTGCAATGTTGGCGTGATTGCGCGTAATTCCTAGCTCTTGCCTTCAGCCCCAGAGTTATGGGATTGCTAATATGTACATCACAGCCTAACCTTTAGGGCGTAAAGCATGATTTATTTCGAGTTTATAAAAATTGGGAAGACTAAGTTTCAGATGAAACACATGCTGATAGTATTTCATTTATCTTATTTCTGTGCATATTCCATAGATTTTAAATAAATGATTTTAACACAAGTATGATGTTAGCTTTTTCAATTTTAGGTAGAAAAATAATTTTAAAAGAGCAGATAGTTAGACTGTATCATATATTATTTTGGAGGTCTAGAAGCCACAGCTTTTTTCCAGCAGGTGATAACCTAGTATTATGAATGCAGTTCATTTTTACTATAAAAATTCTTTTTCACCTTTATAAAGTCTGTACTGCTATTTGTAACCAAGTCTTTACTGGCTTACTAATAATCTAAAATAGTAATTCTTTAACTGTTATTAGTTATTAGAAGCTGTTTGGCGTCTTCAGCTGTATTCACAAATGCTGCATAACAAATTAAAATCATGTTTATTTGCTGCATTACTGTCAATCTTAGTAGAAGTAGTAGATGATTCCATCATTTTAATGGTAATAAATGATAGTGAGAAAACAAATAGAAAACTCCAATTTCACTTTTTTGTTTTAAGTGTGTGACACAGTGGTAAACTGCCTAGCATATGGCAGGTTTGGTATTCCTAGGATGGCCAAAAGTAGTCAGGAAAACTCACTTTAGAAAGTAGAGTCAGGTGAGAATTATGTAGTAAGTTCATATTTTAATTACTAACATTTAATTCATTATTCTAGACTCTAGGGTTTCTTTGTAGTAGTAATCATTTAGTCTTGTTTTTAATTTATTATTGAAGACCATATCATATCTGTAAAAGAAATGCCCATTGAGATTTGCTAGATTGACACAAAGGGGAAATGAAAGAAGTCTAGAAACACATAACAATGTATTGGGATTATCACAAAGCTATAGGCTTAGTAACAGTTTAAGTTTTTATTTATAAAGTTAAACTTTTACCTTAGAAGCTAGAACTGTTTACAAAGTCCTTACCAGATCTGTAGTTTCACATTGTAAAAAATTAAATCTTTTCCATAGTATTGATTATAGAAGTTTCGGTTTCAGGGTTATTGAGGGGACAGTCTAGTTCTTGTTAGCCTTGGCCAATATTAGAGAGGTATGGCATTTTACTTCTGGTTGCTGTGACACTGCACGTGGAACAGAATGATTACGGTTTCGGCCCATCTTAGGAAGGCATGGCCGCAGACCAGTGAGGCAGTGCGGGTGGGGTGAGCACATGCTATTTCTTGGCTTGCTTTCTCCTTATGTCATGTTTACTCAGTTGGGGGCCCCCAACCTACTGGATGTTGCTGCTCATTTAGTATGGTTCTTCCCTATCTCGGTCTGGAAATGCCCTCACAGGTATGCCCAGAATGTCTCTCCCTAAATCATTCTAAATGCGGTGACGTTGACAATGAAGATTAACAATCACAATGATTTTTCAAAAAGAGATGCTTTGTTTACCCAAAAAGTGGTATTTTACATATTGTGCATCTTAACCTTTTTATGTTAGTGGTATATTTCCTTGTCCATTTATTCCTATTGTATTCTTTTTATTCTTGCATTTAATGCCATATCATTACTTTTATGAAGTTACAGTTATATGTAATTTTTTGGTCTGCATTGATGCTATAACAAAATACCACAAATCAGGTAGTTTATAGAACAACTTATTCTCTCATTGTTCTGGACCTAAAAATCTAAAATCAAAGTACTAGCAGGGTTTGTTCCTTCTGGAGAAACAGAATGAGTCTATTTCTTCTAGTGTATAGCAGTTACTGACAATCCTTAAGATTCCTTGATGCCAGTCTCTGCCTGTACAAATAACATGGCATGGTGTGCTCACTCTTCTCCATTTATAAAGGACAGCAGCCATATTGCATTAGGGCCAGCCGTAATGACCTTATTTTATCTTGGTTATACTTGTAAAGATCTCTTTTCCAAGTAGGATTGCCTTCACAGATAAGAGGGTTAGGATTGCAAAGTAGCTTTCTGGAGGACACAGTTCTAGTTAACATCAGTATGTATTTTGACTTTCAAAAGAAAGGTTCAGTAATGTAATAAACATTCAAATGTGTTCTTTTCAGTATTTATATCCAATAAGTTATAAGGAAGAAAACTAGGCCACACCATCAAAAGTACTATGTGGGTAGATAACGGCCAACTGCCCTCCAGGCAGTTGCTACAAACTACATTTTCCTCAGCACCGGGTATTTAGAAAATGTCTTACTCGTGAAAGAGTCTCATTGTTTTATTTGTAGTTTTTGTGAAAGTGAACATCTATCTGTTGAGCATGCATATTGTTCTTAGGCCATTTGTTTTTCTCTTAGTGATTTGGAAGAAGTACTCGATAATAGTTCGTATCATACTATTTTGGAACCTTGTTTACCTTTTGCTAAAATTATCTTGATGCTTGTGGTCACTGTAAAAATCTTAAATTTTCCTATGAGTATTACCTTATTACATCCCCCCCAAAAAAGTTTTATTTTCATTTGGTTCAAGGTTTGGGAGTGACTGGCTCCAGGAAGCTTACAAAGTTGTGTAGTGGCAGGAGAGACTCAGGCATCAGCTGACTGCTCCAGAGTCCAGGACTTCTGGTAGTACTTGCGGATGTGCTTCTTAGACTTCCCCAGGGACAGCTGGGCCTGGACAGCACTGTCTTCTTAATAAGCTTCATCTCCTCATCTGGAAGTAGCCCTTGTGGAAATCTCAAAGATGAGAGATCCAGAAAGCTCTGGTTCTTCCCAGGATCACTCCCATGGGCTCAGTTTCACCCCATTCAATCTAGAGGATATTTCTGTATCTCCTGAACAGCACAGCTATGGAGCTGGTTTTGCATCTTGTATAGACAATCTTGAGCCATCTTTTCTTCACAGGACTTTAGGAGTAAGGGCCCTGTTCATCTAGAACTACATTGTCTGAAAGAAATTGTTGCCCAGAGAGAGGCAGCTGTAGGGTTCTTGAAGGTTCAAAATAACCAGGGGTTTCCTGTAGCCTCCACCTCTGATCATGCGTGATCAGTAGTATGGGAGGTAATCAGAATAAGATGGTGGTGGCCTGTGCTGGGGCTGGGGAAAAGTGCTGCTGGAGAGAAGATCGGAAGTTTAAAAGGAGGGAGTCCCAGGTCTGTTCTGTAGAAATATTGGTGAAACAAGACCCACATCTAGGACCTTGGGGTAAATACTTGTATATCAAGTTTATTAATTAATTAAATAGATTTATTAATTTATATTTTTTACCTTTTGGAAATGGTACTTTGAGTTTCCAGGTGTACTTAAAGCTAATTTTACATTCTCTTCTGTTTCTTTTGCCTGCTGCTTGTCTAGTACCAGTTTCAGTTGAGTGTAACTTTGCAGTGGTGATACAGCTGGATTAGAGTAAGGCTGTTATTACCTCTGTGTGTCCTCATACTTCATTTTGCTTGTACCTAATACGCAGTAAAACTATGCTCTTTCTACCCATCACATCAGAAAATAGTTGTTTTGATTTATAATAGCATTGGATTAGGTTAATTAGAAAGAATTGATACTCTGAGGTTTCCTGTTGGTTTCACTTCTTGTTGCTGTGACCAAAAGCATTCTTAGGGGAAAAGAATTTATTTCCGATTACAGACCATCATAGCAGGGGAGTCAAGTCAGTAGATAGATAAAACAGCTAATCTCATATCAGTTAACATAATTAAGACTATCCCAGTAGACTTGCCCACAGGCCAAACCAATCTAGACAATCTCATCTGGATTCTCTTCTCAAGTGATTGTGGATTGTGCCAAGTTGATAATTAAAACTCTGAATCTCCTTTACCATTTTGTAATTTTCTTAGGCGCTAGTCTTTAAGTATAAGAGTATTGCTCAGATATGCTTGTTTAAATAGTATTTAAACATACATGTATGTATACACACACTGCTCTGCCCAGAGTTAACAGAGGTTCCTTCTGGTTTTTCCTAGTATGATTAGGCTCCACTTTAAGCTCTTCTCAGTGCCTTGAGTCCCATCTTTTTTTTTGTGTATATCTACATATGCATTCTGCATTTTATCTAAAAGGAACCACTAGGCAGTTTTATGAAGAACAGATATATCTGTCTCTTGCCTTTTAAAAATCATTATTATGGGTCTTAAATGGATGAAAAGTAGGGTAGAATAACAAATTATATGTACCATGGCCATCAACAGATAGATGGCCTGTCTTGATTGCTCTGTGTCTCCCCTCACCCTTTCCTGGGTTGTTTTTTGTTTGTTTGTTTGTTTGTTTGTTTTGTTTTTGTTTTTCACTGTATAGCAGCCCTAGCTGTCCTGGACTAGCTCTTGTAGACCAGACTGACCTCAACCTCACAGAGATCCCTGCCTGCCTCTGCCTCCCAAGTGCTGGGATTAAAGGAGTGCACCACCACCGCCTGGCTTCTGAATTGGTTAAAGAGACTCTTCAGCAACATATGTCTATCATCCAGTCATTCTGGTGAAAGATTTATCAAGGTTACTATCTTTTAAAGTAATCAGCTTTTAGTTCCATTGATTTTACAGTTTTGTTTTCTGCTTTATTAATTTCTGTTCTGGTTATGTTATTTCCCCGTGCTTACTTTGCATTTTCCAGGTTTTCATAAGGCAGCAGTTATTAAACTGATTATGGCCTATATTCTTATTTTTCAAAGCTTCATTTGGTTCTTATTTCATGTTTCTGTAATATGTCTAACCTTATTGTAGCTTTAATATTTGGAATACAATATGAAGTCCTTTACTGATTGTATACTAAGACCAATTTTTCTTGACTTCTAATTTCTGTTGAGCTATGTTCTTGCTTTTGTTATAGGCTTGGGAAGTTTTAGTTAATAACAATTATTCTAAAGTTTAATTTTCCTTAAATTTTTATAAGGTTTTTTTTTTTTTAAATTTTATGTATCTATACAACTACACATTCACATACACTGTGTACATGTGAGTGTGTGTATGGAGGTCAGAGGTCACTTTGACTGACGGATTCAGGGGCTCATCATTTGGGCTAAACTGGGGAGTCAGTGAGTTCTGGAGATCAGCTTGTCTTCACGCCTATAGTAGTGGGTTTACAGAGAGTGTTAGTGCTCATTTTTCTCCTTGTTATGTAGTTGGAGACCCTGGCCCATAGAAAGAAGCCTCCCATGTTTAGGGCAGATAACACTCCAGTCAGCCTAATCTAAAGAATACCTCATAGGCATACCTAGGGAGAGGTATGTTGCTATGGAGATTCTAATTTCTTTACATTTACTTACTTATTTTGTGTTTGGGGGCGAAGAGGGACATGGTGAGTGTGCCCCTGTGGATGTGGAGGTCAGAGGACAATTTTAGGGAGTCTGTTTATTCTTTCCACCATGTGAGTCCCAGAGATGGAATTCAGGTCCTCAGGCTTGGCAGCAGGTGCCTTTAACCCATTGAGCCCGTTAGGCTGCCCTTTGCGAAGATTCTAAGTCTCAGCAAGTTGACAGTAAAAATTAATGATGATAGTGGTCCTGTTATTTTCCTACTCTGAAGAACTTTTAACATTTCTGGTACGTCAGTCTTACTAGCAACAAATTCTCTTAATTTGTTTTGAGAAACTATTTCTCCTTTACCTTTAAAGGAAAATTTGCCGGATTCAGAATTCTAGGTTGAGGATGTTTTCCCTAACATTATAAGTACTTCCATTATTTTTACTGTTTGCATGATTTCTGAAGACAGTTCATTGTAATTCTTGTCCTTATCCCGCATGAGAAAACATTCTTCAGTATGAACTCTTACAATTATTTGAAGCACATTTAGGGAACTCTTACCATTTGAACCTATCTATATTATATTTTTCTATGTTTTGAGAAAGGTACAGGCAAGTTTGTGGGGATTTTATCTCTTTGGTTAATTTTTTCTAACTATAGTTTTATTTGTGTCCCAAAACTGTGCTCATAATACATGCCCAGCCAGTGCTCTTGAATTTGGCTCAGGCATCCACTGTTGGACTGTGTGGAGATCAGAATTAGTTTCATGCATGGCCTTGTACATTACCAGAGGACTCAGTGGTAGTGTAGCTCTTTAAGCTGACTTTTGGTATTGTTCCATAAGCTCTCTCAGCCCAACCTGTTCGTTTCTAAAAACAAGCTTCTTCACAGAGTGCTAGGAAACAGCTTAAAGTAATCCAGAAAGTTATGTAATACACAGCTGTGAGGTTTGGGAAAGGCTCTGATAGCAGTCAAGTGACTTATTTTAAAAATTCCTTTTTTCATGTTAAAAACAGTGCTCAGTGTTGAAGATTCACTATTGTGATAGCCTGGTGGTAGCGACTAGCCATGTGGCTGCTAGACAGCTGAAAGGTGATAAATTCAAACTGAGATGTTCTCTGGACTGCAAGACAAAGTACAGAAAGAGTGCATCATGCTATATTATTGCGCTTGATTAATGCTAATAGCATTGTAGGAACTTTGGTTTTATTTAAATAAAGTTTGATAAAACTAATTTCACTTGCTCTGTTTACACAATAACTCCTTAAACATTGGAAATCCCCTATTACCTATCATTTCTACCGAGTAGTACATACTTAGGTAGGTCGCAGAGTAAAGTCAAGATCAAAGTAGTAATAACCTATGAATTCTTATGCAGGAATAGTACTTATATTTTTGTCCAAATCATATTAATAGGTTTTGTTTTACATGAATTACTAAATAAATGACTACCCACACATGCACTTACTCTCAGCTGACACAATCCGGAGGCCACTTATCCATTCATTCTTTTATGGACATTATTTCATGTCAGTGACCATGTCACTGACAAAGGTCATAATTATCATGTGGCCCTAATGCTTCCTGGGGAAAACATTAAGTCCATACATTCTAACAGTATAAGTGCATGTTTCAGGCAGGGAGCAGGTGTTTGGTGAAAGCTATTTTTGAACCTGTAACTCTCCTGCCTCAGCCTTCCAAGTTGTGGGGATTACTGGCATGTAGCACTGTATGGCAGACATCGGTTATTTATTTTACGATGATAATTTCCAAGAAATAGGGCTGCCTAGTTAAAGGAAAAGAACTTTTAAAACTTGACTTTACATTGCCAAATTGTGCTGCATGATAAGTTGTGCCTCTTACAATGACATTCTAGTATGTGCTTTGTAGTTCTTGATAGTTCCTAAGCCCCCTATAATAGCAAGCAAATATAAGGACCAATTTTATTTTACTGTATGTAAATGGTGTGCATTTCAAAATATTTCATTAAATGCCAAAAATGCTTTTTGTGAGCATTCTTAGAGAAACCTAATTTTCAAATGAAATGACAAATGAGGTGTATATAGTAGTATACTTTCAATCAAGTTTGTACATTTTTTGATAAGTGAGGAGTTATATTTCTTTTAAAAAGGAAGTAAAAATAGGTTAATATATTGTTAAATGGAACTTCTCTATAAGTTAGTTACTTTGAAACAGGATGTATTAAACAAAGAAGTGATCAGTGTTCTGTGATTTGCTCATCATTTTAAAAGTTAAGTTGTACAGGTTGGCTATAGTGGTGCTACTTTTAATCCCAGCACTCAGGAGGCAGAGGTGGGCAGATCTCTCTGAGTTCGAGGCCACCCTGGTTTATATAGCAAGTCATAGGATAGCCAGAGCTACATAGAAAGATTCCAAAGAACAAAAGACAATTAAAAAAAAAAAGACAGAAAAGTGGGGCCTGAGAAGATACGGCTCAACATCAGGACTGGAGTTCAGTTTTGGATTCCCACTGTTCTTGTGTTTGTTTGTTTTTACTCTTGAGGGGCCCACCACCCAGCACCCAAATAAATACAAGAAGACTTATTCTCACATAGGAATACAGGTCTTAGCTTGGCTTGTTTTTAGCCATCTTTGCTAACTTAAATTATTTGGTTTCTCTTTAACTTTGCTTTGCCTCTGGGCTTTATACCTTTATTCTATGTATCTTTCTTTCCTTCTTACTCTGTGGCTGACTGGGTGCCTGGGCCCTAGGGTCTTTCCTCCTCTTCTAACTCCCTGCTCTCTTCCCTAGATTTCTCCTTGTATGTATTCTCTCTGTTCACCATCCTGCCTGTTTCTCTCTCCTGCTTAGCTACTGGCTGCTCAGTATTTTTATTAGACCAATCAGGTGTGTTAGGCAGGCAAAGTAACACAGCTTTTCAGAGTTAAACAAATACAACATAAAAGAATGCAACACATCTTTGTATCATTACAGAAATGCTCCACAGCATAAATGAATGTACCACATCTTAAACTAATATTTCACAACACCCCACTACTCACATAAAAGGTGGGCTGGATTGTCAGTAATCCCATCTCTAAGGTGTAAGTGTGTGTGGTTGGTGGAGGTGATAGACATGAGGGATGGAAACAGGAGAAACACGATCCCCAAGGCAAACTGGCTAGCTAGACTAGCTGAGTCAGTAAGCTCAGGGTGCTCTGGGTGATTCTGCCTTCTTAAATATAATAGAAAAGGATTGAAGAAGGCACCCAAAGTCAACTTCTGGAATCCATGTGCACACATATGCAAACATGCATACTGCACACGTGCAAAAGTTTAAGGTATAATTTACATAAGGTAAATATGCAGATGTTAAATATTAAATTTGACAAGTGATATACTGTGTAACTATTCCCTTCAAAATAAGCTTAAGAGTATTTAATGCTTCAAATTGTGTTTCTGTTCAGTTGTTTTCTTTTCCTGTCATTATAACTTTGTTTGGCTACTTAGACATTTTTCATTCAGCATATTTTGAAATTGTTACTACCTACATTTTCATTCTTTGCTTGGCAATATTTTCTTGATGAATATACCATGATATGTCTATTCTCATATTTAAATCATTTATAGTTTTGAATTAGATGCTTACAGTGTTTCTGACTTACAGAAGAGGCTGCCGTAATTGTTACACTCTTCTGTTTATGCACATCTTCTGTTTCCAGTGAGTACCTGAAAGAATTGTGTTCTCAAAGGGTAGATGTGACTTTATCTTTATAAAGCCAGTGGCCTTGCCAATTTTGACTTTTCAGTGACTTTGAGTTAATTTGTCTTCAACGTTTGGTATGTGCTGTGATTTGGTTGCTGATAATGAATGTGGGATGTTCTCAGGTGACTCTTAATTGTACTCTCTTGAGGACTACTGGTGTTGAATACCCTGTCATATGACTGTTAGCCATTTGGTTCTTTATTGGTTGGCTTGTCTGCTGTTTGTAATGCTTTCTAGCTATTCTTTGTGTATTTGAACATATGACAGCACTTAGAAATGTGAACTTCTACAGTGTCTTACCTGGGTTGTCCCAGTGATGTCTTTTAGTTGGCTATTTATTTTAATTATCATAAGGACTATTTTTATTGCTAAGAGAGCTTGGCCTGTGCTGGACTCACAATGACAGTTTACTAGAAGTTTTGTGAGCCTGGACTTTTCTGTTTAGTCTTATGATTCACCTTTTTCTTTTCATAGAGAGTAAAGAAAAAGAATTCTGTGGGGTTCAAGTTTTTTCTATTTGCTAGTTCATTCAGTACTAATAACAACTTGTAACTAGCCACACTAAACAATGATAATATCCATAACCCAACCAAAAAAAGCACTCACCTTATCTCTTGGGAATGTGGGCATCATGTTTTTAAATTTATTTCCTGCTGTTTGGGGTGGTGGCATCTTAAGAGAATTTTGAAAAGAAAAATTTGGGGTTGTCAAGTCCTGGGAGAGGGAGCTGTATCATTTGTTGTTCAGTCTCTGCATAATGGGAAAGTGCATGCTCATCCCAAGTCCTGGCTAGAGTAGCCTGTGAGGCTGGACCATCTCAACTAGGCACCTCAACATTGTTGTGAGCAGATTGTAGCCCAAACCAGGCGTTAGGTGGTGCTTGTCACTTGAGTGTCATTGTCCTGTCCTGGAGTCATCATTGTGGGATCCCATCATCTTCTTGGGGACTTTAGAGATCACATTAGGTCAGATTATTCTTTTCTCGGTAATTTTTTCCGAGTTGTTCTCCCTTCTTGGCTGCTTATTTGTCCAAAGGTCTTTAAATTCCTCAAGATGATGAATTTTATTTCCTGAAAAGACAAAAACAAAACTTTCCCCAACCCTGACTTTGGGGAGTTTTTTTTTTTGTTTTTTTTTTTTTTTTTTTTGGCAAATTATATCTGATCAAATGAAAAGCATTTGTGAGTTTTATAAATTAGTTTAGATTGAATGGTCACCCTGTTTGGTGAATTATCACCTCTTCTAATCAAAAGGTCTCTCTCGTTCAAGTTTAATCTATCAATTTTGATTTATGATTTCTCTTGAAACTTCAGTTTTATATTTTAAAGCTGCTCTGATTTTCTCCATAAGTTGAGGAAACTCTCATTATGAGTAGATGTTAAATTTTGCCCCATCATTTTCTTATCATTACTGAGATGACAATACTATTTTTTTCTTTGTTCTTTTGTTGTTAATGTGAAGACTTAAAATGCTGAGACTGTTTGTATTCCTGGATAAATAAACCTTATGTGGTTATGATTGTTATTGTTTTCTGTGTTGTGTAGAATTGTGGACTCCATTGTGAGTCTGTTTGGTTTTAAGATTTATTCTCTTCAGTTGGTCTTTATATCTGTGACTGAGAAGATTAATAAACATGTTTTAGTTTCCTCTTGTATGAAACCAGTGCCTTAAAAAAATACAATTAGTATCTCATAATGATACAAGTATTCTAGTCCAAATAGTTGTTAATAATTTTATTTGGGATTCTGTAAAGAAGAAAGTCATAAGATATTTCAAAGAAGTAGTTTCATTTTCTTTTTTATAAATACCCCAAAACAAATTAAAAGCAATGCTTCCTGAGGGTAAACAGGAGATATCTCATGTTCTGCATTGACACTTTCTGTACCTGGGTATGTCTCCTCAGTGGCATTGCACTTCTCTAACAGGCCTGAGATCTTAGGTCCAGTACCCAGCACCACTTAAAGAAAATCAAAATGACATGGTTTTCAGTTAGTTCATTTTCTTCCTTTAAACACATTTTAAAAATCAAATACAATACCTGTTATATTTTTGAACATGAATTTGTATATTAATAGATAACAGGCAAGAGGAAATCATGAAATACAATACACTGGAAGTAGAGTTACTCTGGAGGAGCTATTTAAGATACCTCTGGCCAGAGGAAGGGGAGATTTCAGGTCTCGTTGTAAGTGGTATACAGTTTAGGGGAGAACTGAAATCTTCTAATCCCTTTTTAGAAAGTAGGACGATAAATATTTTCTGTGTTGGTGTAGAACAGTGCTCAGCATTGTGGGCTCTATGATGAGGCAATTTGAATGTCAGACCCACTCCCTTTTGTTGTTTACTACACATCTGTTTTAATTTCTTCTTGTGTGACGTTTGCTCTTTCTAGAGTTGCTCGTTAAATACGAAATGCAAGTAAAGTTAAACAGCATAGGCAGGCTGCAAAGGCATTTTGTTTTCTGGTTTCTTTGAGTTCAGAAGTAAAAGAATGTGTACTTTAGGAAGTCTTTAAGAAGTATAGTGTTAGGTAAGGTTTTTTTTTTAAAAAAAAAAACAAATAATGAAACTGACTTTGACTGGCTTAATCAAAAAGGAATTTATTGGTCTCCAGAGGATTTCATGGAATCCAAAACAGGAAGAGTAAGTCTTGAGCACCAGGAGAAGGCTGGGATGCTCTGAATCAAACAGCAGGGATCAGTGGAGCCTTCACCAGCTCCCTACATCACTTTCCACACCCATCCCTGCTAGAACAAGTTCCTGGGAGGTGAACTGACCTGAATGGAAAGAGAAAAGGAGTGAAGAAAGCAAGTCCTTACCCTTATTCAGTGCCAGTAACGATTCTCTTATTTTGTTTTTTGCTCCGATTAACCTCACTTCTCTGTTTTTCTTCCCACTCTGATTGTTTATATGGAAGTCCCATAAATTAATTAAACGTGTTTATACATATAACACATAGGTACCTGTCTGAGAGAGTTAGAGAACATAGAATGACAAATACAGAATCAGAATACAAAGACAAGTTTAACTGTGCTGGTTAAATCACACTTAAGAGTTGAAAATATATGGCCTTTATTGTAGATGAGCCTTTCCCTGTAGAAGACAAAGCTTGCTTGTGACTGGATGCCTCTTTGGTTACATAGCATGGCATTAAGGAATCCTCACTTTTAATTTCTAAACATGTGGCTTAAAAGCTATATAAAATTTTCCTAGATTGCAGTTAGAAATATGGTCTTTTCAAGACTAATATCATGATGTGACTTGAACGGACCATTAAGTTTTAGAAATCTAAAACATCCACCTGATTTAAAAGCAAAAATAGGTATTTAAAAATTAGCCAAGTATCTTTTCTGTTAGTCTGCATTCCTCAACTGTTCCCTCTTTAGACACGTGCACAGACAAAAGGAGTAGGTGGGTGGCACCCAGAACTAGGTGTTTCACCTTTATGCTTGCTTACTTAGGGCAAATGAGAATGACTTACTTTCTTTCATCTGCTGTACATTTGTTAGCATACTCTTGCCCTTCGTTTTACATCTTTCTTCACATAACCACCTTTATCCTAAATAATCTCCTCTCTTCTTTCCTTCCTTCCTTTAAAGCCACTGTATAATATCCTGTAGTATAGCTAAACTGGTTTGTTTGATGTATTAAGCAAATATTTTTTTCTCCGTCATAGAGAAAATTTCTATTGTATCTATAATCTTGGGTAATTTTAAGGTTTAAAGAGTTAAATTAATGTAAGGTTTTAAATCCCTAATGATCTAAAATGGGTTACCCTATATTTACCCTTACTTAAATATACCAAATACTTCATTGAACTCATTTTAACACTTAAGTGATAAGACTACATTGTCTGTGTACACACTTGGATACTATCCATTTTATGCAATATTTACTTGGTCCAAAGTCCTTTTTTTATTGTAGGACACAAACTATCTTATAATGGTGTTTCTTGGGTGCATTCTTTTTTGACCATGATGACTGACCTTCTAGGGTTCTTGGTGACCAGTTGCAACTCTTTTTTTATATATACTGTATGTTACTTTACTTCTATAACATTTCTCGTCCCTTACAAACTTCAGTTTTAGTGTTTTTTGGTTTTGCTGCCCAACTATAAAAAGTATTATTGGAGCATGATTGCCTGTATTTTCTCAAGTTCAGACATAGCTGTAAGGTGGAGGAAGCTCTTGATTGTGCCTTTTTTGTTCTCAGAAATCACTAGTGTTTGTCCCTGGTGTGAAAATCCTGACTGTACCAGTGGTCATCATTTTTCCCCCAAGTGAAATTAGTTTTCTTTCTGAGCATGTTTATTTCACTGTGATAGCTCTTTGTCTCATCTATTTCTTATTATTTCCTGCCCACTAAAAATTTAGCCTAACTTTAATCCTCTAACAAACCAATCCCCTGGGAAAGATTTAATAAAAGGAGAATTCTCACTTCTTTTTTCTCTCTTGCACACTCTTGCTCTGTCTATAGGTTTGTTGAGGATGCAGCAAGAAAGTAGCAGTAAAGACATAGCAAAACTGCCTCTGAGAGAGTATGGGTGGGAACTATCCTCTTTTGTTTAGGCGAGCCCACCAGGCAGTCTTTGCCATGCAAAGGAGGACAGTCTTGAAGGGTGGACTGGGGGCGGAGACTGGATAGCTCTGTGGTAATAACAGGTCATAGCTACTTTTCATTGACTGTTCTCAGTTTTATCATTTAGCTGCTCAGAGTTAGTGACAAAGACACCTCTATTTTGTGTTTAGGGACTCTTTCTGAACAAAATTCAGGCTGTGAAAACTTCCTGGGAGAGAGTTGTGTTTTGTCCATTAGCTGCTGTTCTTCATTTCTCCAACAGAGTCATCAACTCAATTTGAGGCAACTATTGGGAGGTGTTTTCTTCAGTAGTTTCTTGGAACTGAGCACGGGCAACACAGGGCCATCCCTACCTATCATTTGTTAACTCTGACAAGCTCTGGGGAACCATAAAAAGAGAACTATGCTTTAAAATGCCTCCTTAGCTGGCCCAGGAAGCTTAAGGGATCTGGGAATTCCCGTGATGGGACTTAACAGGCTTGCCAGCGCATCATCTGGAGAAGGAACTGTTGAACTTGGTATGCTGTCCTGGCCAAGTGCTTGGATGAACAAAATCAGTCTCAGGAGGTCTGGCCAGAAGAAGAGAAGCTACAGTGCTCTAGCCTCTGTGGCAGAGTCTAGAAATTGTACTGGGAGTGGTAGATGATTAAGAAAGACAGACATCTTTGTGGGTGTTGTAGGAGATTAAGAAAGGCACACGTAACATCAAGCTGGGATCTGGTGGGCCATGCATTTGGATGGAGATGTACTCGCTGTTTGGATGCTCATTACTTTACCTGAACAAGGAAGTGGGGGTGGGGGTGTTCTCTGTAGGGATTCAATAGCCTTATAGGAGAACCAGGAAGCTGTGGCTTCATCACATACTGATTTTAGCTAAAAGGCAACTGTTTGTCACCATTTATAGCAGGACCAGGAAAGGCCACTGCCTTCTGAGGCATTGAATCTTTGACATGACAATGCCTGTGTTGTGAGTGCTCATTCATAGTGGGGTATACTCACTCCCCACACTGTAGGGGTGTTGTCTTTGTTAGTTTTGTTAATTTGATATAGTCTAGGTCATCTGAGAGAATTGCCTAGATTAGATTGACCTGTGAGAATGTCTGTAGAGGATTGTCTTGATTGTTAATTGATGCAGGAGGGTCCAGCGCCCACTGTGGGTAGTTGTGGTCTTGGGCTATATAGGAAAGCTAGCATGGACCTGTGTGCAAGCCCCCAAGCAGTGTTCCCCATGGTTTCTGCTTATGGTCTTGCTGGAGATTCTGCCCTGGCTTTTCATAGATGTGGACTGTGACCTTTTGTAAACCAAAGAAAGCTTCTTCCTAAGTTGCTTTTGGTCATGGTGTTTTCCACAGCAATAGGAATGAAAGTAGAACAGGTATAAAAAGTGTCTGCCCTGCTGCTCACAGTGAAAACAGAGAAAAAGAAGTCCGCCTCTCCTTCAAGGTTAAGAGCAGTGGACCACCCTGTTTCAGACCTTCAGAGCCACGGGAGAATTGCCATGGCCAGAGATTTTGGGTTACTGATTAACTGTTAGTGACTTTTTCGTTTTCTGTGACAGAACAGCATGACCAGAAGCAACTTAAAGAAGGAGTTTATTTTGGCTTCTGATTTCAGAGGGATGAGTCCATCTTGGCAGGGAGGCGTAGTAGATCGCAGCAGGCATGGTGGCTGGAACAGGAAGCCAAGAGCTCACATCCTTAGCTGCAAGTATGAAGCAGAGAACAAATTAGAAGTAGGACACGACTGTATACTCTCAAAGCAGTTCCATACTTCCTCCAGCAAGGCTGCACCACCTATACCTGCCCAAACCATTCCACTAAACTGATACGCAAGCCTATGGAGGACATGCCTCATTTAAACCACCACACCAAAGGAGAAGTACCCTTCCACTGAAAGGCCTATTAAAAAGATCTGGTCCCAGGGCTACAGGAATTGTCTGTGTAACAGTGAAGCTTAGAATGC
The DNA here is from genome assembly GCF_014885135.2 of Alexandromys fortis. Lineage (NCBI taxonomy): Eukaryota > Metazoa > Chordata > Mammalia > Rodentia > Cricetidae > Alexandromys > Alexandromys fortis. Next base: position 1,927,832 of record NW_026067933.1, read on the forward strand.
AGCTACTTTGGCCCCTGGCCTGGGGCAGGGGGTCACCTCAAATATCTCTTGGTAGAGAAGATTGTTTGTAGAGGAGACCAGATCACTCACCCCTTCGGGTGGTGGCAGACATGCATAGGAGCAGGTGGCCCCAGACTTGAGTCAGGAGACATATAAGAGTAGAATTGAGGTTACTGCTCTCCTTGCAGGCTACAAATAAGGCAGAGAGTAGTCAGCCTTGAGTGGATTTGCTCATTAGAGCAGCAGTGAGACAAGGAAGCAGCAGATAAGGGCTGTAGCATAACTTCCTGATGTCTTGTGATTGGAGTGGATTAATTTTCTTGTTAGGCAGGCTTTTGTTGGGTATCTTCTCAGTAGGTCAAGTACTAATGCTTTTTGCTTTTAATATTTCTTTGAACCTTTGTGTAATTGCATTGCTGTGTGCCTGTAGGGCCCCTAGCTCAAGGAGATGACAATCTGGTAATGAGACCTAAGCGAACGGATTGGGTAATAAAGATGATGCCAGGCATTGCAGGAGCACATACCTGGGGAGGACAGACCCGGTACAATTTCTTGTATCTTAAGCTCCGTGAGAATGGAACTGTGGCATAATATTTTTATGATTCGAAGCTAATTGTTTCCCTTATCATTTTATACATACTCTGTACTTGTCAGACATATGGAAATTCATTTTAATAAGGGCCACCGGATTGGTAGAGGGTTCATACATAACTTGGGTTAGATGGGGAGTTACTAAAAGTTTAGGTTGAGGAAGAGATTACCTAATAAGTAAACTTCCTCCGGGTATATCTTTGTAGAAGTCAGAATATTATTGCACCTGCACAGAAAGAAACATGCTATCAATAGGGAAGGGCTGTCTATTGGTGGTTTTGCCATTAACTACAGCAACTCCACATGTCACAGAGCAGATGCTCAATAGAAATGGAAACAAGAATGAAGAATATGTCTGTGGGTGGGAATTGCCAAGAAAACAGCTAAAGACTCAGTAATAAGTGTTTTTCTAATTTAACTGCTAAGTAGCAAAGTACTCTTAATGTTGAAACAAAAAGATATTTTCCCTTGAGCTTTGAGCCTCCAGTACAAATCAAGCATTTAAACAAATGCAATGTAATCACTAAAAAGATTCTTGCACAAGTAGGAAGAATCCCCTCCCACAGACACCCAAAGGACACTCCTGCCTGCCCTTATCTAGTTGATTTTGAAATCCCTGGCTACTGTTTCCCTAAGTAGGTGAGGTCTCTTGGGGCTGAGAGTCATCATTAAGTGTGCTTTGGAAAATGTTTTTTCTTTAGATACGAAATCCTGTTTTCTGATGGCATCGTTTTTGTCTTAAGGCAATGCATGTTTTCTGTCTTGAAGTGTGTACAATTTTTGGAGGGACTCTTCAATAAAAGGTATCAAAATTAAATATAAAGTAAACATTTATTTAGCATAAGAAACAATTTTAACAAAAAACAAATTCAAGATTCAGAAGGAAAAATACCATTATATCACTGTTCTATTAAATGGAAGTGGACTGTGTGAGTGATAAAATTTATGATGAAATGATACCAAGCATTTGACTTTGGAATTCTGCAATAACCGAATTCTACCAGCAGCCACAGTGCCTGCCTTCCCATTTTGTTGTCCCAAATTGTTTCCATGGGAAATGCATGGGAGAAGCAGTAGTAGTTACATGTTGTCAGCCTTCTTTCCTTTCGTGTTAGTCAGGGTTTAAATCCTAGCTCCTAATGCTAACCTTTGGTGAGCTGAGTTGGAAACCCTAGGAGACCACCTCAATTCCCTGAAACTTCCAGTCCAAACTTGAGGATTTCCATAATCCAACAAACTTCTAGATGGAGGCAGAAGAGGGAAAAGATGAAAAACTTGTTTTCTAGCTATAGAAAAGGGAGAGCCAGAGAAGAGCACCTGTGCTTGTTAGCAGTGTCCCCACCCACTGGGCAGACAGGCCCTGGAGCCTCCCCTTGTCTACAGGTGGCCATCCCTCTGGTGGGAAACTTAGGAGACCTCAACAAGCCTTGCCATTTGTAGTCACAGTGACTGTCATTGTGGGTTTAGAGAATTCTAACAGTCTGTGCAAGGTGATTTGTAGTTCAAGAAAAAAAAAGTGTTGGAGAAGTGTAGCTAAAAGAAGATTTGAGAATCTGGGATAAGGAAGGTAGAGAGATTTTAAAAAACCACATTGTTCAAGGCTGGAGATGTGTTTCTGTGGCATAGAGCTTGACCACTATATATGTTCCTGGATTTGCTATCCAAATCCAGAAAATAAAACATTGAAAAAATACTATAGAATATTGTATATAAATAATATAAATATGCTAATTGAATAAGCTAATAAAAATCTCGGGAGATTCAAAAAAAAAAAAAAAAAGAATTTGCCTTTCAGGCACCTCTTGAGACTAGAGGAAGGATTGTAACTTTTGAGTGACCTTGGTCCGTGTAACATATTCCTGTCAGTGTGACTTTTTAATCTATAAAGTGTTTGGGGTTTCTTTTGTTGTTTTGTTGGTTTTGTTTTGTTTTACTTTGAGACAGGGTTTCTCTGTGTTGTGCTGGCTGCCTAGGAACTAGCTCTGTAGACCAGGGTGGCCTGAAAACACAGAGATCTGCCTGCCCCTGCCTTCCAAGTGCTGGGATTAAAGGCGTGTGCCACCACTGCCCGGTTTATGAAATGGTTTTTAAAAATACCTTCTCCCCACAAATCTGTTCTGGTTATGATAATAAGGCCTAAAATTCTTATGAGTTACTGCCAATTTAAAGTATATGCCTGTTACAACTAAAAGCGTGATAATAGAGAAAAAAGCTAGAACTGTTTGTCACAGGTGATAGGTTCTTTAGTTTAAGCAATCTAACAGTGCCAGTCACCCATTGCTGCAAACACTACTTTATGACTTGAAACGGAATAAATTGATTTCTCACTATTCGGCAAATAAGCTCATCGTTGGTGGCATCTAGACTTTGATCCCAAAGTTTTTAGAGCAATCCTGCCTTCCAGAAAAACAGATCCCAGTGTACAAGCACTTTCCAAACTTGTGTTTATCTGCTGATGTCCTTTTGGTCACAGCAGATGATAATGCACAGTTTCCGAGAAAGGAAGACAGGTGGGAGCGTGACCTGTGAGGCGCCAGGGGCCACAACAGAACTCTGTGTCTCCCGCTAAGATTGCCAAGCTGGAGAAACCCTGTCCCAACAAACAAACAAGATTACCAAACTGTTTATCTGTCAGACAGTGGAGCTGAGTGTGATGTTGTTTTAGTAAGTCTAGGCTTTTCCCTTGCCTGTTTCCTTCACTAGCCAGCCCCACACAGGGTCCCAGACTGCCCTAGCGCCTTCCCTGCTTTGTTCCCCGATCCATCTATTTTCATCTTTTGAGTAAAATAATACTTTAGGAAACCCTTCCTGTGGTATTTAGTTTTTTTTTTTTTTTCATCTTTTCCTTCAGTACCACATTTCCCTGTAGCAGCTGCAGTGCTCTTGGACTCCTTGTTCAGTTTGTTTCCTGTTCTTGGTTCCATTTTGGGTCTTGCCTTCACCTGTTCCTGTTACGATCCCTCATAATATAGTAAATACTTAATGAACATTTGATGAGTCAATGTCCTTCCACAGTAGTTTTTACATAGCTAATGTGCAGTAACTGAGTGCATAGAGATCACTTTGCCCATTGTGTCTGTTTTCATCTGGCTCCATTTTCTTCATTTGTGATTCTAGTTGTTATTTTTGCTGATATTGTCCTGCTTTTCCTCTTCCCACCGTGGCTTCAGCTTTACTTTCATTTGTTTTTATGTTTTAAATTTCCAGGTTCTGTTTTGAGGTTGACAGTGAGCAAAAGTATTATTTATTATAAAACTTTTTCATTGAAGTCACTTCAAAGTTAAAAGAATTCAACCAAATATTTTGTTGTTGGGTTTTTTTTTTTTTTTACTTTTCTGCTTTTTATACTGCGTAGAGTAAAATTTCATTCCTAGCAATGATGTTTATTTCATGCGGAGGTGTCAAGCATAGTATCAGTATCAAAATCAGAACATTCCATTTTTAACTGAATATTTTTTAGGAACAGAGACTGTAAATACAGGTTTGCAAAAGTATTCCATGTGTTGTGGGAAATGACAATATTTTACTGGGTATGAAATTAGTCTACCTTGGAGGAAGATCTGTGATGTAGCAAGAGTAGGAGGTACACAAGAAAGTTCTAGAGAAACAGAAGGAAGAGCAGGCAGGCAGGGATTGCATCCTGCAAAGCTAACCCTGGAGTATGACCGTGCTTTTCTGAAGGACAGTGGGGAGGAGAATCTCCCTTCCCAGGATATGCCTCCCTTCCCATTGTCTCTGACAATGAGAGGGAAGGCCTGGTTCTGGTTCTGTAATCTTCACTGTAGTGTGTTTGTCTCCTTCTGCTTAACAGATTCATGGCCTTTATTGGGCTATTAAGAAATGGATTTCTATTCCAAAGCACCTGTCCGTAGGTTGTTTTTCATTAATATATTCTTGATTGTGAAAGACAAGAGTAATATAGTTGATTAAGTTCAGTTACTTTAAAGGAATGGAAGGAATGTTTGTACACAGTTAATTAAGCCACTGTCAATCTAATTTAAGGAATACTTGGTGGTTATTGTCAGAAATTTCTATATTAATGTTTTATGTCTAAGCTGTTTTTGCATATATTGTAGTTATTATGAATCAATCAGAAAAGGATTTATAAAATGCTATAATGTGTCATTTTTAAGCTTTGACAGCTTAAAGTAAAAATGGAATGGGTAAATTTATACTTACAGCAAATTTTTAAAAACATTTCTGAAAATTGCTTATTGTTGGGTTTTCCTTAGTTTTTCCTAGTGTCAGATTATGTGTGAAAAAATATAGCTTAGTTGAAGCTTCATTGCATACGCAGATGTTTTAAATTTTTGTCAACGTTTAAACTTTTGTTTTTATTTTCTTTGTGTTTCCATACACATTCAAATAGTGTTACACAGTGTTAGTATTGATGTTAGCAAAGGGTTTCTGACAATACAATTTCAGCCTCTAGGAAGACTTTTATTTTTCTAAAGCTATTACTTCTTGGTAACAGATAAAATAGAGATTGTCAGGTGTCCCGGTTTTTGTTGTTGTTTTTGCTTTTTTCTTTCCATAGATAAGCTTGGGTAGTATTATATCAAAGGGCTGCAATCGCTAAATTTTCACTAGAATACAGATTCTAGGTTGGGTTTTTTTTTTTTTTTTTTTTTGCTTGATTTTTTTCCCCCCTGATTGCTGCTTGGTATTTGATTTTCTCTTTCTTTGCTGAAGTTTTCTTTTTGAGGGTGAACGTGGTGCTCAACCTTTCTAATGCTGTGACTCTTCAGTTCCTCACGTTGTGGTGGCCCCAGCCATAAAATCATTTTGTTGCTGCTCCATACTGTATGTTTTGCTACTGTTATGCATCATAAGGTAAACATCTGATATGCAGGATTTGATATGCAACCGCCAGAGCTGTGGTGACCTGTGGACGGAGAGCTGCTCTCAGGAGCAGGCAGCCTCTGGAGTTGTCAGCCTGTATTTGTGCTGCAATACAAGCATGTCTTCACTGGGCCAGTGGCTTGAGAGCGCATACTCTGGACGGTCCTGGGTTTTCATGATTTTTAATGTTTCTTGTAGAAATTTCTCAGTTTCCTGCATAAAGCTTAGGTGAAAAAAAATTTTTTTAATTAAAAATACAGCATTGAGCCCTGTTACCCAGAATGTCTTTATGGACTTTTGTTTCCTGGTAGTATACTGATCTTACATTCCTGATTTTTGACATAATTAAAGGTTTGTTTATATAATAGTTCAAGGAATTCTTTTGACAGAGGGCAGTCCCCGATTGTAATTAGATAATACCAAATACCACACCTCCAAGTTGTAATATGGTCTGCTAAGTTTATACAGTGCCCATATTTTATTGAATTTAGACATCATAATTACTTAATCAGATCCTGATTTTGATTATTTAGTTTGTGTATGCTTAAAATTCCATGATTCATGCCAGTGGGAATGGATATGTTGGAAAGAAGAGGATCATAGGGAGTAGAGAGGGCAGGGAAGATGAAAATACATTATGTACCTATATGAAAATATCATAATGAAACTCATTCTTGTGTATAATGTATGCTAAGGACTCTTGAAGTAACTTTATATTTACACTGAAAAATAATTGTTTTGGAAGCTAATTCCCTAAATTTTGGTTTAGGAATGAGATTAGTGGTTTGGAAACTATAATTGTTATTTTCAGATTTGTTAGTGCTTTTTGTGAGTGTCACCTTAAAAGAAATAGATCAAGTAGCTGCCTTCAAAAGAAAAAGTGGGAGTTTGCATTGATTCATAATCATAGGAAAGCAGCAGGTATCCTGGAATAGCTGTCAGCCCAAGATGTCCCTTGTAAGTGGTGAGGTAACTCTTCTGCCATCTAAGAGCTCCAGTGCATCTGGTTCATGGGAGATCCGGACAGTGGTAGGTCAGATTGGGTTTTGCACCCTCAGAATAGCTTTTTAATCCCTGGTCTACCTGTGCAAGTCACTTTAATTCTTTGCCATGATTTTACCATTTTTAAAAGAGGAGGCATCAACTATTTTGATGCGTTCATTATTACTAATCTTGAATCTTGCTTTCAGGTTTGATTTAGTTCCTTTGCCATAAAGGGGAAATTGTTTTATGGAAGTAAGCTTTCCCTGATAGGACTGTTCCACTGTATAAATTTTTGTGTCATCAAAATGTCATACTTAAGGAGATGTGAAAATAGAAGTTCTGAAGTCACACATTTCAGCTTTCGTACTTAGCAGTTCATCAGACACGTTATTTATCTTCTTTAGTATTGCGTTTCTTAAATGTAATGTGAAGTTAGAATAGTAATAACGATTACATGAGGTTAGTATTTTTAAGTATGTGTTTCCAGGTACATTTTTAAAAAGATTTATTTATTTATCATATATACAACTTTCTGTCTCCATGTATGCCTGCATGCCAGAAGAGAACACCAGATCTCATTATAGATGGTTATGAGCTACCATGTGGTTGCTGGTAATTGAACTCAGGACCTCTGGAAGAGCAGCCATTGCTCTTAACCCCTGAACCATCTCTCTAGCCTAACATTTTAAGAATCAATAAATGTTACTTTTCAATAATTGTTGATATGCGTATTATATTAGTTATAATCTCAAAAAGAAGTAACTAACAATGAAATATTCATTGTGTTCTGTTTCTGGAAGCTAGCTCAGTTGGGTAGTCCTGGTTGGTGCTTTGGGAGGTTGCAGTCAGAGCACTGGCAGGGGCTAGGAGTCCAGTTGTTTTGAAGGTAATGGTTGTGCATTGGTATTTTGCAGACTATGTCTTCGGCAGTGGTGCAATTATATGCAGCTGACCGGAACTGTATGTGGTCAAAGAAGTGCAGTGGTGTTGCTTGTCTTGTTAAGGACAATCCTCAGAGATCTTATTTTTTAAGAATATTTGACATTAAGGTAAGTTTTGTTTTGATTTCATTTTAACTCGTAGGTGGTTATCTGCCTTGATTATAATTTAGTTTAGATGTTCTGATTGTCTTGTGTGTGTGTTTAAATTGATACACTTGAAGGGTAAAATTCATTGTAGATACTTAAGGATATTGGGACTGAGTGGGGCACCAGATAAAGATATTGTGACCCCCCTCTTTCCTATGGCTTTGTTTTCTCTCCCTTCTTTTTGTCAAACATGGTCTTAAAAGTAAAAAAGCAAATCCCAAAGAGAAGAATTCATTATTGGTTTTATATAGCCTTTATTACAGACCTTTTCTGTAGTTGGTGTGTTTTATTATAGTTCTTACTATACTTCAAGTATAGTTAAACATTATTGTAAGTATGTTTTGTGCAGGGAAAGCTATACATAGGCTCTAGATGTAAGTGGAATGTCTTAGAATGTGTACCTTCACTGATGAAGTAGACTGCAATAGTGCCCTGAAGGTAGCTTTATATTTCTTATCAACACTAAGAAGCATTGTTTCAAAACAAATGACTATGCAACTACTCTAAAAAAAAAAAAAAAAAAAAGAAATGCCCATGTAGCAGTCATAATATATTTACAGCAGATTTTTTATATTCCTTTATTTTTTATTAAGTTATATTTCATCCACTTATCAAAGTTTGTCAGAAAACTTCAAGAATATTTAATCTTCATTCTTCAGGGACTGTTCATTCACAAAGAAGGCCACTATGTCATATCTTAAATTCCAGTGCCCTCAAATACTCCTCATGGCCTCAAGGAGATGTTCAGAGTGTTCTTTTTTCAGTGGTGCCTGATTTCCCTCCTTCAATAGCTTCTCCTCCTTAGCCTCATTGGGCAGGGCTTGCAGATGATAAACCCAGTCCATCCGGAAGTAGTGACATGAAGAATAAATATATTTCTTTCACTGTAGCTATAGATATGACAGTATTATGTGGATCTCTCATCTCTTGTTTAAATTTATTATTGAACAGCCTAAAGCAGATGTCTTTGATTATTCTGCATCTGTAAATTGAGGAAAAGAGCAAAAGATATTACTACAGTGTTTGATAAAAAAGTGTCTTAAAAATTTGGCTAATAGACAGGCAGTGATGGCGCACACCTTTAATCCCAGCCATCAGGAGGCAGAAGCAGGTGGATCTCTGTGAGTTCGAGGCCAGCCTGGTCCACAGAGAAAGTTCCATGACAGGCACCAAAGCTACATAGAGAAATCCTGTGTCAAAACACTTGAAAACAAAGATCTTGGCTAATGGGGATACACATTGGTCATGGGTACTTCTCACTTGCTTATGTGGTCTTGGTAATCTAGTGAGCTTAGTTGCTTGCCCTGTTGAATGAAGCTCCCTTATATATGGATTTCACTAAGTTGTATGACTGTATGTGTATACTGCATATATATGTTCCTGAAAGCTTTTGTTTAAAGAAACAGTTCCTTTAATGGGTTGTGTACTTTTAGTCCTAGAGGTATTTTTTTTTAGTAAATTTCAACCTTCTTTTTCTAGGATGGGAAACTACTGTGGGAACAAGAACTATACAATAACTTTGTATATAATAGTCCTAGAGGATATTTTCATACCTTTGCTGGAGATGTAAGTCTTACTCTTTTTGTCTTGATAATTACTCTGCTAGCTACTGTCTTAGTTACTTTTCTGTTGCTGTGAAGAGACACCATGACCAAGGGAACTTATAAAGGAAACAGTTTATTTGGCGCTTACAATTTCAGAGGTTGAGTCCATGACCATCATGGTGGTAATCCTAGCATCAGGCAAATGTGTGTGGCTCTGGATCAGCATCTGAGAGCTTACATCTGACCCACAAACAAGAGATAGAACTATCTGGGAATGGTACTAGTCTTTTGAAACTTCAAAGCCCACCCCCAGTATCATAGCCCCTTCAAGTAGACCACACTTCTTTAATCTTTCCCAAACAGTTCTATTGACTGGTGGTCAAGCATTTAAACCTATGAGCTTATGGGGCTATTTTTATTCAAACTTAATGAGTATTTAGTTGTTTAAGTTTCTGCCATGTAAGGAAGATTTTTCTAACAGTCTTTACTTTTGCCTAGGCTTTTTCGCTAAAAAGTTACTTAAGTTCTAAAGTTGTTGGTTTTTTGTTTGTTTGTTTGTTTTAACTGTCAGAAACCAAACTTTCCTTCCTTTGAAATGTGCTTCTGTTGGTTGCCACTGTTGTTACATAAAGCTAAATTCATGCACTTTGTTCCTTTTGATGGAAATATTTCAGACTTGTCAAGTTGCTCTTAATTTTGCAAATGAAGAAGAAGCAAAAAAGTTCCGAAAAGCAGTTACAGACCTGTTGGGCCGACGGCAGCGGAAATCTGGTAAGCACCTTTTTGCTTTTCCTTCCCTTTCTGCACATTAAAGAAAAAAAAAGCCAGCAAATTGTTTACCAAACAGATGTGAATCGTTGGCTGTTACTTATAAACTGTTGGTATCTGGCTCCATTCATTCCTGTTCATCCAGTATATGGACAGTTTTTGTCACAGCACAGTTGAGGTGGGACAGAGTCATACAGTCATCAAAGCCCAAAGTATTTATTTTCTAGCCCTCTCGACAACAAAGCTTCATGATACCTGCCTCAAAAGAAACACTGTTACTCCAGAAACCTTTTTGATTTTGCTGATAACATTCCATGTTTACTGACTTTTAAATTTGAATTATTAATGGAATTTTCAAAACAAATTTAAGTACTTTTATGTCTTGTAAACAAATACTTTTAAGAAGCTTAAGAATAAATAAGGAGAATTGCAGAGTAAATCTGAAAATGTTGCTTTGTCTTTTTGTTCCAGTGCCGTACACTGTACAGTCATAAGGAACTTAATTTAATGCATAAGATAGCTTTTAACATATATACACCAATTAGAAAGTGATACAGGATAGTGTAGAATTTTAAATTAATTAGCACAGCTGTCCCTAGCCTTTCTGAAGTGAAATAAAGACTGATTGGGGAAGGTTAAGCATATCCTGTTAAGCATATCAATCTCAGGGGTCTCATAGGAGTGACTGCTGAACAGTTTGCTTAAAATAAGCCTCTCTGAACATCTTTGTGTACTTCTAAAAGTACATGTTACCCTGGATTGGACCTAAGTGTGTTTAGCAGTGAATGAAGGAAGGCACTGGATCTAGAAATAGCAATAGAAAAACAAACACTATTTTATGTGTTTTATTTTTATTGTTCTTTAATGAGTTCCAAGAAGGAAGAGACCCATTTGGTATAAGGAGAAAACAAACTCCCCCAAGTTTTCCTTTAATTTCCACACATGATCTCGGTCTTACGCTCTCTTTTTCTCTCTCTCTCTCTCTCTCTCTCTCTCTCTCTCTCTCTCTCTCTCTCTCTCTCTCTCACACACACACACACACACACTTTAAAAAAACATGTTGAGATAAAGTAAATCAGCCTTCTCTTTATGATGAATAAATAATATAATTAGATAATTCGAGCCCTGCAGTTGTACAGTCAAGAGCAGCTTTCTTGTTTCTATTTCAGAAGTATTTAATGTTCTGATACTGAAACCTAACACGTAGGCTCAGTGTCTTTGTTCTGTTTTGTTTTTGCACACACACATCCCCTTTGTGTATGGTGTGCTTGTTTGTGTGTGTGTGTGGCTGCTGTTCCCAGATGTACCTGGTGTGTAGAGTCTTGAAAATGATGTCTTGTGGCTTCGGCTGTCTTCCTTGATCGCTTTCTACTTTTAAGTCAGGGTCTCTGGCTGGCTGGTCAGTTCTGGCTCGTCCAGCTAACCAGCTTATTCTGGGATTCCCCTGTTTCTGTCTTCTCAATGTTGGGATTATAGCCCACACTTGCAAAGCTTTTTCATGAATTCTGGAATCCTACTCCAGGCCTCACACTTGCTAGGCAAGCACATTCCTATCTCTCTGAGCCTTTGGTGTCCTTTTTAGTGAGATTTTGTGACAGTCATCTAGTGATCTTTTGGGAAAACCATTAGTCAGAACAAGTAACATTTTGAAGTGAAAATGAATACAAAGCACTTGTTAAAAATAATTTGATTTGAAACAGATAAGATCATAAGCCTTTTACCTAGTATAGGAATTCTACTGCATCTAGTGGCTATCTAAACTTTAGGTAAAATGTTTCAGTTGCCTAGAGAACATGACATTAAGGGCACTGCTGAATTGATCACTGTATAGTGAGTCTTCATACTAAGTCGAACCCTGTCTCCCTTTTTACCTTAGTCACATAGGTCAGTAGCATTAGATTAATCTGTTTTCTTTTCCTTAGTATGTACCATTTGTAGCCCTTTATCACATGCTCTTTAAGGCTTTTTCTTTGGTCTTACTGGTTCCAATTTTTAAGTAGTTCTGTGATACAATCTATAGGTTCAGCCTTCCTAAGCACTGCATTCAGTTCATTAGGCTATATGTCCTTTTCAGTGTGTGTTAGGTTTGAACATAGTGCCCCACATTGTAGCATGAGTCGTCCTGTGCTACTAAAACATCCCAAATGCCAGACACACACTGTTCTGTTAATGTTTTTAGCAAGTGTCTCACATGAATGTCAGATTCTGTCTCTTCAGCCAAGCTGTTCTGCTTTTTTTTTTCCTCACTTAAATAAATGGCTTCCAACCATGGATATATATCTTCAGGAATTGCTGCCAAAACTTACATTTTGAACCTTTTATTTTTTTAAGTGGGCACCAGTCTGCATACAGAGACTAATATCATTTTAAAAACTAAAAATTGACAGTATAGAAATTTCTTCCTTTAAATGATCATATGGTTTCTTTATCTGATCATGAGCTAGAATGTTACACCTATGGTTCCCATTGGTAGGATTCTTAATTAGTCCACCAATAAAATGTTATTGTGTTTGTTATTATTTATAAGCTAGCTATTTTACTGCATTAGTCATTAATGTTTCTCCTACAATTTCAGAGAAGTTTGTATTAGAAAAATATAGAGAAATTATATTTGTTTAAAATGATATAAATGCAGCCAGTTATAGTGGTGTGTGTCTGTAACCTCAGCACATGGGAGGCAGAGGATGCAGGAGATTTGTCCATGAATTTGTGGCTAGCTTAGCAATTTCTATATGACCTACATAGCAAGTTCTGGGTCCACCAGTGCCTCCAACAAACAAACAAAAAATTGTTAGTGCTTTTTTTGGAGGGGGTGCTCTCTGCCTTCCTCATTATTTTGCAATTTCACTTGTATATTCCTCAAATGCCCCTTAATTTTAGCAGTCTTTCTCCATATTCTCTCCCACTACCTCCTCTCCTCACCTCTTTACCTGTCCCTACTTGATCCTCCCAGAAATTCCTACCTATCCATCCATAAATATATATTGTATTTTTCTTTCCTAATGAGATCTCTGTTCCTTCCAATTCCCTCTGTTTCTGTCTATGGATGGAGTTTGGTTATCACTGTTGTAACAGCTGTCATTCACGTATCGCTCGGTTCCCAGTGCTGCTGTCCATTTCTCCTGCTGTCTGCACACAGTACTGAGACTAGACTTTAAATGTCACCTGAGAGCTTCTCTGTGCTGAGTGAACCTCAGTTCATACCTTCCACTATGGGTCTCTCTCCATGATGGTAAACCCTGACCTGCCGATTGCCTTCTTTCTCTGCTCACTCCAGTCCAGTTGTCTCGGCAGTCTCTCACACTATGATCTTAAGCTTCTGAATGAGTTTTTCTTCTATATGGATAATTATGTGATTTTAAGAAAGATTCCTTAGCAATCTCTACACATCACCTCAAAAGTAAGAATTTATGTAAATATGTTATCAGTTTTACTTTTATTAGGTATGTGTGTGTGTCTGTATTTTATGTCTAATAAATGTTCTGATTTTTTTTAACAGAGAAAAGACGAGATGCTCCAAATGGTAAGCTTTTGATGATTATTGACAAAAAAAGTTTTCAAGTTACAGTTTAATTATTGTAGAAATGTGTATCATGGGTTAATGCTTAATATTTATGATCAAATATCATAGTTTAACTTATTCTTGCTTTCAATTATGGAATGATAGACAAAACTTAGAAATTTACTGTTCATAATTTGTTTCCTCACATAAGGTGAAAGTATAATGTGAACGCGAGTAGTATTCTCCTCTGTACTCCCAAGCTGGTTGTTTAGAAAGTGCATGTGCTTAAGTCTTTCCTGAAGGCATTGCATTTTATTTGGTCTATGTGTTCATTTCTTTTTCAGATTTATTTCTTTTTTCCATTTTAAAACACTTCTTTTATAACACTTAATGTTTAATATTTGTCATGTGTTACATGACACACTTTGTTAAATGAAGACTTACTTGTTTAAGAGTACTTAGTACTGGCTGTTATACACACAGCCCCCTGGAGTTTGGTAATGAACTCTTAAATCTGGTGAATAATTATTACTTTTTCTTCTTCATTGTCCTCCATGTTCTCTCTGGAGGGAGGCTCCATTACTCTGTTCACATATGATGTGAGCCTTAAAAGTAAAATCTTATTGCTCCAGGAACCTAATTATAAGAGGGGATTTATCTGCTGATTTTGAAATGCCTTCCAAATCCTCTCTTCAGAACTTAGAACGATTATGCAGGGAAATTTTCATAATGCAAAGTTCTTAATATAGGATGACCACTGGTAATTATTGAGGTGTGTGTCCTTTACACAGATAGATTGCCTTTTAATTTTGTCTTTAAGTCTGTTTTCCAGATAGAAAACATGAACCAAAGATAAGATGTATTAAATTTTACTATTTAACCTTTCAGTTTTTGAATAGGTTAATTGCCTTCAGTATTGTTTGCTCTGTACCAAAGATTGACAATATTGTCTTTTGCATGGAAATATTACTTATAATAACATATAGGAATGCTGTGGGATATGAAAAATATGCAAAATGCTTAGCATAGCGGTTAATAAATGTCAGTTATCATAAAGATAATGACAATAATAGCAGGTTTCAGTTGACTATCATTTACCACCAGCCAGGCATTGTTCAGTAATCTACTGAAGTAGGACCTGTTTTACTACCATGTAAACGATTACAAATAGGAATATATAAGTAATTTGCTCCAGATCACTGCACAGTTAAGACTGGGGACAGAATTCTTCCCCAGTAACCTGACCCAAGAGTTGGCCTTAATCATTGTCATGTTAAAATTGACTTTTATGGGGAAATGCAGGCCTATAAGAGAGTAGCTAGCACATCTCAAGATTGGAAGCTGGTATGTGGCAGAGGCAAAAGAAGCCACTGAGTAAATGGGTTGTTCTTCTCTGAACCTTTAATGGAGTTTAGAAGTTTTCCTGATAGATGCCAATATTTTAGTGTTTTGTGTTTGGTGTAGCATCTAACTTTTGAGAAAATAACTTGAAATATTAAATGATGTATGGATTATTTAAAATTTTGGAAACATTTATTTCACTGTGCACAACATGTATTTATGAACAGACACTTAATTGCTATGAATAGATAACAGTTTTAATATTCCTATTGAGCTTTCTTAGTTTTGTTTTGTTGCTTGACTTGACTTGGGTTGTTGGTTGGTTGTGGGGGCTGGGTTTTTTTGTTTTGATTTGCCTTTTTTTTTTTTGAGACAGTCTCTGCACAGCCATGACTTTCTGGAACTCACTGTGTAGACTAGACTAGCCTCGAATTCATAGAGATCCTCCTGCTTCTGCCTGGAAATAAAGACTTCTCTTGGTAATCCTTGGTTTAATACTTTTAGTGTTTTGGTGTGATAGTCATAACTTGTTTTCATTAAATAAGTGGGGAAGTTTTTTTTTTTAAATAGTATTGTAAAAGGGCAAAATTATGCAGCCAGTATTGCCAATGTATACTTTTCAATATATAAAAATATATGTGTGTCTTTATATCATATGCTTAGTAGTGAGTCATGAGATATATTATGAGAGTTTTAAATTTTTTTGGCTTTTTTAGTACAGCCAATTATAGCTTTACTGTATTTCAATATGTCACCAGTAGATGGCAGTGGACGCCTTAACTGTGGTTTGCTCTGTCTGCTGGCACTCTCGGTTCCTCTTGCTAGCTTATCAGACCTTTTCAAATCGTAACTGTTAAAAAGGCACTTTAATATAGAAGTAGCATATATTCCTATATTACCTACCTCAGTGTGTCTCCATGTCATCTGTCTCTCAGCTATCTTGCCTTTAGTGTAGTTCTCTTTCATTGTAATTAAATTTGAGTAATTTTAGATTTGAATTTGAAATTAAGATTAAAATTAAAATGAGATATCTGTTGTTCATAAGAATATTTAAAACCCTTTTCTTGTGACAGCTGTCCTGTACTAGGAAGGGGTAGTTTGTATCTTCCTATCCTCTTCACCCATTTGCTTTGGTTTTTCTCTTTGTTGTTATTATTCATATAGAACAGTCCGGACTTAAAAATATAGTCAGCTTTGGCCTTCCTAGCTTCCTCTTCATTCTTAAACTTCCTCAGAAATACATTAGTTGCTCTTGCTGATATAAGCAAGGCTTTCAGATAACTTTAATGATTTCAGTACAATTGAGATTTTCAGTATAAGTGAAGAATTGCAGCCAAATT
This sequence comes from Alexandromys fortis, assembly GCF_014885135.2. NCBI lineage: Eukaryota > Metazoa > Chordata > Mammalia > Rodentia > Cricetidae > Alexandromys > Alexandromys fortis. The sequence goes on from NW_026067933.1 coordinate 1,943,832, forward strand.
GATACTAAATGATCATTTGTTTTGTATCAGCCTGGGACTCAGCAGTTCTCAACCTGTGGGTCATGACCCCTTTGACACCTGTCTCCCAAGATATTTACATTATGATTCATAACATTGGCAAAAATTATAGTTAAGAAGTAGCAATGAGAATAATTTTATGATTGGGGGTCACTACAACATGAGGAACTATGTTAAAGGGTCACAGCAGTAGGAAGGTTGAGAACCATTGCTGTAATTTATTTGGATTTCTATTTGATTTTGTTGAGGATTCCTCAGACAACTTTTGTGGTTCGGTACTCACTGGGAGAGCTCATTAGACTCAATATGTTGTACTTATTGAAAATACCAGTGTAGTGAAGAGATAGCAAGCAGAATAAATACAGAAAGCTATGTGGGATGAATTCTAGAGCCACAGACAGTGGGCTGTATTCCCCCAGTAGTGAATTGTGGAAGTATTACAGTGTCATCCAGAGGAAAGCCTCGTTAGAAAAGCTCATCAGAGATTCAGTGCCTAGTGTTTTCACATAGTATATAACCATGATTCCAACCCTTCCTACATGATAAGTGTAATTGTTGTTGGCAAAGTTCAGGCACAGTGACCCTGTCTTCTCAGGGAATGGTGAAAGCCCTTTCAAAATTTATATCCCCACTAGGCAGCTAAGATGCCATCTGTCTGTTTTAGTTACTACATTTCTGTTGCTGTGATAAAACTCCATGACCCAGGCAACTTATAAAAGGTGTTTAATTTGGGGCTCATAACTGTAGAGGGTTAGGATTAGAGTCCATGATTGACTGACTATCATGGTGGGAAACATGGTGGCAAGTAAGCCAACATGGTACTGGAACAGTGGCTGAGAGCTTACATCTTGATCCAAAAAGCAAGAAGTAAAGAGAGAGCTAACTGAGAATGTCATGTGCCTTTGAAACCTCAAAGCCTTCCTCCAGTATCACACCTCCTCCAAGGCCACGCCTTCTGATCCTTCCCAAATAGTTCCATCAACTGGAGACCTAAGTATTCATTTTGAGCCTGTGGGAGCCATTTTCATTCAAACCCACACACAGATCCCAGGCTTTGATTCTTATCTGTAAGATATTTTGATACATTTTGAAAATTGTTAATGAAATGATCACACAGGAACTTGGTCCAAGAGGAGGTTTTGTCAGAGAAGTGTATGTTTTAAAAATGGGATGTTGAGTTTGGGGATACATAAGAATTTTTAAATTGAATCTGTTGCATTGAGACTTTGATTTCTTTAGAATATCTTTTATTATATGCAAGTTGTGGGCTGCATCATTTAGTGTTTCTCCTAGAGATATTACTGACAGAAATCTCTGAAAGTCCCTGGGTACTTTTATCATCGGATCTTTGCAGGAGTTCTGAGTGTTAGAATTACTTTCAATGTAAGTATTTGAGCTTTGTGCTTCTGATAACCAATGTAACATATGTACTGGTGGGAAAATATTAGTGAACTTAGATCTGGCAGTTTTGGGGGAAGATGGTAGTAAAATATTTTAAAGTATCTTTTTTCTTATGGATAAATAAGGTTGAAACAAAGAAGATGGGATCTAGGATGCCATCAATTTCCTTATGAGTGTTTGTTGTTTTGTATTGTACATATCATTTTACCAGAATTACAGTAAAAAAGAAAAAATATTAAGGGATCAGGTTAACTAAATTTCATAGACATTACTGTACTTCATAATATTTAATGTTGAGATACAAGTAAGCAGGCATAAGTTAATAAAGTACAGTAAATTATAAATGATGATTATATAAAATCATGTTTTTAATTGTATCCATTTTGGTTTTCTTTGTAGGTCCCAATCTACCCATGGCTACAGTTGACATAAAAAATCCAGAGATCACAACAAATAGGTTTTATGGTTCACAAGTCAACAACATCTCCCACACCAAAGAAAAGAAGAAAGGAAAGGCTAAAAAGAAGAGACTAACCAAGGCAGATATTGGAACACCAAGTAACTTCCAGTAAGACTCTATCTTCTGTCACTTAAAAAGATAGGTCTTGTTCTGTTACCTAGGCTGGCCTAGGATGTAGGCTCCTCTGCCTGAGCTTCCAGAGCTGTACCTGGGACTGCAGGTGTGCACTGCTACACCGGCTCAATCTTTGTTCGTTTTTATGTCTTCTGTGCTGCTCGTGATTTTTAACTTGTCAGAAAAATTTGGTTTGGGGGTGTTCTATGTAATAGTCACTTCTCTGGTGCTGTGGTAGAGTATCCCAACAGAAAGCAACTTAGAGAGAAAGTGATTGCTTTGGTTTACTTTCTCAGAGGGGATGTAAACCATCACGGTGGAGAAGACATGGCTACACAAGCGTAAGGGATATGGAGAGGATGGGAAGTGGGGCCTTATAAAACCGCAAGGTTCCACCTCATAACTGTTCTGCAACCTTTCAAATGGTCACCACTATCTGGGAACAGTGTTCAAATACACGAGCCTATGGAGGACATTTCACATTCAAACTATAACAGGAAGGATGTGTATGTTCATTGGTTTTGTTTGTTTGTTTGTTTATGTTTTGGTGGTATTTATGTTGTTTATTTCTCGAGACAATGTAGCCCTAGCTGGCCTAGAATTCCAAGTGTGTGCTACCAAGTCAGGCTTCTTCCATGAATCTGAAAGTTTACCTTTCTACCCATCTGAACAGAAAAGTTAGATGTAATTATTTTTTTATTCAACTTATTGTTGAACATGATTTTATTTTAACTTTGATGTATAAATAACCTGGAAGACTCCAGCAAGAATTGTCAAGAAGCAAAAGAAATTGGGCTGGATATAACAGATTTCAAGTGTTTTATGCATTATTTCACAAGCCCATGATACATTTACTTTTCTAATTTCTTTCTATGTTCTACTTTAGACACATTGGACATGTTGGATGGGATCCAAATACAGGGTTTGATGTAAGTGTCTTTTAAAGCTATATTTCTTGTTACTAATATATAGGAATCTATGGCTTATCCTTGGATTTTTATTTATAGTTTTAAAACCTAGTATGTATTAGAATTGGAATAATGTGCTGTGTGTGTTTGTGCTGCTGAGGTTTGAATCCTTAGTATTATTCTGTCACAGTTGCTAAGTCCCTTAAGATAAATTTTTTTTGCATTCTTTTATTATGTGCTAAGTAAGTACATTTTGTGTTTTGAATGCAAAAAGAAAAATGTTATTTTTTTTAGTAATAATATTAGGAGAATCTATCAAATTAATGAAATAGTATAACCAAATTCTTAGTATCCAGTTTGTTTCTTAACTGTAGTTATTCTTTGAGGCACTGTTGTCACTCATTGGGTTGGTGCTGTACAGCACAAAGAGGTCCTTGTCCTCAGATCTTCAAACTAACGGGTAATTCAAGATTACAGCTGAATCTTGTTAAGGACAGGTTAGAATAGATGAACACAGGACCTAGTCTTGTGGATTAATAAAAATAGGAATAGAATGCCCTCTCTTAAGGCATGCAAAAGATGAGACAAAATAGAAAAATTTCTCTTGTTCTTTTCATAAAAGAAATTGTGTTAGCATTTAAGTTACATAGCCATTTTAAATGTCTGTGAATTTAACTTCAAAAGGACACAAGTCAGTTGTAAGTTTTGTCAGGTTTGTTTTGGAAAAAGAATTGCCTACTTAGAAATTGTTTTGTCTGTTGTAGCTCAATAATTTGGATCCAGAATTGAAGAATCTTTTTGATATGTGTGGGATCTCTGAAGCCCAACTTAAAGACAGAGAAACATCAAAAGTTATTTATGACTTTATTGAAAAGACAGGAGGTGTAGAAGCTGTTAAAAATGAACTCCGAAGGCAAGGTAATTTTAGTTTTTTTGGCACTTAGCTGTTTTTCCCTTTTGAATTTTCTAAAATCAACCTTGTAGTGGAAAGCTGTGCACCCTTCCTTGAACAGAATGTTTAAATTTATGGATGCCAAATTTGGTCCAGCATCATTAACTTTAGCTAGATATGGTAAAAATGGCCTTTAATCCCAACTCTCTGGAGGCAAGAGCAGGCAAATTTCTATGAGTTTTTGTCCAGCCTGGTCTACATGGAGTTCAAACGCTACATAGATGGTAGAGAGACCCTATCTTGAAAATACACATGCAAAAACTTGACATGATTATTGGTATAAAAACTCACATTGTAATCTGTAATAAAATATTTTCAGAATATAAACTCTGTAAAAAACGTTCTGTTTTGAAATATGAATCTTTTTTGTTGTTGTTGTTGTTTGCTTTGTTTAGTCCAGAATATAATACTTTCTATTGGTTCCTGTGACCACAGTTTTTTCAGCCTTGTGGTATTGGGTAGTTTAAAGAACTTTGTGTTCTGGTAGCCCCAACACTTACGATAGTCAGGTGCATAGATAGCCTTTGTAGTCACGGTCACCATTTCAGCACCACCTGCATTTGGAACTGAGCTTCTCCCACTCTGTACTTACAGCAGTGTAACTGCGCTAAACTCCAGTTAAGTGCTCTTGAATCTGATTGTCATTTGAAAATGGGTATTTAACTCCTTTGTCTGCTTTTTTACTGTGGATACTCATTCAGTCTTTGATTCAGTATGTTCCTCCTATTCATAGTCAGTAAGGTCTGAGTCTTTAGAGCCAGCTATGGAAGCAAACAGTTTATGGCTCACATTGCTGCTGTATAACCACTGCTAGTTCAATAGAAGCTAGCATTGTTGCTCATTTAACTTTGTAGCAGACAATTCTCACTTAAATGCTGTGGATTTTAAAGCATACAATGAATACAGTTTCATTTTAAGTGTGAACAGTCATGGTGACGGTTATGTCTAGGTGAAAAAGGAAGGTGTTGAGGACTGCTCTGTGCCACACCCACTGTTAGTGTTAATTACATGCACTCAAGATTGCTGGCTGCATCGCTGTCCTGTGTTCTTGATGCCCAAGGGAAAGTGATCATACGAGACTGGATTTTCTTTAAACTTCATTACATATTTATATATTTTAGAGACATATAAGGCCTTTCCTTTATTGAATTACCCTAAAAACAAAAAGTCACAGGCTTTGAAAATCATATTGGCACCAAAATGTCACAAGAAAAGATTTTTATATTACAAGAACCTAACTTTTTCAGTGTGGAACCTATCATTTATATACCAAAGGATGAATTTATGTAAGACATTTATTTTCAAAGATTTTGTTTTTTTATTTGTAATTATGTGCTTATATATACTGAGGGTGGGGGGGATTATGTGTGTAAGAGTATCAGTCAGTTGTGAGCTGTTCATCTTGGCTCAGGAATCAGCTGAGGTCCTCTGAAGCAGTTCATAGTCTTAGACAATGAGCCATCTCTCCAACCTAGACAGATTTTTTTAAAAAATTAAATAAAAAACAAATTATATGATTACTTTTTTCTAATTAACAGATTTTTTTTAGAGCACATACATAAATAAACAAAAGTATAGGAAACACAGAAATGGAGAAGTTAATGAAATTTGACTTGAGCTCCTTAATTAAATCTTTTGTCATTTATTTTAAAAAACTGTGGAATCAGATTTATAAAGACAAACAGATTTGTGATTTCCTTATCTCTGTGTGTAGCTATTGAAGTCCATTAACTTACAACAATCTGTTCTTTAGGTCCACCACAGTGGAGTGGTATGTATGTGTAATAGTATTTGAGCCACTGCTCAGAGTTTTGCATGATTTGCTGTGTTGATTTTTGGAGTAGCTAGAGTTCATATGTCCTGCCTTCAGAAACTAACGTTTTGACCATTAAGATTCATTTGTAATAAAAAGAAGTATATATATTTACATGAGTCAGAGCTTACATATTGTCTATAATTTAGATTATTTTATTGAAGTTCTCTTTATTAGGAAATACCTTTGCCCACAGCACTCACATTTTCGCTGATATTAATTAAACTTTTATAATTGCTTTATATACTTTTTTAAATAACCTGTATAAAATATGTTTACATTGACTAGGATAAAGGAGAATTGAGTAATATTTATGAGCACAATGTCATATATCTATATAGCGACTTCACAGTATTCCCATAAATTTAATTATATTAGATAATATTTGTCTTATATTTTCATGAGAAAACTTGATATCAGTTTCTAAATGTTTTATGAATTCTAAATGGGAGGAGGGGAGGAAGTGGAAATTTTTGAATGGAAAAATTTTAAAAAGTTTTATGAATTCTATAATACTGTATACCTTTTTAATATTTTCTGCTTATAATTTTTATGATTATAACTATATAAGAAAGAATTATTGACATTCTTAATATTGATGTTGATTTGAAATAATTTTTATGGACCATGAACAGAAGGGTTTTTTCTGTGAGATTCTATATTCCTATAGACTAACAAAGGTTATTTATTGATAATTAACATGTAATATGTATTATATATACTATAAAAATCATTTTTATAGCTATCTTTTATGTTTTCCTCTTTGTTACTTTTTCAAAATTGAATAATAACAAGTGTCATTTTCCTTCTGGTGTTTTTGATGGCTCTTAAAAGTTCTTCACACTGCTGGCTGCTTGGCTCACATCTTGGTGCATTGCACTGTCCTAACAGTATGTCATCTGTCTTTACCCTTCTAGGCTATTCTTTCACAATTGTTCCTGTGATGTAGTGTGTTCTTTGTGTTAGATAGAATACAGACGATAAAAGCTAAAGATTGGTAATAGATTTTTTCTTAGTGTCACTTAAGACAGCAGAAGTCTTGTGCTGGAATGGTGGCTTAGTAAGCAAGCACTGGCTGCTCATTCAGAATTTGGGTTTGATTCCCAGCACCCACTGTGCAGCTCATAGCTGGAACTCCAGTACCAGGGGTCCAACAGTCCTGGATTCTGTCCATGGGCACTCATAGTAAACAACATACATGTAGGCACAACACTCATACATGTGAGAAAAAATGAATTTTTTTTTAAAAAACAAGAAAATAGAAGTGCCAGCAGTGTCAGGGCTCTTTTCCTGTGTACCATTGTAGTAAGGCATAATAAGACAGACATTTGTAACAGCGTGTTGACTAATGCTACTCAGTAACTGAGTCTATAGCGGTTGTGAGTTCTAAGATCTCTGTGTACCCCTAAAAGTCAGTTTCTCTGATCAGTCTTTAAATAAATGGGAAATGGTCCTTCTGGATTTGTATTTGTCACCAGTGAAACCATGTCTCCAGAAGGACAAGATTTAATCTTTAAAGGACTTACTTATATTTTCCAGTATATTCTTTCGATCTTTTGGATTTGTTTTCCTAATGTATCTTACATCTTCACTTAAGTAGACTAACAATAGAAATATTAACTACGGGGATTAACTAACTTAAAAACGGCCGTCTAATTTTATAGTTTATAAAAATTCTCAGCTTGATTATAATTCAGTTCTAAATAAATAATTGAACCAAGCAACCACCTCTTCTGTTACCATGTCTAAAACTGCTGACCAGTTCTGGATTATATAAAACACTGTATTATAAAGTAGAAGGACATATGTAGATTAGATAATGAAACTTTACACTTTGAAAGAAAGTGCATTATGTTGGGATTTAATTTTAATTGATGTTAGAAAATTCTAATTTTTGCCATACTATAAAATTTCTATCTAAATTGATTTTATACAAACTCTAAATATATTTAATTCTAAAAGGAAGGTCCATTATTGATATAAAATGTAACATAATGCTTACAAGCAAAGTGTAATTACATTGTTGTATAAAATTTAAAAATGTTTATTTTCTTAAATTTGTGTGTGTGTTTGTATTTGTGCACGCACGCATGTCTGTGCATGTTTTGGGGTACCTGCAGAGTCCAGAAGAACATTAGAATCTCTGGAGCAGGAGTTAGAGGCAGTTGTGAGCTGCCTGATGTGGGTGCTGGGGTCTCAATAGGGCCCTCTGCAAGCACAAGCATGGCTTAGAACTCCTGAGCTGTCTCTGCAACCGTGTTTTCTTACAGCTTCAGAACTGGTACTGAATCCATATAATAGATTCTGTTATTGTTTATTAACAACAGGAAGATAATCTTTAAGCTAAATATAATATTTAAGTATTATTAAAAATATATTTAAATAAATAAGTTTTATTATGTTCTTAATGAAATTGTATCATCTGTGCTCATATATTTGTAAAATATATTGCAGAGTTTGCAGATTTTGCTATTTTATACTGGGTTTATGTGTGTTACAGTAAGTTGCTTTATTAGTATGTTTATGTTTTCATTTTTTTCTGTATTCTTATTTCAGCACCACCACCTCCTCCACCCTCAAGGGGTGGACCTCCTCCTCCTCCCCCCCCTCCTCATAGCTCAGGCCCTCCTCCCCCCCCTGCCCGTGGAAGGGGGGCTCCTCCTCCACCACCTTCAAGAGCTCCTACTGCTGCACCTCCACCTCCACCTCCTTCCAGGCCTGGGGTTGCTGTGCCTCCACCCCCTCCAAACAGGATGTACCCTCCTCCACCACCAGCGCTGCCCTCTTCAGCACCTTCAGGCCCACCACCACCTCCACCTCCGTCTATGGCAGTGTCCACAGCACCACCACCACCTCCTCCACCTCCGCCTCCACCAGGGCCACCACCTCCCCCTGGCCTCCCTTCTGATGGTGATCATCAAGTTCCAGCTCCTTCAGGAAACAAAGCAGCTCTTTTAGATCAAATTAGAGAGGGTGCTCAGCTAAAAAAAGTGGAACAGAATAGTCGACCTGTGTCCTGCTCAGGAAGGGATGCACTTTTAGACCAGATACGACAGGGCATTCAACTGAAATCTGTAAGTAATGTGGTCTTTTTATTATGGTTTCTTTTTTTTTTTTTTACTTTTTATAAATTTTTAAATGTTTGTGTACAGTGAAATGTACTCATTTTGGATGTGTACACATTGTAGCTGTGTCGTCCGCACTTAATATCAAGATGTATCTGAAACCATAGAAAGCTACTGTATGCTTCCTCCCTGCAGCCAGTGATCTGATTGCTATGTGATACTTTCGTATATTCTAAATATCACATAGATAGAATCTACAGTATTTTTGTAATTCATTGTTCTAGACTTTAAATGAAAGATACTTTAAAGAAACTAGTTATTAAACTGAGGGGAATTAAAAATAGCCCACTTGGAAGCAGTTGCAGGAATCTTGGGAAGTTCAAACGTGTAACTTTATAAAAGTGAGAGCATACTCTTAAACACTGATGTTTTCTATTTTGTAATTAAAAACAATAAGTCAAACTCCAGAAAATTGAGATTCCAGCACTAGAATTCATAACAATGATAGTGTCTCAGTTTGGGTTCTCTGTCTGAGAATCAATCATTTCTTCATCTTCTAAAGGTTAGGAAAGCTCCATGCATTGCACTTTAGTCCATATGAACCTTGCTGTGTAGGGGGGGGGGGGGGAGTAGAGGCCAGAACTCAGGACCTAATACCTGGATGGCAAGTGCTCTACCCCTCGGCTGCCTAGCCCCACAAAAGTAGATTCTTTGCTAATGATTTATCACTGAACTCTGATACTTTCTTTTTCTAAGGTGTCTGATGGTCAGGAGTCCACACCACCAACACCCGCACCCACTTCAGGAATTGTGGGTGCACTTATGGAAGTGATGCAGAAAAGGAGCAAAGCCATTCATTCCTCAGGTACTCTCCCATGAGCTGGAGGGTAGAGGAAGCGTGTTTCTAGATAGATGTGGGAAGCTCTGCAATTTCTGCTTACTTTATCATTCTCTGTCACCTCTTGTCTGATAATTGTGCAGCTCATTGTTACGAGCCTTTATAGCATATTTAATCAAATTCTGTCCTTAATGACTAGTCTGCCTAAAATTGTAATAGATATCAGAACATCACAGCTGTACAGAAACTATAGGAAAAGCTTTGTAAAGAGTGATGAATTCATCTTCTGTACTGGAACACACTATAGAATCATTGACAGGAAGCCTCTAAATAAGGCGTGAGATTTCTCAGTCCCATTTTTTATGATATTCTAGTAATAAGATTTATAGTGAAAAAGTGTTGTAGTTGGTTTTTTATCTTCAATCTTTGTGGGGGCCTCTCCCCCCCCCCCAGCTCCTAGATAGTCACATAGAGACTTCTTCTTTCTTATGAATGTCTGAACTTGGCTTATTTCTAGCCTGGTTTTCTTAACTTAATTACTGCATCTACCTTTTGCTTCTGGGCTTTTTACCTGTCTATTTCTGTATATCTTTTCTGAACTTCTCATTCTGTGTCTGGCTGGGTGGTTGACCCCTGCCTGGCATCCTTTTCCCTTTCCCTTTTCTTCTCTCTGTCTCTTGTCTGTCTGTCTGTCTGTCTGTCTGTCTCTCTCTCTCTCTCTCTCTCTCTCTCTCTCTCTCTCTCTCTCCTTCCCTCCTCTTCTCTTCCTGTTTGTTCTTTATGCATGCCAGCCCTGCCTGTTTCTCTTTCCTAACTAGTTATTGGCCATTCATGTCTAGACAAATCAAGCATTTAAAGACAGGCAAAGTAAAACTTGGATTGCTGGAGAGAGGTAATTAGTTTGCTTTTGCTTTTCTCTACCTTCTGTTACTTTTCAAGTGCTGATACTAGTATTGAAATAGTTCCTTATAGGAAATCTGTCTTAGAGGGAAACAGAAAATATTCTGTGTTTTTATCTAGCCTATGTATGTAATGTCACATAGACATTACTTTCTGGCTCTTTCTCATTTAAAATGTAAATATTTAGCACCGTCTTTCTTTTTTTTTTTTTTTTTTTTTTTTTTTGGTTTTTCGGGACAGGGTTTCCCTGTGGCTTTGGAGCCTGTCCTGGCACTAGCTCTGTAGACCAGGCTGGTCTCGAACTCACAGAGATCCGCCTGCCTCTGCCTCCCGAGTGCTGGGATTAAAGGCGTGCGCCACTATCGCCCAGCTAGCACCGTCTTTCTTAACAAACTTGGCTTTCATAGGTTTTTGTGAGGTCCTGCTATCATGGAAAATTGATCGACTGTGGAAGTGCAGATGTTGAATTAGGTGACATCAAAACCTGAATTCACTTAGGGACTAATGACTGGAAAGCCTCTACACAGTATCCCCTGCTGTGCAAGATCCTGAGATGTGTAACAACCAGAACTTAGAGTTTGTATTCTAGTGTGGAGACATACAATTCATAGGCAGTCTAAGGAATTGAGGTAGAATTATGAGGGAAGGGAAATGGAGTAGACAGTTACCGATGCTGGAGAAGTTACACAGGTCAGGAAAAGCCTCCTTCAGGAGGTGGTTTCTGGGTGGGATTTAAATGATGAAACAGCCAGAAAGAGGAAAGAGCTGCTTCAAATGCTGTAACATGGAGGAACAGTTCAGTGAGGGTGAGAGACAGAAAGGGAGACTAGAGACAGGGGAGGGATGGGGAAGGTGGAAGGGCTGGACAAATTGTGTGCGATGTTTCAGAGGGAGCTCAGAGTATGTCCAGACAGCAGAAGCCAGCCACAAGGGGAAGAAGGTGACATTTTAATCTTAGACTTTAAGTATCCCTCCATCTGCTCTGAAGTAAATTTACTGGAGAACAACAGTAATTGAGGCAAATCCTCACAGTAGGTATGAACTGTGGTAGAAAGGATGATCCTTCCTTGATGGAGGGAGAAGAAAAGGAATTATTAATGACTCATGCCTGCTCACCTGCAGGAACGGTGATGTCATTAAGATGTGTAAAAGCAGATCATGGGAAGAGAGGAAAACTAAAGTTCCAGGTTTACAAATTTATGTACAGAATGTCAAAGTAGTTGCGCTCACCATGTGAATCCAAAATCAGAAAAGCTAACTCTGGTTTCATTTGACACATTAAAAACACGCAGGTATTAAGAGGCCAATACCCAAGTCTTGGCTATCCTAGTCTCATCTTTGATCCCAGTCATGTCTATCAATTGATTTTATTGGATTAATTTTAAATCTTCTTAGAAACTGGATTTGAGAATGTAAGTGTTGCAGGAGTTAGTTAATTGGAGAAGTCACTGGAAATTATGTTACTGTTCATGTGTGTTTAACTCTTGGTTTTGGGTTTTAGATGAAGATGAAGATGACGATGATGAAGAAGATTTTGAGGATGATGATGAGTGGGAAGACTGATCTATATATTATATATATATTTTTAAGGTGAAACACTAAACACTACTTTCTGTCTGGATCTGTAAAATTACCATGTAAATGTTCTACCAATTTGCTGTATATTTTTGTTGGCTTTTTTGCTTTTTTTTTTAAATTAATCTGTGCAATACCTCATTTAATCTGTAAAGGTTTGTTATAATCCTATACAAAGCTACTCCCTGTTACTGTGTGCAAGTTTACAGCAGGATGCTCACGTGATTTGTGAATATTTTCATTCCATCAACAAGGGAGTTTAATTATGTGTGAGACTGACACAAACCTTAATGTAATTTAGTTAGAATGCCAGAAGGAGAACACTATTTTCATACCCTACTTTTTCTGTACCTAAATTTTCTTAATAAAATTTAGCATAGCACTACATTCTTTTTCAAGTGATGTAAACTTTAGTTTCTTTAGCCCCTTCATTTTGAATATGATGCCACATATGAATGTTGAAGCTGATACATTGCACAATTCTCTAGACATCACTACACTGATACAGGTTTTCAAATTCTAGCAACATGTTCTGCTTAAAATCACTACAGAGATACTAATGAAGAGAAACAGTAGCTCACCTCTTCTGTAGCATTGCTTGCTGTTGGTAAGCAGTAGCATCCGCAGGCAGGCAGGAATACTAATGAGGCCTCATTCATCTGTACTTGACCAAGGTTGCTTTTGTGTTGTGGCAAATGTGACAGGCTCTTCTCAGCAAAGAATTAAACACTTTATTATCACTTCCAAAAATAGTTTCAGTTACCATTTATGGAGGTTATTTCATGCATCCTAGACAGTTGTATTTGACTCAAAGTGGTATCAAATCAACACTAAAATGGTATGAAGTATCTTATTTTGCAGATTGTATGCATTGTTGTTTTTGGATATATAAATTATAAATGTCAGTTTTCTTGGCAAAAGTATGCACAAATGCCAAAATTCACATTGTGTGTTTTTACTTTGATGGTTTCTTCAGATTTTTGTCAAATATATAAAGAGAAGTTACATTTTCTTAAAAGATTGATGGTCCCCAATGGCAAATTTCTTAGATTGGATAGTTTTTAAAAAAAAAAATAATAAAACGTTACAGCCTGCACATTTGTTATGCCTACTAGATGGTGTGTTAAAGTTAGGTTTTCCTTGCCTCTTTACAGTGCACTGATCTGCCTGAAGGTGGCCGGTTCACAATTACAGTGATAATTATCTTACCTACCTTCTTTAAATAAATTTTAGGTAGACAATTATCTGATTTAAATGCAGTCATATTTTTCTCACATTGAGTTGTATGCATAATGTAGCTTCAGATGTATTCATTATAGTCACAATATCCAACTAAAAATTATGCTATCTATATACCGACCAAAATCTAGTATTGACATGATCTTGACAGGCTGGACCTGTAAGATATGGCTTGAATTTTAACCAGTTTATCACATAATCTTTAGTGATCATGCATCTAGTTATCGTCAGGAATAATTTAAAAGGTTTAGTTGCTGAAAGCAGTTAAGTGGTACAGTAAGATAGTTAAGTTATTCAAAGAGTGTTACCTTCCTTGCAAGAGTAATCACAGCACATTGGAAAGAGTCTCAGCTTTTTCTTGTACAAACAGTGCTCTCTGCTGCTAGGAATCTTTTTCTGCTTACTGTCATTTTCATGTGGCTTGAGGTCTGTGAGACTGGTGTGGACGAGGCTAAACAACTGCTACCCGTGGAATTAGGAGTTCATGCAACTAGTGATTATTTAAAATAAATAACATCAGGCTTTTGTATTCTTTTCTTTTTGACATTAAAAAAAATTCCTAAAAATGTCTTTTGAGATAATGCCAATTCTGATGTCCCTTACCTTTTGGCCAAGAAGTTTGGGATTTTTCCAATTTATTTGATATTTGACCAGGAGCTTCTGTAGAGACTCTCAGTTCTTTGAGTCACGTATACATGGGGGGGTATGTTATTTGCCAAAGGTAATTGAGTTTATTCTTTTTCATACAAAAGAGGGGTTTTGTTTTTGTTTTGCTTTTTATTTTTGTGCAAAGTCTAAATAACTGGAGCTGTGGAATTCAGTTCAGGCATGAAGACTAAATCCACTCTACCAAGTAAAGTACCCGTTGTACGTCTCAGTCCTCCACCGAGTCTTGCCCTGTGGGTGGCACTATACCTGTGCATCGTCTGGAAGCCTCACGGTATGTCCAGCCATGTGATTGTCTGGTAGCCTTTGCATTTAACAAACTAGCATGAGGCCTTTTATATCTAAATGCTATGTGATAGACAATTTCAGCTAGCCACATATTGTATTATGAAATTCATAAAGATTTTCAATCATTCGATTCCATTTATCAACTGAAATTTTGTTTAGTATGTGATTTTTTTTTTTGAAATGTATAGTGAATAGGATGTTGCACTGGTGGCAATTCATCATGGAGCATAATAAAATTAATTTTACCCAAATAGTATAAAATAGTGTGCCTTATTTGTATATTAAGACATTAGAACAAAAAGTTTTAATTGTTGAGTGTAGCCAGGAGTGCACAGCAGTGCTGGGTAGTGGTTTTAGCCAGCCCTGCTCGCGCTGAGGGTAGAACACCAGGAAGTGAGTAAAAACTGCCTCCTGTTGTGGGAAGCCTGCCCTGCTCGGTACCCGCTGTGCAGCCCTGTGCCATGCAGTGCTTCTAAACAACATTTACAGTGCAAGGTCAGTGTTAGGACTCTGCGAGACCAAAATGGTAAGGTTTTCCAGACTGCAGTAATGCTGACGTTTACTGGGAGTTCATGTGGGCCACAGTTTTTAGTAAACAATGTTAGGAGGTGATGTTTATTTAAACTGGAAGCTGAGTTTTTGATAAGCGGGATGTTTTCTTCCACTGACCCAGACACAAGTGGTGTCTGAAGTTGATGCTGTGCTTGGAATCCAGAGTGTGGGATGCTACAGAACACCTCCTTCTGAGAGCTTTGTTCTCTAACCGTGTTTTTTTGTTGTGCAGATGTGAGCACTTAAGAATGTATAATACTGTTAAAAGAATCGTTGCAAAGGCAGTTTGCCTTAGGATTATCCTATCCTGTTATATTTATCTAGGTGAAGATTCCTGAAGTGACTCCTTTAGGATTGCCGGTCCTGAAGGGCAAGTATATTGATAAGAAATGGCCCAACATGCAATCCTCTGCAGAAAAGTTGACAAGCTTTACATTGCTTGGCACATAGCTCCCTCTGCAACACAGTTTTTTCTCATTATCTCTTGTCATTTAACCTGTGATTTAAAATGACAGCAATTGCTCTGGACTGGAGAGATAGGTGGCAGAGGTTAAGAGCACTGGCTCTTCCAGAGAAGCCAGATTCAAATCCCACCATCCCCATGGAAGCTCACAACTGTCTGTAACTCCAGTTCTAAGGGGTCTGACAAACTATTTTTCCCTCAGGCACCAGGCACACATGTAGTGCACAGACATACATGCAGCAGAACACCATACACGTAAGGCAAAAAACTTGTTAAAGAAATTTAAATTTGGGAAGCCACTAAAGAAAGACTTGGTAAGCAGCTTGTTATGGATATGATGGGGTACATACTCTTGATTTGTATAGGTGTGTGGCTACAGATTTCACCTTCCTCGTCTACTGAGTTGCTAAAAGCCACCAGCACCTGTGCCCATCTCTTCCCAAGAAAGATGAAGAATAGGCCTTTTACTGGAACGTGGTAGTGTTTTGGCTCAGTGGTGATGGGCACCCTGCATTGCCCAGAAGTTTAGTCATCCCAAGTTATTTAGGGGTTGAAATGAGGTTAAGCCTTTGACTGTACATCCAAATTATTTCATTATTTTCTTTGTAGACATCAGTAGAATTTGATTTTGCTAGGACTTAAGCATTCTATGAACTTTTACATTAAACTTAACCTAAAAGAAAAGTAGTTTTCAGATGTGAGTATCTGAATAATTTTTAATCAACAGAGACACTGTCAAAGACTGGGAGTTCTTCCAAGGACAACATGGACATTTAAACCCAATGTCCTAGTTTTGCTGAGAGAGGGGACATTCTGTTTTGATTGCATGCTCTTCACGTTTATTAGAGAAGAATCAGGAGGAAAACATACCTGTGTTTGTCAAGTTGAATGGGAGAAGCGGACTGAAAAGGGGTTATTGTCATGGAAAGTACCTACTGGAGAACACCGATTGTGTAGAGAACGTGTTCTAGAAGTGGGAAGCAGGGTCTGAATCGCCTCTGGCCTTCAAAACCAAAAACCAAGCTGGGCTAAAAACTGTTGGTCTCTTTCTTAAAAGAGAGGAGAATTTGTATTTATAAGCAAATATTCTTGTTTGCTCCTTTCCTCCCCTTCCTCCTCTGACTGGATAATTTGTAAGCCCCCACCAACATTGCCCAGCAAATAAATTTTAAAATCTATAACCTGAAGGGTAATGAGAAAAATCCAGTAAAATGGTTTATTTGAGGAGGAATGTAAATGTAAAAGGACCAGCTTTTAAAGTTGTACTGTATTATTAGTTAAAGCTTAGTCAGTACCAGACCATGTAATAACACTAACTGTGTTTTATGTTGGTTCTGCGCCCAACCAAAAGTTCAAACAAACAACTTTGAGCTTACCCATGAATATTTGACAAAGGATGTAATAGTTGAATAGGTAAGTATGAGAATAGTGAGCATAGTCCTAGAAGTCCAGCTGCTTTCTATGCTTTTGGGAAATAGGGGTACTTATGATGCTTCAGTGCACTCAGCCCATCCGTAGATGGAGCCATGTGTGCTATAGTACATGCTGTGGTGAACTGGTTGCCTAGGCCTGTTTGGGTAGCTACTGTAGGTTCTGAGTCAGGAGGATGGCTTACGACTGCACAGTTCCCCCCATTCTTTGTACTATATGGCTAATAAAGACACAAATTTAATACTTTTATATCTCAGTACTTGTAATCTGTGGTTCCTACACATTAACTACATAACATGATAATAAACTTTGGGGGAGTTCACTTAAGAAAACTCATGGTATATGCACATTGATTACATTTTCTACAAAATCAAATTTACAAATGGTCCTTTATAAAGCCTTTACAGAGTGTATTTGAGAATTTTTCCCAGAAATGTCTCAAATTCACCTTTATTATTTTAAATATTGGTTTTACTTATTCTTTGATAAACCTGTACAATTTATTTAGATTATATTCATGTCCCTCTACCAATTACCAAGTCTCCCCCACTGCTTTCCTACCAACCCAGATTCATATTTGCATACACACACCCATTTGTAGAACCTATTGAGTCTAATTTGTGTTGGCCAACAACTCCTGGACTTGGGACCTGCCCTGGTATGCTGGCTCGTTCTAAATGTCAACTTGACAAACTACGCGGTCATTTGCCAAGTGGAAACCTCAATTAAGAAAATGTAGTCACCGCATTGACTTGTGTGAAGCCCATTGGGTATTTTCTTAATGGTCGCTGCAGGTGGGCATCCTACAGAAGGCAGTGTCATCCAGCGGTGGGTGGATCAGGCTCCTATAAGGAAACAAGCTGATAGATGTAGTGGGGAGGGCCTTGGTCCTGCCCTGCCTCAACTTGATGTCAACTCATTGACTCTCCGTGGGAGGCCTTATCCTCTCTGAGGAGTGGATTGGTATGTAAAATGAAAAATATATATTTTTAAATTTGAAAAAAGTAAAAAGAAAAGGAGTGCAAGTTAGCAGCACTCCTCTATGGCCTCTGCTTCACTGTGCCCTGCCTCTAGGTTCCTGCCTTGAGTTCCTGCTCTGACCTCTATCAGTCATGGAGTGTAGTCTGTGAGGTGAAGAAAACGCTTTCCTCCTCAGGTTGCCTTTGGTCATGGTGTCATGGTGGTCTTGCAGCAATAGAAACCCTAAGTAAACAATGGGGTTGATCAGTGTACCAGATGCCATTCCATTGAAAACCAGTTTTCCCTCTTCCAGCAGCAATAAAAGCTGACAGCTGCTTGGCTAGGCGTAGGACTGTTGTAGTGATGTGCTTTTGTAGATCTTGTGAACACTACCAAAATCTGTGAGTTCATGTGTGTATCTGCCTCTTGCATCTAGAAAACAGTGGTCCTTGAACTCATCTACCTCCTCTCACTTTGCCCCCTTTTCTGCATAGATCCCTGAGCCTTGTCGGATGGGGGTGGACCTCGCATTTAGGGCTGCGTATTCTGTATCATTCTCTACATGTTGACCAATTGAACGTTTCTTTATTGCTATCTGCTACAAAAAGCAGCTTGTCTGAAGAGGGTTGAGCAACGTATGATCTTTTGTCTATTTAGTGGAATAATAGTAAATGGGTTTTCCCCTGGGGCCCATGATGTATCTAACAGGTTCTTGGCCTCATTGACAGTATCCATGTATGGGTTCAGTCTTGGGGAGCAGGCCTTAAATACATTCAAAAGGTGGTTGTTTATTCCCATAACATCTATGCCATTATTGTACTAGTAAGCACAATTTTGACATTGATCATTTTTGTAATTCACAGCATTCATAGCTAGGTGAGACTGGTGATTCCTTTTCTCCTATAGTCTGCACAGCACATTCCAGCACTATAAACACTAGTGAGAAGGGATGACAGTTTCAGCTAGTTGAGTGCCAGCTAGATTTCTCTATTTCCTTCCTGTGCATGTCTTCAGCAATAGGGCCTTACCATCAAGCTCTGGAGGGTTGGCAGTAGTGTTGGCAGGAGCATGTCATGTTTGGAGATCTATGGGACCCCATTAGCCAACAAACAAAAAGATAACCCATTGGTAGTTGGCTTTTGGTTGGGGGCAGCATACGGTGTCTACTTAGGGTCCTCTCCCTCACTTTATAACTTCCATTTAAGTTACTTTTACATATATGTAGATTTTTGGGAAGGTTCTCCAGTAGTAGGTGTCCTTATAGCTTCCTCAAAAGGCCTCTAGTGGTAAGCTATCCTTCCCTATTTCCCTCTCCACACTACCCTCCCACTCACTACACCATCGAACCCTTCCTATTCCATTTTACCCTTCCTCCCTTTAGAACATGGTGAACTAGTGAAAACTAGGGGGAGAAATGGAGCCATGAGGAAGCATTCTAGATCATATTCCTGTTTTTATAAGTTTCCAGTGCCTGAAATATTTTCTAAACCAAA
>NW_026067933.1:1965497-2149530 GCF_014885135.2 Alexandromys fortis
TTTATTGGTTTTTAATCTTGGGTAAAGGCACTCCAAGCCCTATCTTGGATGAGGATTATTTTTTATAAACTTACAGAAGACAACCTGTACACTTGTCACCTAAAGTAACTCGAGAAATGTGTTGCTGTTTATGTAACAGTGAGTAATGGATCATCAGGTTTCATTCAGGAAGAGAAAGTTAGTACTCATGCCAATAACTGCTCACTCTGATGAGAGTGGATTGGAATGCCTTTCAATTGGGTGCCTAATTTTTAAAAAATATGTGACTCCAAAATGTTCTGTTGTTAACAAACATTTAACGTTGGGTAATTATACTCCAGCGAATTACAGTGTTTCAGTTGGGAACAAGCTACTTCTAAAAATCAGTGCAGAAGAGCCAGTGTCAAAAGTCTCAGTCCTAGATACAAATTTATTTAATGACTTCAAAACATAAAGCTTTAAAGATTATGGTTACCTACCTCGGGAGGACTTTTGAGAACATGACTTTCATTTTCCGATTGAAAGCCCTTGCCTCTCGCAGCTCTAACGGGGAACCTGCTGACCGTTGCTCTGGACTACACGTGGAAGCAGGGTGCTCCCAGTAAAGGGCCCTGAAGCATGCGCAGAGAATTGCCCACCTGGCTGCTCCCTAGCCGCACTCTCTTGAAAACTTAACCCGGGGATGGTGGAGGAGGGGAGTCGGGAGAGGGGGATAGGACCCTGTCAATAGGCTTTTTCCTGTTTCGTACTTTTGGACAAGTCCTACGTCCTCATATTTCAGCTGTGATCCTTTTCAACCACATAACAACTTTGAATATGTGAACTGAACACAGCTCGCCTGTTTTCAGCTCAGTCACAGTGCCAAGATGTGGCTATGCTGTGTTCCTTCTAAAGAAAGTACACCTTTCTAGCCTCCACCGTGAGGGACCAAGCTACTACAAAAGCTCTGGAACAACCCAAACGGGTGGGTTTCGCTCTGGATTTCCTGCCTGTTTGTGAATGTCTTCCTGGAAGCAAACTGGGGCTCGCTGGTTCAGCTGGTATGGCTGGCCAGTGAGCCTCCAGGACCTGTTCTTGACTCTCAGTGCTGGGATGTCCACAGCAGGCTTTACGCAGGCTCTGAGTCCCAAATCACATTCCTGACTGAACCATTCCCCGTGGCCTTAAAAGTTTAAGTTGGGAAAACCTTTTTAAACACTTAACTTTTTATCAAGTTGTTGTTTTACAGAATAACATTAAATCTTGAGTTCAGGCCACTGTGTGTACCATCGTCAAACTGAAATAACATCCCACATCATTGAACCTTTGTGGGAGCTTTTGGTTTGGGTTTTTGTTTTTTCATTAGTGTGTGTGTGTGTGTGTGTGTGTGTGTGTGTGTGTGTGTGTGTGTGTTTTAAGTCTGGTCACATTTGTATTTAAAAATCCATATTGTCATCCTATCTGAGAGGCTGCCCTTCTGTCTGTGTCTGTCTTAGGTAAGGGTCTGTGGTTCTTGAGGTTTATCTTCTGGAAAGAGATCTGGCTAGAATTTCTTGGGCATGAAGAAAGAAAGCAAATGCTAAGAGCATGAACCCTTTTGGTGCGAGAACGTAATGATTTTAATATTTAGCAATATTACATACATAGCCAGCAGATGTATTAACTCAGAAAAATAATAGTTTCTCTTTTTTTAAAAAAAAGAAAAAAATTAATCTAAGGTTATTGGGGTTACAAAAATAATAGCACATTTCTTTAAGTGATTTGCACTCAGTCACCGAGATACCAGAGCTGCAAAGAAATCTTGCTGGCCTCTGCCTGCATAAATCTTATGACATTAAAAAAAAGTTTATTTTCATATTTACAAAAGAAACGTGCTGGTTGCTTCTTAAAATTCCCTTTGGAATTCCACAGTGACACTATTGTTGAAGTCGGGAACATTTCAGATTAAAGAAGGCACTTTGGAAGCAGCTTGCAAGGCACCTCAGGTCACACCACTACACAGTTCCGGGTCCTCTTCTACAGACAGGTTTATCTCAGAGCCTCGGGAACTTCCACCTACAAAGACAGGGCGTGGCCTTTCAATCAAGCAACTTGAGTGTTCAAGTAAATCACCATCACCACCACCACCTGTAGGGTCTACCTTTAGCACCTTACCCTGAGGGAAATTTGAATGTAGATTATGATTGCCAAGTGGTGATTACCCACATTTATAAATTTGGTAGTAAATCCTTTGCAGTTTTGGGGTGAAAATTCTGAGAAGCGATTAATCTTTTCAGAATGCTGATAATACTTCTTTTTTTTTAATTAGAAAAATCGAATGTTTATATGTTGGAGTGTCATCAAATGATCCCGGCTGAGATAATAAGTTGGCACGAAGGGGAATGTGTTCATTCTCTCGCCCAATGTACCCACCCCTAATGCCGACTGACTCTTGACGTGCTTGCTCTCATATGCACAAATATTAAAAGATTCATAATAATTTGGAGAGGTGGCTTTGATAGCATCTATCCGTGGAGACTGGTTCATTGAATCAGTTTCACCTTAGGGTTAGTTCAGGGGTGACTTACCCTCCGGAGCTGTCTTATGCTGCTCCCCCGGATGGCTTCCATGAGGTTCTCATGAGCTGATCTCTGCGGGGTAGACGGTCGGGAGCTGTCTTCCATTTTCTTCTCTTGCACTGACCTCAGCGAATTCTTTATTTCCTTCAGGATGTTGTTTGGCTGTTTCTTAACCTTCTTCCCTTTTTTCTTCCGCTGTCCATTTTGTAGGGCCCGCTGGGCATTTTCCTGTTGTTTAATCACTTCTGCAATATTTCGGGTGATGAGCTTTTTCTCTGGGAGTGGAGGAGGAGGGGGAGGAGGGGGAGGAGGCAGCAGGTTGGGAGGAAGAGGGGGAGGAGGAGGAGGGGGGGCTACTGGAGATGGAGGTCGGCTTCTCCCAGTGTGGACTTTCTTGGAGACTTTGGGAGATGACCAGGGAGACTGCCTTGGAGAGCCGTATGGAGAAGAGCCTGGCGTCCCTCTTTGCCAGACTTTGGTCCTAAGAGCGGCTCCTCCGTCGTACCCCTCTTGCTGTTTCTGCTCCTGCATGCGCTTTTGCCTCTGCTTATCCATATTCCTTGTTAAAATACTCGTCATACTCATTCTTGGTCCTGGGAGCTCAAAATGGTAGCCCAGCCTCAGCAGCGTGGTGTTCTCCTTGAGCAGCTTGACAATCTCCATCTCCACCTGGGAGCCCATGATGTGCCTCTGGTTGTGGAAGCGCAGCTCGGTGAGCACGGTGTTGTGCTGCAGGGCTCTCATGATGGCCAGGATCCCCTTGCCCGTGATGAAGTTGGACTCCACGTTGACACTGGTGATGTGCTCATTCATCTTGAGCATGTCTGCGATGGCAATCGCCGCGGCGTCATCCGCGTGCGTGTTGGCCAGACTGAGCGTCTTCACGACTGTGTTCTCCTTGAGCGCTTCCGCAAAGCGGGACAGGGTCTGTGTGGTGATGTTCTCGATATTGTTCAGATTGACTTCTGTTGTGTCAGGGTCATTGTTTTTTATCTTTTCCAGGGCGTCCTCAATAACGGTGGGATTTCCACAAGGGTGAATGGCGGCGGGCGACTCCGTGTTCCTCTGTGTCCTTCCACTGTTGCTATTGGTTAAATTTATATTTTCTATTTGACTTTTAAATGTCTTTGGCTTGGAGTTATCTGAATTAGCGCTACTGTAGTTTACAGTTCCATTAATGTGTTTTGTGGCTTCAGTTGTAGCTTCCTCTTCCTCACTGCCCTCTTCCTCGCTGTCCTCTTCCTCCTCTTCCTCTTCCTCCTGAGACTCCTCCTGCCCCTCCTCCTCTTCTGTACACACCTCCTCAGAGATTTCGCTGTTGCTTTCTGTGAAGATTAGTTCTTCCTCACTCTCTTCCTTGTCTTCCTCGGCAACCTAAGGAGTGTATTGACACCATTAAGGTTTCCCTGCAAGCACATTTATGAGTTTACAAAAGTAGCATAAGTACCTCAAAGGTCCTGGGGAGAGCAGGGTTAGCAAGCCCTTGTTTCTCACCTCTCCAGTTCAAGTGGCCAAGGTCAATGTTTGGTTGCATAACCACTAACAGCTTCTCTGTAAACATTTATCTTCTACAAAAGAGCGGGCTTTTACTGAATAAGAATATGTGATCATTTTCCTAGTTTGAATACAGAAGTCAGAGTTTCACCTTCGGAAAATGCTGGATAAATTTTTCAACATTTTAGGCATAGCAAGATATTGCAACAGATAAATGTACTTGCAGCATAAGCCCAATGGACTTCAATCCCCTGGTCTTTCGACCTGTACATGTGCCATCATAAATAAAATAAGAAAATATGAAAATTTTAGTTGACTTCACAACTCATTTTGTTCCAGTTTTGCAAATCCCTCTGGATTACACTGTCCTTTCCTATTTCTTACCAAACAAGTACAACAAAAATAAACAATATGGCAGTGAATTCCCTGCCCTTGATGCTCAGATTTCACCAGGCCTGTTGGCACACACCCGTTATCTTGGCTAATTAGGAGGTTGAAGCTAAGCAAGAGGGTAGTGAGTTCAAGGCTTGTCTATGGTAGAGAGAGTTCAAGGTCAGCTTAGGTAATTTAGTGAGACTCTGCCTCAAAGAGAAGGCCCAGGGCTGGGAGCATAAGCCAAGCAAGAGTGTTTATTCCCCTAATGTTACATCAATTACAGATGTGACCAAGCCAAGTGCCCTCTGTCATGTTAGTCTCCATGTAGAGAAAGCAGATGCAGTTTGCGGCTCCAGCATTTATCTGTTGTGTGATGGCACCCAGCACAAACATGTGGAAATGCTACGCTCTTCCAGAGTCGCTGATCAGGGCAGACCAAAAGCTGTTCTCTGGGAAAAACAAGCAGTAAACAAAACCTCTGGTGGATGCCATGGTAAAGCATGACCACTTGCAGAAGGCTAGGCTCCCTAGATCCCACCCAGCAGTGTGCAGGAGCAGACAGCCGCAGCAAAGTTCAAAGCAGGTTTTTGCCCAGCCAACCCTTTAAACGTAATTAGCATTCATCCCTTGAAACAGGGTTTCAGGTAAACAGGATTTGATTCTAGCTTTGTCACTTCTGTTCACAAGTCCCTCTGCAGACTCCTCAAAGACTGCTTTCTCTCTGTCCTGTCTTCTTTTATTAGAAAAAGCCTTGGAAATGCCTTGGAGTGTCTGTTTTACTCTCTTGTGAGGCTTTCTGCTTGTCTCATTCGAAGCCCCATGGCCCTTCCTTCCCCCACAGCCTCTTCCATCCTCTACACTGGAAGCACTTTGGGTGCCGCTGTCTGTGGCATGTGCAGGAGGATGAAGCTTTGGAAAACACTGTTGGTCTCCAGGTTTGTCTGCCCAGTTGTCACAAAGTAGCTTCCAGTTAGCTACACTTGTTTAGAGTGACAGGCACCAAGGGATGGCCTGGGATGACCTGTCCAGTTTCAGTTTACTTGATATATTAGGAGAAGAAGGGAGAGGGTGTCTGTCTGTCTGTCTGTGTGTCTGTCTATTTGTTTGTCAAAGGGATGGAAGGACAGGAGTCACAACTCAATGATACCGAACACCCTGCAAGGCAGGCAATGGACCAGTTAGACAGAGTTCTGACACCCCAACTGAAGTCACTTTGCTTTGTATAAGTTCTCGAAAGTGGGGTCTCCATCAGTTGTCTATGGGTGTGTGCTGCATCCTCGTGGTTTTGGACTGTTTCAAAATCCAGAGTAGGCTGCCTTTCATACGACCACAAAGTTTCATCTCCTTTGGTACTTAAAGATCTTTAAGGAACTCAAGAAACTAGACATTAAAATTCTAATTAACCCAATTAAAAAATGGGGTACTGAACTGAACAGAGAATTCTCAACAGAAGAAGTTCAAATGGCCAAAAGACACTTAAGGTCATGTTCAACCTCCTTAGTGATCAGGGAAATGCAAATAAAAACAACTTTGAGATCTTTAGCCTCTCTCTACAAACGCCCTTCCCCTTCGAAATATAGCTGAAAAGCATGTCAGTTCTCTAGCAACGTGAGCTGTTATGTAATGTCTGTCGATGTCTCTTCTAGGAGGCCACCTTTTAACCCTTCCTAAAGTAGTGCCTGGGATGTCTGCACTGACATTTCTCCCAATAAGCTACAGCCCACACTTTAACTGCTTGTTTGCCAGTTTCTCCATAGACTGTTTGAAATGGGTGTAGGCCCATGTTGCTTTCTCACCTAGCGCAGTGCCTAGCATGTTAGAGAGGCTCAGTAAACTTTCATTTACTGCATGATCTCAGTTGACACTGGTTAACAGCATCTCATACCTACAGGAAATACTGATAAGGTCAGGAGGCATAAAGTGATCAAGTGCCCTGCCTATTTGCCCAAGCCTGGGGGTTTACCAAGATACAGACATTTTCTAAAGCAATCCAGGGCAGTCCGAGATTGCTGATCACCCCAGGAGGGGAACATATGGGAGAAGAGACTGCAGCAAGGGGAACGGGAAAGGTCGGATGGCCCACAGGGCGATCCCTGCTCCTTTATGAATTAGTCCTACACTGGAGAGAAGAAGTGCTCACTGGTTTCCTACATCTGCTGCTTTGGAGTTAGGACTGATCTTTTGGGGAATGGGGTAGAAAGGTGGACATAGGGAAAGGTGGGAGATGAGGTGGGAAGGACTGAGCGGACGGAATGCAGATGCTGGTGAACATGGAGAGTAAACAGAACAACAGCCAGGAGACAGCCAGCCTCTTCCAGGTATCTCTACAACACCATCATGGCTGTAGGGAAGCACGAGGCTTGGCTTTCAGCTCTGGTCCTGGTTCTCCATGTCAAGAGCTGGTTTACTTTAGACAAATCATCTGGCCTTTCTGGGTCTCAAGAAATTGCGTGATTCATATAGTCCTATGGTTAGTATGTGTCCTAAATTGCAGATGGGGTTGCTAGACCCCAGCTAGTTGGGCCTACCCTGATAGTTTCCCATCTGCATAGCCTAAAGAGGCTTAGAATTTGTGCCTTTTGAAGGACCAGACCATGTTCCTCCTGCTGGGCCAGCACCGACATATCTGAAAAACTACCTTCATGCCAAGAGTCTCTAGTTTCAATCCCAACTTGACTGACAAGCTGCTACCCTCACATAAGTTCCTTAACTTTTCCTGGTCCTGGCTCTCAAATGCAGAAAGGTAAGATGAGATGAGATAAGGTGAGAAAAACCATTGGTCCTTGTGCCTTAGCCCCGGCAACTACTCAAGTGAAGAGAACTAAACCATTGCATGTCTAGGGTGCCTTGGGCTGAGGTAGGGCACATTTATATCAACCTAGATGAATAGAAATAAGGCTGTCACTCAACAGGTGCTACACAGACTGTTCCTAAACCTTCACAAAGCCAGTAGCCTCACCACCCCCATCTCATCCAGATCCCGGCTCCTTCTCATGGAACCTCTTTGTGCCATCATCTTTGAGACAAGCATCCGCTCCCCTCTCCCCTCAGCTGCTTGAACGTTTTCCCTGCGGGGGGGGGGGGGGGCACGACTGGATTTACTCCCTCTGTCAGTCAGCAGGCTTTTTGTTCAGCACCCTTGTGACTACAGAGACAGCTGGCTGGGACTGTGAAGTGGGAGAAAAGTGAACCAGCTGAGAAGGGAATCAAAGTTCGTAGAAGAAAAAAAGACAGCCTCTCTAATTGGACCGATAAGCCATTGGCAGGATCAGCAAAACTTTTTGGCAGCATGAGGTGGGTGTCAACAACAGCTGACAGGAGGCTTTGCCCTTCGGTTCTCTCTGCTGTCATAACATTATGACATTAAAATGCCTTTGTCGTGTTATTGTTGTACGTGCCTCTGTGTTCTGGCTTCTTAGGGATAGTTGCATTCTCAGCTTGGAGAAAATTTTTTTTTAGCAACAATAGTTAAGACGTCATTTTATTTCATCAGACTGTTGACTCTTATTTGCATTCCAAACAAACAAACAAACAAACCAAAAC
Organism: Alexandromys fortis; assembly: GCF_014885135.2. Taxonomy (NCBI): domain Eukaryota; kingdom Metazoa; phylum Chordata; class Mammalia; order Rodentia; family Cricetidae; genus Alexandromys; species Alexandromys fortis. The sequence goes on from NW_026067933.1 coordinate 1,973,426, forward strand.
CAAATAAGGAAATCAATCAAATCCAACTTTTAAAGCACGGTCATGGAAGAACTGACTAGCCCAGATCGTCACTGGTCATAAGTGTTCTCGTCTCTCCCTCTGGTTTCTCGTGACTGCAGCCACAGTGGCCTTGGAAGATCCTGGCTTGGTCCCAGTGGCCCTTCCGACGATGACTGACATGGGCTAAGCTCACATGTATCTTGCTACAAATGTGCACACAGCTATCGCCAAGATCCCCACAGTTCCCACGTTAGTACTGCGGCAAGCTGGCCACCATGAGCCAGTTATTTCAGTGGCCTGCACAGGCTTTTCAATAGTTGTTTGTAGTCTGTTTTCTTTTTCTTCCATGAACTCAAACTTTCTTTCCTATAATAGCGTTCTGCCACTATAATGACTTTCCCAGAGGGTAGTCTTTTGAACTTCCTTACAGCGATGACTCATTGGGAAATTCAAAATGACTCTTGCCTGGGCAGCACACATGGGCTCCCTAGACCTGAGCTCTCCAACATAAGCATGGGTCCTAGTCTCCGAATCCCCTTCAAGGAGGAAGATTGTCATAGATGCATCTGTGCGCACAGGCTTAACCTGCATCCTTGATGAGTTTTGTCATTTAGATTCTATGCTAAAAGCATGTCTTCTCTTTGGGGAAAGCACAAGAACTTGTCGGAATCTCAATGGGGAGGGGGAGAATCTTGATTCACAAAAGAAACAAAAAAAAATGAACTCTCTCAGTGGACACATGGAAAGAGAATCCTTGAAGGAACAATTGTCTGTACAAACTCTAACAACTTAATGACAAACAGGAGGAGCAAAGAGGACTCTTGACTATTATTTCCATCCTCATCCCATAGCTTTGAACTTGGGCATTGGAAATATAAAGCTGCCTTTACTGCCGCCATTATTGCTGTTAAAGTATCAAGAAATAAATGTACTTAACTGAAGGAAAATTGTACCAGAAACATGCTACGCAACATCAGCGCCTTGGAGTATTTGATGAATCATTCAGACCAATACTCTCTGAAGCAGTTTCCTTTCCAGGTTCCCATTTTAATCAGTAAAACTACTCTCACCAAGACTGTTTTGGCCTGGAAAATAGTGCAGTAGTGGACGCAATTGGGCTATAAGAAAATTTAAGTGATGAACACTGGGAAGCTGTGTTCTCAGAAAACAGGGGTGTCTGGCTTTGGAGTTGGGGGTGGGGTAAAGAGGATGGGCACAGCCAGGGCACAGTCGTCAAAGCCTACCTTTCCACACTCCCCAAGCCGTTCCTTCTCCAGAAGTTTCTGGGACTCCTTTTCCCAATAAGCCATCAGCGCCTCCCTGCTGAAGTTCCCTGTGGGGGTTTTCTCCGTCAGACTCTTTTGCCTCATCCCCACAGGAAGGGTTCGGTCTGGTTCAATGTCCTCCAGCTCCCTCTCAAGCTCCTTAAGCTCCTCAGCCGAGAGGGAGGCCAGAAGTTCATCCTCATCGATGGATTCATATTTACTAAGTCCCCTTCTGTAGCCAAATGTAGACATGGTCCCAACCTCGTCAGACACCCCAAAAGCTTAAAGAACCAGGCATTCAAGGCAAGCGGAGGCTGACCCGGGGAGGCAAGTGTCAGGCTGGTCGGCAGCTGGCGTGAGGAGTGGCCTCAGGAGCCTTTTAAGAGAGGTGATGCAGGGCTCTGACAATGTGGAGAGGCTGAAAGCATGGGCTGTTTTAAGCATCAGACGTCAGCTAGATATTTGAACACAAAGAATGTCACATCAGTGGTGGATGGAGGTCTCAGAACCAGCAGGGATTATTCACAGAGTGGCCAGAGCCATATTTAGCTGAGCCTGATAGCTGGTGACGACAGGCGAGTGTTTCAGATAGGAGTTGACATGATTCTCCCTACTCTGTGCTCAACCGTTGGAGGGGAAACTTTGTTTTGAAAATGTCTTCTCACAGACACTGCGGCCATGAACAGCTTCTTTCAATATGAACCCGGGTTGTATGATGAAGACAGAAGCTATGATAATACAGGAATTTATAAATTAGCGTGCTTTGTGGTATGTGAAACCCTGTCATACGGTCCCTTAGTTGTGTGTACTTTAGAATTACAGTTTGACCGTCATTTACAGATTTTGGCAATTTGAGACGGAGAGAGTAAGTGAAACACTTTAAGGCTGACAGCTGGAAGGACAGAAGGCATCTTCTCCACGTCACCAAATGGCTGCCTTCTCCTTTCTATGTGAGTAGAAACTGGACTGTTCCAATTTATTAAAGACTTACACTGTGACAAACCAATGCTCAACACTCTGTATATTTTGTATCATTTAATCCCACAATCATATGAGGAATTATTATCATTGTCTGTATCTGAAAAGCGTAAACCCCTGAGAGGTTGAATAACTAGTTTAGGAAAACAAAGCTAAGAAGTAGAAAGGTCTAGAATTTCAACCCAGATGGTATCTGAGCTGAAAACTAGAAAGACATTAATTTTTAATTATACATATGCATTCATTCTTGAGACAGTGCTATATTATCTATGGAGTTTGTAGAATTCCTTGCTAATTTGAGAATACAGATGTATAAAACTGCAGTGATAAGTGTGCATAGAAATATGCATATGCCAACACATACACAGCTTATCATATTTATTCATTCAGCAGAGCTGCTGTGACTATTTGGGCTGTTTCTAGGCGTGGCCTGTGAAGAATGCAGCAGATGACACTTTCCTGAAAGCCTTCGAATATTCATACTGTTTTTATTTCTCTGTAGAAGAAACGTTAGGTTGTAGGGTAAACTCACTTTTAGTGGAGTTTCAAACCATTCATTGTTCACCCATGAATACCCAACCGTCGGAAGGCTCCAGTTCCCTTTCAATGCCTGTTACTGTTGCGTTTCCTGGTCACAGCCGTTTCAGGGAGGACAAAATGGTGGTCTTCCGCTTTTTAGTTACTAATGATGTTGAGTGTACTTTCATGTGCTCATTGCCCTTGATGACATACTCAAGTTTTGTGCTTATTTATATATTCAGTTGTCTTTTTACTAAGTGGTGAGCTGTTTAAATATTTGAGAAACAAATATTTAATGAGACAAGTGATTTGTATATATTTCCTCCCATTCTTTGGTTTCCTTTTTAGTGTTTTTAAAAGAGCAATTTTTTAAAATGAGGTTCACTTTTTCAGTTTTTATTCTGTCAGCTGTTTCTTGGTGTTTATAGTTAAAACATCATTTCTAATCCCACTGTGCAAAGATTTATTACTGTGTTTTGCTCAAAAGTTCAGATTGCTTTTTAGATTTAGGTTTATAACCCATTTTGACTAAATTTTTATGTGTGTAGAAAGTAAGATATACATATATATATGTGGATGTATATATACATAGATTGATAGATATAGATGACTGACAGAGAGATCGACAGACAGACAGATGAGATAGATAGACAGACAGACAGATAGACAGACAGATAGATATAGATGACAGACAGATGGATAGACAAGATAGATAGATAGATAGATAGATAGATAGATAGATAGATAGATAGATAGATTTGATTGATGGATGGATAGATATAGATGACAGACAGACAGACAGACACACAGACAGACACCTACTCATCCTAACACTATTTGTCAAGAAGACTTTTCTGGTATATTGCTTGGCACGACTGTGGAAAAGAAACTGATATTGATGTAATAATAGACGTCTGGGTGGTTCTGGTCTGTTGATATGTGTCTGTCTATTTGCCACGGTTCCATAATCTCATTTTCTGTAGCTTGGTCGTGCAACAGAAGTCAAAGAGTGTGAGTTCTCTAACCCCACTCTTGCATAAATGAGTCAGTTAAATATGTTTTATTTTTACTCATAGTGTTCTGCCTTCAGAATCCAAGGACACATTCAGATAGAGAATAGTGAAACTATAAATGATTAACTAACTTTTAAAAATTACTTTTGTGTTTTGAAGATACAGAATATTTGTTCCTACTTCTGAGGTTCAATGTGGTTGTGATTTGCATTGAATGATGGTCAGGTAAGGTAATTAACAGTATTGGCTTTCTTATTTTGAACCAGTAACACATATTTTTGTTGAACACATGGTACTTTCTTATTAAAAGATGGATTTGAGTTTTGGCAGTGCCATCAAGCTATTATAGATATATAAATCTGGTGAGTAAAATGAATTATTCAGCTTAACAGTGATTAACAGTGACATTTTACATAAAATTAATCACAAATATGCTAAAACTGCTTTTAAAACAATGAAATGAATATAAATTTAGCAAAAATTCATTATTAATGATACATTAGACCCATGGCACATTGGTCAGTGCAAAGATTTAGGAGTAAATAATTATGTAAAATTAGGAGAACTGTTTTACTCTTTTCCTTTAAGTTTCTGATAGATGTAGCTCATTGTTGTCATGAAAATTACTGAATACACACCATATGTTAGAATTCACAAACATAGACAACAGAGCACAGCAAACAGAAGGACTACAGAGATGATCAAACAGGATACAGGAAGTAAGGTTTGGGGAGGACATTTCAAGAGGTTTCTGTAATGAGATGGTGTTTGAGCACAGATCTGGAAAAGGGTTCTATGCATGCATATTATAACATACATGATGTGAGACCATAAAATAATTGCACTGATATTCTTAGGATAATAGACTCGGATCTGAAAGGACCTTTGAAATGCTTAATCCTCTGTCATTTCCATCTGTGTTGTATTTGAACATCATCAATAAAAATGTCCCTTGACAAATGGCTTAGGTCTATAGAAAAGTCCTGTTTATATTGTACTGAAAATGCTTAGAAAAGCACTCCTTATATTTTTAGGTTGCTCATTTTAATGATCCAGAATAAATATAGCCTTCCATGAGTTTCTTCTGTCAAGTCTTGAGGGCACCATAAACGACTCTGAAAGTGACACCAAAGGGCCAGCATTAAAGTATCTTACCATGTGGCAACATCATTGAACAAAACTTGTCTCTTGATAAAACCTTCCTCTGAAGAACATCTTATTATATTCACTGTCAGTCCATGTGATTCTAACAGCATAACTCACAGTCCACCAGACTTCATAATATCTACTTAGAAGTATTTCTACAAACTTTAAATGCATTTGTTAAAATTCTGCTGTGTAACTAAACACTGCCACCTATTCCTGGCTTTGACTAACATATGATGAATAATGTAAATTTTCTTGGAACTTATTTTTACATCAAGAAAAAAAATCCAGTTGTACATGTGTTCTAAGAGTCAGCATTTTCTATTTTGGATTTTTTTTTTTTTCGAGAAAGGGTTTCTCCGTAGCTTTTGGTTCCTGTCCTGGAACTAGCTCTTGTAGACCAGGCTGGCCTCGAACTCTATTTTGGAATTTTTACTTGGTATTTTTGTTCATTGTATTTAGAGACAATGATAGTATAAGACCACAAAGCCTTTTCAAGATTAGTATGCCTTATTTTAAAAAGATCACTGCCTTGGTGACAATTTTTCTTTGTGCTTGATTCTCTGATTCACTAAGATATATAATGTCTCATAATAATGTCATTTACTCGTTAAGGAAAAACTGAGTTTTCTTTTTCAAGTTTTCCCCCCTTCTAGTTTCTCCCTGAAAGTGTCCCTGTCTGCTTGTGTACACAGTCACTCTCTACTTGCTGTGGGATACGGCTGTGCTGCAAGCTAGGACTGCGGACGGGAAAATAGAAACCGATTCAGTTTCTGCCCTCAAGGAGTTGAGACTTGAGGGAGAAGAGAGTAGACAGCTGGCAACAGCCGGGGAGAGCAGCCCAGCCAGGCACCAGGGGAGGAGCCAGAGCCCTGCACAGAAGATGTGGGCCACGTCAGAAAGGCACTGGGGTGGGAAGAGGAAGAGAACAAGAGTGGACACTGTTTGACAGAGAGTGGGGGCGGAGGTGCAGCCCAGCAGAAACTTCCCTGATGGCTTAGGAAGGTAGCGCCCCCCACATGCTCTCATAGCTCTCCTCATAGCTCTCAGTAAGTACTGCGCCCTACTCGCACTGAGGGTGCACAAATGTTGAGCATTTGAAGTGAGTTCTGGAGGTCAAGCTAATGAGGTCTTTACTATCACCTAGCACTTTGTGCTTCTCTCCAACATTACCCTGTATATCTATCACATGTCATGTTGCCCAAAAGGCTATTGTATAGGCAAGTGTCGCGATACACATAGGGACTCCAGGAGACGGGGAGACAGAGGTCATCAGTACAGCCAGAAGTCAGTGGTACCAGTCTTTCCAGAGGGCCAGTGTTCCGCTTATTGTTTTGCTTCTCTACTTTTGGAGTTTTATTTGAAGATATTACACACATGATGGAGTTCATTGTGACATTTTCTTTTCTTTTCTTTCTTTCTTTCTTTCTTTCTTTCTTTCTTTCTTTCTCTTTTAACATGTTTTTGAGCTACCATGTACTGGGAACTGAACCTGGGTCCTTTCCAAGAGCCATTAGTGCTCTTAAGCACTTTCTAGTTCCCATGATGACATTTTCATATATGTACGTAGTATTCTTTGGTCCTATTTTGACTCTCCTGACCACCCGTCCCCTCCTCTTTCCAAACACTCTTTCTATGTTCACTTTTGCTTTTCCGTGTGCATTCCTCATGCAAAGGCAGTAGCAGTGTTCTCCCAACCTGTGTGTAGAGAACAACCCGCCTACCACTACACAGAGGAAAACCCCACTTGTTAGCGACTATTTTGGTGATGGTTTCTGTTCTTCTGGTGGCTGATACTTTGGGGTGTGAAGAGACTTCACACCCCAAAGACAAAATCTATTTTGGATTTTTTTTTTTTTTCGAGACAGGGTTTCTCCGTAGCTTTTGGTTCCTGTCCTGGAACTAGCTCTTGTAGACCAGGCTGGCCTCGTCTGGTCTTTGTTTGTCTTTCTACTTTGGGATCAAATTTCAGGGAGTACTTGGTAACTTCTAGAACTGTTCATATTTCAACACAGTTTCTGTTAAAGGCATCTTATCTATCTGAAGCTACAAAAGACAGCACAAGATGCGCATTATGTGAATTTAATTTTAAATAATATTTAACATTTATGTTATATGACATGCAATACCTATTTGCTAACTAAAACTCATTTCTATGGACCCTTTCCTTAATGGTAAAATAGACCCCATCTCTATGAGATTTGGCATATGGTATTTCATTTCAGTAAGTGTAAGGGATCCCAAAAGTCCAGGATGGACACCAATGTGTTATCTTACTCAGCTAAGATCTTTGAGCTGAATCACGGTCCATGAAAACACCCAGATAATCTCCAAGTGTCTCAGACTGCCTAAGATCAGCTCCTTGCTTTCTCTTTCTGCAGTTTCTTCACCCCAGCAGAGGCTCACACATCCTCAGCCACCACTGGGTAGGGCTTCAATGTCTGTGTCCCTTCTCTCACAGTATGGTGGTGGGCGTAGGTCTCGGTTTCTCTGCTCTAAGCGCCTCCGAATTCCTGCCTTATTTCGGGCTGATCCCCTGTGCCTCTGCGCTGCTTGCACTTTCTGGTCAGCAATGGACTGAAGTTCCTCTTATGTTTTCACCTCTTGCCCCCCCCCCCCCCCCCATCTTCCACAGCACAGCCAGAGTAACCTTTTAGGAACACAGACGTCACCAGGTCGTTCTCTGTCTAAAACTCCCTAACGCCTTCTATTGTCCTTCAGACTGAACCTTTGGCCAAGGTTTCTGCCCCCACTTCCTGCTTTCTGTGGATCCCCTTCCAGAACCCGCACTTGAGCCATGCTGAAGTGAATTTGAACTAGTCTGAGCTGCTCTGCCCATTACCCATCGCGCTTCCTCCCTCCCCTCCTGCCTGCAAAGCTTTCATGTGCCTCCTGAGCTGCACTCAGACCCTGAGACCCCAGAACGGAGGTGCTCTGGTTCCCACAAATGTAGTTCACAGACTGCTTGCTCATAGACCCCTTTTTTAAGTAGGGAGAGCGCTTTTCCGAAGGCAGGAGTCCTGTCTATTCCACTTGCTGTCTTCAAGGCCTAAAACAGTTATTAAGAGTTCAGGGAGTATTTCAAAAACAAAGTATCACAAAGCAGCGGGACAGGAATGTTTAGCCATGAAATTGAAACTGCAGCTTTTAAAAATGACAGAAATCATGATAATCACTGGATCTGGAATGATTCAAAGGTTTTTGTTTTGTTTTGTTGTTTGTTCTATTCTAAGATGATTAATTTTTATTAAAAAAAAAACATTAGTTTTTGCAGTTCCCCAGTTCCCCTTTCCTCCTCTTCTCCCAGTCCCTCCTCCAACCCCGCTTCCCCATCTCCCACCCGCTCTAAGCAAGGTATCTCTACCATAGAGACTGGGCTCTACAAAGTCAGTTCATGCATTAGAGTTAGATCTTGGTCCCACTGCCAGTGACCGTATATACTGCCCAAGCCATCTACTGTACTCAGTCAGGAGTCAGTTGTCTTCCACGAGTTTGGGTTAGCTGATTCTTCTGTTTATTGTTTTTTTTTTTTTTTAAGATTTAGTTTATTTACTATATATACAGTGTTCTGCCTGCATGCCAAAAGAGGCCACCAGATCTCATTCCAGATGTTTCTGAACCACCATGTAGTTGCTGGGAATTGAACTCAGGACCCCTGGGAGAGCAGCCAGTGCTCTTAACCTCTGAGCCATCTGGCCAGCCCCTAGGCTAGCTGATTCTGTAGGTTTCCCTTTGTGGTCAAACTCAAGGCATCTGGCATGCTAGGCAAACCAACACTATCACACTACATTTGTAGCTGGGGAACCCGACTGCGGAACCCCCAGCCCTAGGTCTTTTTGTTTACTGCCTTCAGAGAAAGCCTTCCTATTTGTAACACATGACCACCTCCCCTAATTTTCTCTTGCTTTTGGACACCTGAACACTTAGGGTTCACAGTCCATGCTTTTTGGTTACCTTTCACTCATGGTGTGTGAGCTAAGAACCAGCCCAACCTCCTAAAGGACAGTTCAACCTCAGGGTGATATGTTTATTCATACCATGAATGCCTTATATTTTATTTACTTGTTTATTTATAGTGATTCTGTGAACTGGACCCAGGACCCTGTTCATGTCAATGAATCACTCTACCACCCCAGCCATATTTTCTTTTGAGATAGGATCCTCACTGAGTTTCCTGAGATTGGTCTTAAACTCACTCTGCAGCCTCAATAGACTTTGACCATGTGATCCTCATGCATTAACTTCCTATGTAGCTGGAAGTTCAGGCAACTGCCACCAGGCCAGACATATTTTTATTTTGTTTTAATTGTCCCTAAGTTGCCTTGGAGACACAAAGGCACGGGAAAATGGAAAACTCTTTGATTCTACAAACGTCAAGAATTTTTGCCTGCTTTACAATTATTATTAAAGTTTCCCTAACCCCTCCCTGTCTAACGTGTTTCCCACCTGTACGGGAGGTCGTGAAGTTTCCACATCTCTTACAGATAGTTTGTGATGAGGCTGAAGCCGTGCAGTAGTTCCTGAGGAAATTAAGCTTCCGACTCTGCTCGGGCTGCTTGTTGGAGCTTTTCAGAAGCCCAGGGAAAGACTCCCAGGGGAGAAGGTCAGGGAATGGCCAACCTCTGGACAGAGGGCAAACACATGCCCCAGGGATCAGATGAGAACTGAAGATTCCCCTATCAAGCCTGCTCTCTCAGACTTGGCAGACAAGCAAGTCTCCCAGCAATGCCAACTTGTGGCAGAGAGTGTGAGTCAAATTTAAAATTATTAGGGCTATTTATAATAACATCTTACAATTGTATAACACTTAATAGTTTACAAAATGGATTTTAGAGCCAGTGTGCCAGGCAGTATAACATAATATGATCTCCCTCTATTAATCTCTATTCTAACACTGGGAGATAACCTTTGATGAATAAATGTGATTTATTCCATTTGACAAAAGAGAAAATGAGTTCTGAGAATTAAAAAATATCTTTATATTCATCCAGCTAACAAGTGATGGTTATGATTATGGTAGCTCCAAGCTGCTTCTCACACTTTTGTTACTATCTGGCATTTTAAAATGTATCAAAAAGAAAGACAGACACACTGAGAGATTCAAGTGTGGAATGGAATCTGGATGGTTGGTCACATATAGCTGATCCTATGTTTATCTGACTCAGACACATAAAAGTAATTGTAATGTGTGCAATTGAAAGATGAACTAGCAGTATTAAAACTGTCAAGCTAAACATATAAATTGGAAGAAAAAGGAATTCAAACATGAGAAAGAAATAACTGAATTCCTTCCATCAAGCCTTTCACCTCATACAGCAGAGGTGTGTGTGAAGTCCCACTTAGGAGACAGGAAACAGACTGTATCCTCATCAACTGAAGTTCCAATAAACAAAGTTTTGCTTGTGGTGGAGGAGAAGCTCCTTCATTGATTCCGGGGCAACCTGAGTTAGAACCCAGGGTGTTGGGGCAGGTTTGCTCTTCCGTGGTGTGACGAAGAAAGCTTTATCCACACCGTGGGTTAACCACACCGCGTTTGCTTTCCTTGGGACGCCTTCTCCTCAGCTTCAGGACTGCATCTGCCCAGAAGCTGCTCGTCCATCTGGGAAACAGCCGCTGAAGCACTTGGATCCTGCGCTGAGGCGGGTGGGAGGGCACTGGGGTCAGCTGAAGGCCCAGGAATGCAGGGAATGCTCACACTCCGCTCCGCAGACACACTGGGCTCTTTCAAGGCAGTTCTGCCAGGAAAATCCAAAGCACTGTGTTTTCAGACTCACCGCTGTAACTGACCTTTCCTTCTGAAGTTCTCAGGACTTCTTGAGAGCCAGTCTTCACGGATTCTCCCCAGACGCTCCCGTAATCTCCAACTTCCTTTGTTTCCTACCTGGGGCTGTTTTTCATGGTTATTATATGATTCCTTACTGGTTCACACCCTTCGCAGGTTAGGAAATCTTACTTTTAGCTCAAGTTTTGCATGTTTGGATATTAGGGTGTGTGTGGTGATGGTGGTGCATGTGCATGCGTGCGTGCGTGCATGTGTGTTTGTGAGACCTTTCAGAACAAGTATGAAAATGCCAGAAGCTGGCCAAGCCATCTCTGTTGCTCTGGGACTGGGGACCACGGAGACTGGTGAAAGCAGAAGGCTTGTGCTGCCTTGATGGATCTTATCCGCTGCTCTTGATGGACTTAACGGCACAGAAACAAAACAAAACAAAACAAAACAATTGAATCATGTGCTACCAGCCCAAGGACTGAGCACTTTCCTCTGAGCCAGAAGAACCCACTGTTAGGGGGCCAATGAGTCAAAGCAAAGCCCAAGCTTACGTTAGCCTCCTCCAAGCAAAGGTGGGTAGAAGTATTGTTACATTAAAATCATTTTAAAGCAATTTAGTTTCAGATTTTCAGAGGTGTCCAGACGTTCAGGAACACAGATGACCAACCCCTGAATGCCAAGGGTACTCACTGAATTTTCAGAGTGTAGCTAATACTGTGCTTGAAACAAGAACATGGACAACTTTCAAACAGAAAGAACTAGATACTGGTGTCTCCCACTCAACTCAAAGATAAATGCCCCAAGTAATACCCCACACTTTCTAACTTAAGTAGCTTAGGTGTCCACAACACGCTAGCTTGAACCTCCTTGAGAAATTCCAGCAGGGACAACTGACAAGGTAAAAGCAATGGCTGCTTTGTTATTGGAACCTGAAGTGCATGCAGAATGTGTGTTCCTCTTCAGGCCCTGTGATGGAACTGCCCGTCGAAGAATGTGTGTTCCTCTTCAGGCCCTGTGATAGAACTGCCCATCAGTCCAATGTTAGAACTCGGACACTCCCAGTGCCCCGATTCAGATTACTAGACTGTCTCCTGATGAAAACAGCAAATCCCCAGACATCCCCAGCACTCCCTAAGGTTATACAACATGGGCTGCTGAGGTCAAATCAGTCTGCTCTTCCTCTTCCTACACTTCTCTTCCCATAAGAAGCCCCTTTCTTCCCTTGACAATAACAGATGACGAGGGCTTCATAAAACCAGGGAAGATGGGAGGTTTTTATGTGCTAGGCTCAAAAGTTCTGTGCTAAGCTTTTATCCTGTGAGTCTTGTCAAAATACTGAGAGATGCTAGTGAGGTACCACACACGGCTCCAGCATAGGCTTGAGTGTTCTCAGATGTCATCCTGACAGCGTGTAGTCCTATTCCTTAAAATTAACCTTTTTACTTCGGCACCTTAAGCGCTAATTCTGTCACTGTGTAATAATAACAAGTGAATGCAGGTTTCTCATGTACCTATTTTATGTATGTGTAATGATTGATATGCTTACAGCTTGTTCAGAATCTAGAAACTAGTAATGTGTAAAGCGTATTATTATACGCTGGTTCAGTGTCTGTCTTAATGATCAGATACATGTAGTTGCATGATTCATCTAAGAGTGCTAAAGCAGTTCATATTTTTAAAATGTTTGTTAGTTGACAAAATTCCATTCATTTATCGATGAGATAGGACATGCTGTTTTAAAATATGTATTATAATTATAGAATGATTAAATTGAGGGAATTAGCATATGTACTGTTTCACATACTTATCTTTTTTATGGTGAGACTATCTAAAGTCTTTTTCTTTCTCTTTTTTTGGGAGGTTTTGGAGAGGAGGGAGGATTTGTTCTGGTTTATGGTTTGAGAGAATGTAGTCCACCATCTACCATGTTGGGGAAGGTTTGATGGCAGGCGACATAGCAGGAGTATACAGGAACTGGTTACATTGGGTCAGCAGCCAGGAAACAGACATGGTTAGCAAAGTGAACCTGGCTATGAAGTCTCAAGGTTCTCTCATATTTCCTCTAGCTCAGTCTCACCTCCTAAAACTTCTATCACCTTCAAAACAGCAACACCAGCTGTTTAAATGTGTGTTCAAATATACGAGCATTCAAGGACATGAACCTATGAGGTACATTTTATATTCAAATTATAGCATTCTATCCCTGCCCCCACTGGCTATGTCCATCTCATCATACAAAATGTCTTTAGTGAAATTTAGCCTTACAACTCTGATACAGTTTGAAAGTCCAAGGCCTCTTTTAAAACTCAAGGTAATGTCTTAATTATGAACCCATGTCAAAAAAAATTACAAAACATGTCACATACATCCATCAAACAATGGCACAGAGTAAACATTGTCGTTCCAAAAGGGAGGAAAGAGACACAACAAGGAGAGATCACACTAAAAAAAGACAGCAGCCCAAAAAGGAAAGTACCAGGCATTGCAGCTGGTCATGAAGTAACATCTGGGCACTAATGGACATAGGCAGTCCTTCTACAACTAGTTTGTTTGCATCCTACATGGTCTTCCTCAGGCTACCTCCACTTGACACGTTCAGCTTTCCTCAGCAGATATCCAAATTTCTGGCATCTCCAGTATCCTAGAGACTCCACAGTAGCTTAGGCTGTATATCCACAGCTCTACACCAGCCTGCTCAAGAGGTCTTGTAGCTAATCCCACCTTGCTACTTATTGTCTGGTCTCAAAGGCTTTCTGAAGTTGGAAGTAAGCTTACATGGCCCCCTCACTCTTGCATCTTGTGGGCCTGTAAATACAACACTGCATCAAGTTTTGGTGCCAGTTCAAGTCATATGTGAGTCTCTTAGATCATAGCCACAGTCATTAAAATCTGTAACAATTGCACCTACCACACTGTCTTTAACTTAGGTCCAAGTATCTTTCCTTGTCAAACACCACATTTTCCCTATCTTTCTGCTATATTTGCTTGCCATAACCTGGCAAGAAGAAGCGAGTACAAACTATGCCACAGCCTGGATATTATGCTGTATTCTTCTGCCAAAATACACAGTTTATTACTTTTTAATTTAGAGTCACTGAAATTTTTAAGACATGGGCAGAATGCAGTCTGATGCTTTGTCATAATATGTCATCAATGATCTCTATTCAAGGTCTTGATGTCTTCCTTCATTTTCCTGTGAGAACTCATGAGCAAGTTTGCATTACCTGTCTTATGTTGACATTCCAGCTTTCAGGTTGTTATTAGAATCAACACTCTTGAGTGTTCTTGGATGTGTTTAGCCTGAAGTTCTAAACTTCCTCACTTCTACAAACTAGTTCAGAACGTCTATGACCCACCTCAACAGCTTTAGCAAACAATGGCTCAACTACCTGGCCCCAATTTTCTGTAATGGTTGTTTTTCTAATTGATGTGACCAGATACCAAACAAAAATAAATTTGCGGGATGCAGAATTGATTTGACTCATGTTTGAAGAGATAAACCCCCTCAAAGTGGAGAAGGCATGGTGGCAGGTTGCTTTATGAAAGATGAACGTGGAGCTGAGCCTCTTCTGCAGCCCAGCATAGTGGAGAAGGTGTGGCAATGGATGGTTTCATGGAGGATGAGTGTGCAGGTAGGGACAACTCTTCTCATGTCTCTGCAGAACAAGAAGCAAAACTCTTCTGGTGATTTTTACATTGTGATGGCTAATCCTCATTGTCAACTTGTCTGGATTTAGAATCACTTAGAAGACATACCTCTGGGTATGCCTATGAGGGCATTTCTAGAGAGGATTAATGTAGGAGGGAAGACCCATCCTAAAGTGTATGGTATTACCCCATGGGCTAGGGATCTAAACTCAGTGAACAAGCTAAAAGAAAGCCAGATGGGTACCAACCAACTTTCAATATTCCGTTTCCTTATTCAGCCAAATGTGAGAAAACAGCCTCATGCTCTTTTTATGGCTATGCCTCTTCCATCACAGTGAATTGGACCCTCTCAAACCATGAGCCAAAATAAACCCTTCAATCCTTAGGTTGCCTGCTTCCAAATATTCCATTAGAAAAAGGAGAAAAGTAATTCACGTGCAAATATACACTGCATTTGTTATTAATGACAGTCACCATGTTTGTATAAACATTTAAAAATTATTCATGTCTGATAATTGGTATCATTTGATTGAAATATACCCAACACCCTCTTTTACCTAACAATTTATGGTAACTCCTATAGTCTGCTTCTGTTTTGTCTTTTGAGGTTCTGCATATAAGTGTTGGAGGAAGGCCCACTTGTTCATCCCAGCCGCCCAGAACTGAAATAATCACACAGAAACTATATTAATTAAATCACGGCCTGGCCCATTAATTCTAGCTTCATATTGGCTAACTCTTACATCTCAGTTTAACCCATCTCTATTAATCTGTGCATCATCACAAGGTTGTGGCCTACCAGCAAAGTTTCAGCACATCTATCTCAGGCAGTGGCAGCTCCATGGTGTCCCTCGACTCAGCCCTTCTTTCTCCCAGCATTCAGTCCAGTCCTCCCCACCTAGCTCTGCTCTGCTATAGGCCCAAAGCAGTTCTTTATTCATTAATGGTAATCACAGCATACAGAGGGAAGTCCCACATCAAGTGAGATCTTGTGATTTCTACCTTTCTGTGCCTGGAATATTGCACTTAAGGTAATGCATGCTTCATCCAAAGTACATGTTCTAGTATCATATACATGTACTGGTTAGTTTTGGTAAACTTGTCATAAACTAGAGTCATTTCCGAATATGAACGCTCAACTGAGAAGATGCCTTCATGAGATTAGCCTCTAGGCAAGTTTGTGAGCCATTTTTTGATTATAGATTGATCTAGATTATAGATCAATTTGGGTGATGCCACCCCTGGATAAGTGTTCCTGGGTGACATACATGCAGGCTGAGCAACCCATGGAGAACAAGCCAGTTAACAGCACTGTTGTAATCTGCTGGTTTGGTCTGGTCTGTCACCTGGGTACTCTGTCCCTTTAAGAGACAAGCCCCACCCATTTCCATTGAGCCAAGCTGGTCTCCAGCCTGTGCTGTTCCTGCATGCCAACACTCTTTCGCTCTCCCCTGCCTCTCTCTCAGCCCTTCTTCTGGATAGGTAGCTTCTGTCTCTCTCCTTTATCTCTTCCCCTCTTCCTTTATTCCCTCCCCTTCCCTTTCTCCTATATAACCCACTAAATAAACTCTATACCTCAACTCTCTCTGTATGGCATATCTATCTCTCACGAGCCAAGGGGACCTGCCACTGCCCCTTCTGGGGACCGCCCCTTTTGGGACAGGCCTTGGCTCACCAGTGGTATAAATGGTAACAAGCACCCCTTCATGGCTTCTTCATAGGTTCCTGCCTCAGGTTCCTGCCTGACTTCCCTGGCTACTAGCTGTAAGAAACCATTTTCTCCTGAAGCTGCTTTTGGTCATGGTGTTTTATCACAACAATTAAACCTTAACTAAGACAATATGGCATTGCAATAGTATGATATATTAGAATGTGTATATGTACAGAAGTGTTACATTAAGTGCACATATATCCGACACATGTACTACAATGTATTTGTGTATATGCATGTGTAATATTAATATTTTAATGAATAAATTGAAGTAGATATAATTTTTTATATATCTTAAACAATTTGTGATTTGGGAGGTAGATGCATACACAAGAGTAATGGGACTTAAAACTCAAATTTCGATAAGAATTTCTAGTAAATGGGATTATTAAAAAGATTAATTATTTTCTGTCATGACTCTTTTATTTTTTATGCTGTGTGATACATATATTGATCTTTTAAAAATCCTGCATTGAAGGCCGAGTTGCATGTTTAAATAATTTTTTCCTCGTCTTCTGCATTGTCTTTTCCACATGGAAATATGTCATGTAGTGTTAAATGATTAAACCAAATTCTTCAAGAAGAACAAGCTTTCAAGTATGACTTGACTGCAGCCTAAAAATTAACTCGAAACCCACTCAGGGGGAGATCATTTCCACTCTTTCCCACCCGGGTTCTCTGAATGACTCTAACAAGAGCTAGAGTGACCAAAACAGCCCCAAGCGGCTTGGCAGCATGGGGAGATGGCTTCCACACCCCGCCAGTGCACACTGGGGACATTGGCACCGCTGTAGCATGCTTGGCTGCTTAGCCTGGCCGTGGGGAGCAGCTGTTGCCCTCTTCCAGATAAATGACACGGGAGGGTTTACACAGTCCTTGTTAGACAGGAATTCTTTCTTCTTTCCACCTGGCTCTCCCCAAAACAGAAGCACTGTCGTCGGAAAGGTCCAAATTGTAACGAGTTTCAGATACGGCACCATTTCTAATTCTTACGAAAAATTCTGTTCTTTCAAAAAGTCAAGGCAATAACCTTAAAAACCTTACCATGTGCACCCAGTTTATATCTTTATATCCAAATAGTTCTTGCGCTTATTTACCCCAAATACATATAATATCTGAAGTGTCAAACAGCAGACTTACAGCTTTGGTTTTATTTTTCATTTATTTAAAGCAGTATCTATAAAAGTACATTTTAAGCACAATGAAGAAAGCAGTACAAAAATTATGAACTCTTATACATGAAATATCACAGTTCACAGTAAACATATTATGATATGATTTGTATTAAAAATACTCAAGGAAATATAATACAGTATAGCCATAACCCTAAGGATACAGATTTCTTTCCAGAACTACGTATTTTTCAAAGATAACTGAAAGCAAATGCATGTCAGAAAATTTACAAACTAGTGGAATATTACTACCAAGAGAATATTCCTTCTCACAACAAAATAAATGTAAAAAATACACTATTATAATGTAAGAATAATCCATTTAAAAAATTACATTACTAAGTGTACACATCCAAGTCAGAGATTCAAACCTCTCGTTTCACCATGAAGTCACTGATTATTTCTGTCTAGCTCTTGTGTAACATTCACATTCTAGGGAATGTGTTTGGCTCTGAGCACACACTGGGAAACAAAGGGGACATGGTCCTGCCCTCATGGAGCTTCCAGTCTAGTGTGACGTAGCTGAGTACAATACCGTATGAGCAGCTCTGGGCAGGGGCTTCCATCCAGAGGGAGCAACAGCTGAGCCAAGCTCTGCAGTGTAGCGGTCAGTTAATTGATGGGAGAGGGGCAAGGAAAAAGAGATCTTCGGGTAGAGGGTGATGGAAGCATAAAGGTCCTGAGGTTTATAGTGATTCCCATCAAAGGGATCCTAAGACTTGGGGACCACAGTGAAGTTTAGCGTGTCACTGCGGAGATGATAACAGTGTGGCCAGTCTTCCAAAGCTAATATCAATCCATTTTAACAACTGAGTTGACCACCATCTTGTTGTCTAGCATTCTAAGGAATTACCCCTCTTAAAAATGAAATGGTGATTATAGATGGACCTTGTTTTTTATTACTAAAACCATATTTTATTATATAAAACCATAAAGTCTGGGGGGATCTGCTCTAGAAGACACGGCTACAATGACTCTGCTGAGTGGGAGGGGAGATGCAGAGAGGCTAAAGAGAAAGGAGATAGGTAAGCAGGGAGGCCATGTGAGAATTCAAGATTTATATCCCACGATAATGGGGGTGATGTTCTGCAAGGGAATGAACTATGGTTGAGTCTCTGAAAGGCCATCCTGGAATGCTGTGTGTAGACTCTGGAAGACAAAGGCAGGCAAGCCAGAGAAGCAGCAATGTCTTGTCTCAGGAAAAGGAAGACTACAGTCAGATGTAGAGTGGAATTTGTGGGACTGGGCAGGAAATGGTGGCATTACGAGAGAAACTCAATGGTGTGTAGTGAGTTGGCACGCTGAATGAGCCAGGTGAGAAAATGCCCGGCAAGGGAAGGGCCCGTCAAGACTGCTACCAGGTCTTTTTCTCCTGCAAAGCGAATTGATTGTGCTGCTGTCGAACTGCAGAAGGTGCCGAGGAAGCCTTTAGTGAAGGGAGGATTTGAGGACATGTTGAGCTGGAAGCTACCTGTGTGTTTAGATGTCCTTTACGTCAGCGTTTGCCACTGTCAGACCTGAAGCACAGGAGACAGAAGGGTGAACTTCATCTGTAAATGCTATAGTCCCCAGCAATAGGATCGCAACCATGAATGGAGTTTCCCAGGGGGCATGTCTCTAGAGGACTGGAGGAAGAGTGACACACAGCAGAGACACGGGCCAGAAGAAGGGCTGAGAGGAGGAAGAGTGACATATCTGTATGACGAAAACCAAGGAAGGAACAGGAAACGGAGTTAGATGCTACAAGAATCAACAGGAAGAGGGGGTGAAAGTTGGTTTTCAAATTGAACAACAAGGAAGTTGTTAGGGGACCTGAGCCAAGGAGTAGCAGGCTGGGGGTGGGGGTGAGGGTGGGGGAGCCAGGTTACAGGGTGACCCGGCAAGTACCCAGCAGCTTTTCTACAACAGTGGTCCTAACAATAGAACAGGCCGGCAGCTGGCAGATGTGTGTGGGGCTTTAAGAAAGGGGTTATTTGCTTTTTAGCCTAGACTCTCAGTCATTGACATTCAACTGGTAGGGAGGATTTGAAGACTTGTAACAACTGAAGACAGTCAGTAGAAGTTCAAACACAGGATATTGCTTGTCTTAGGAACCTGGAAGTCTTTAGGAGTGTACATGTTCTTCCTATAGGGATACGACACAACTACCAGATTTTCCATGGATTTAAATACCCTTAAGAATACAAAACGATCCCAATGACTTCTCTAGGGGAACCACATTTGAAAACACTTTAAGAATCACATTTTAAAATATCATTGAAAAGTGATATTAACTTTAGCTATTGTCCATAGAGATCATATTCTTTAAATAATAAGTATCTTCGAATCGCTGCCGGCAGAGGAAGCTTCTCCATGGAGGCTGGCTGGCAGAGTCGCTGCAGTCCCATAAGTCTGCGAATTTTCAACCGGCAAAGGTGCTTGAGGGAGCAAGGATTCTCTAGGAGAAATGGAAAACAGGCAGGGAATTAAGACGTTCCACTGGCTTTACATTTGAGGTACAGGTTGTTTCAGAGCAGCCTGAGCAATGGTTTCTGAAAGAGCAAACTGTTAGCAGCTGATGATTCTGACCTCAATTTACATTTCGGTGAAGTCCTCTAGCCCTTTCCTCCAGATTCCAGCTCCAAGAGGATGGGAGTTCCATCTGCGGCTGTGCCAGGAGCCAAGCCTGGCTCCCGATGGGCATCTGACTACAGTTTTTTAACAGACAGTTTTGATTTTCAAAAGCAAATGGTCACACATTTCTCTTTGTTAAATAACTACATATTACGCAGACAGATTTCTTTACTTCCTGTCTTTTCGACTAGTCTTTCTGATGAATAATTGTCAGTAAAACATCACTGCATGATTTTATAGGTCACCCACAATTCCTTCTGAGGCTGGTTTCCAGTGTCTGCTACACACCAGATACTAACTTTATGTATCTGATGATATGTAAATCTAATTTTTCAAATTCTTACTTTATGTTAGAATTAAACACTGATGTTTTATGCTGACGAAAAGAACCAGTGAAGGGGCAGCACAGTCCAAGTACACAAGCAAATGCTGGCTCTGGGCTCAGTCAGCTGGGATTAAGATCCTGCCTGTGCTATTTTGTGTGACCTTGCACAAGTGTCTTAACCCATATAATTAGAGTTCTCATTTACGTCAGATGGACAGCAATAATATCTCCTGCATAGGATTGTCTGAGGCTAAATAGTTCATGTAAACAGCTAGATAAATCTTGATACACTGGATCATAACATTCAATAAACGTTATGGGAGAGGGGAGACAGCTCAGGAGGTAGTATGTTTGCCGTGTGAGCTTAAAGACTTGAGTTGTATCCCAGAACCCAAGGGAAAATGCAGACGTGGTGTGCCTGCTTATAATCCCAATACTAGGGAGAAGATCCTTGAAGTACCCTGACTGGCCAGCCTACCTAGTCAGAAAGGCTCAGAAGGATGGCATCGGATGCTGACTCCTGGCCTCCATATGCACACACATACACATTCACTTGTGTTGCCACCCTGCCACACTCATGTGGGTGCACACTCACACACACACAGAGAGAGAGAGAGAGAGAGAGAGAGAGAGAGAGAGAGAGAGAGAGAGAGAGAGAGAGAGAGAGAGAGACCAAAAGAAACATTAGGGGCAATCCACTTCAATGATGAAAATCATTCCATTTTTGTTCTATATGATTATAAAATTTCAAATCACATTCTTCTAATATTAAAACAAAGTTAGCCTTGGTGGCATATGGAGTCAGCATTTGGAGGCAGGCAGGAAGGTCACAGGTTTGAGACCAACCTGAGATACATATATAAATTATGACATTTTCTATAAACTCGAGGTGAAAATACTATCACCAAAATATGTACCCTCCCCCCATTTAATCAAAGAGCTGTTTTATTTTGTTCCTTAACAAACCAACCACCTTTCTGTAACTGAAGGAACCCTGACATCCAGTGGTTTACCAGGCTCACAGCAACTAGCCGACAAGCTAGCTGCAGAAATAAACCACCAAAACAACAGAAAAGCACCCTGACTTCATCCTTACCTGGAGTATCTTTCTAAAATCATCACACGTAGGAAATCAATTGCAATAAAAACACATGGACCATTAATTCTCATTTCCTGGCAAAGTCCATGCTCCTTATGACAGAAATAACAGTGATTACGGCAGGAAAAGATGAGTGGCCAAGCAATATAAACAAGGCTCAGATCCTGGCTTTGTTATTCCCCGGGCCCAAAACTTTGGAAATCAATTTATGGTTTAGTGGTGTTTTCATTTTGAAATAGCCAAACCATTTAGGCCTCTTGGGTTTGAAATTTTTAAACATGAGACTACCTACAAACATGCATAGTTTCATAGGGTACAAGTATCAGGCAGATGCGCAGCTTTTGCTAACCTCTCAGGTTATGAAACAGAACTTTGTCAGCCACAGAGGATGCTCGCACAGCCTTGCCAGCCTTCATTCTTCCTTCTCTCGTAAACCACCATGGTTCTTACATACAGTTGTCACCCCCTATGAAAGTTTCCTCATCTAAGCAATCTGTCCCCACACTAATTATATGATGGATAAAACTGTGACCTTCCTGCTTTGGCCTCCAAATACTGGGATTGCAGGCACATGCCACCAAGGCTAACTTTGTTTTAGTATTCAAAGAATGTAATTAATATTTTTTTAAAAAATATTTATTTATTTATTTGTTATGTATACAATATTCTGTCTGTGTGTATGCCTGCAGGCCAGAAGAGGGCACCAGACCCCATTACAGATGGTTGTCAGCCACCAATTGGTTGCTGGGAATTGAACTCAGGACCTTTGGAAGAGCAGGCAATGCTCATAACCTCTGAGCCATCTCTCCAGCCCCTGTAATTTAAAATTTTATAATCAAGTAGAAGAAAAATGGGGTCACTTTCATCATTGAAGTGAATCATTCCTAACATTTCTTTCTGTTGTGTGTATGTGTGTTTGTGTGTGTGTGTGTGTGCGCACGCCCACATGAGTGTGGCAGTGCAAATGAATGTGTATATGCATAGGTAGGCCAGAAGACAGCATCAGATGCCATTCCTCTGGGGCATTCCTGTAACTGAAGGATTAAAACGTTATCAATATCCTTTAAAAAAATCTTTTGATCTTCAAGCTCTTTTTCTATCCATTTTCTATCACGTCACTTAATCACTGAAGAACCCATATGCCTATGTTTTCTCATGGCTGGAATGTATTGCCATGGTGTAGTTCCATGTCCCATTGGATCCTCTGTTTTTTGAATGGTGGTAGCTGATCCACAGTTTGATCATTCTTATGTCTGATTTCTTCGGCAATTAATTTATCCCATTTGGGACCTCCATAGTATGATACTGACAGTCACCAAGGTGTAAAAACACATCCATTCATTTATTCAGGGTAGACAATGGTAGCTATATTAATTTATACTTATTATTTGAGACATTTTCATAAAGAGTTTTTGCTCATATATTCTGATTATTTGTGACATGTGTAATATAAACAAGGCAGAAAAAATTGTTGTGTTTTTAACAATTTTCAACATCACTGGTTTTCTATAATCCCTTTGAAAAGATCATTTTCACGTGTTAAGACATTTTGAACATGTCTTATGTTACTCATAGAAACAACTGTGTTTTTGAATTTTGAATGGTCTGGTTCGGTCACTGAATCACATTGGCTCCTGGACTCTGCTGACCCAATTCTGGGAGTCACTGAGTTTCTTAGCTGCCCGGTAAGAGCAGATGGATGCTCCAGATCATTCTCATGCGTTTCCTCCCTCAGATCGGAAATCATCATTTATTATTTCTTTCCTTTTGCAGGAAATTGGTATTTCCACACCAAATTTGGTGTGTGAAGGATGCTCAGGACGACTATGGTCATTGCTAATTGTAAGCTCTTCTAAGGATAGAAGCACACAGTCATATTCACAACCACACATACGCACAGTAAACAAAGAAAATTTAAAGTCAAGGAGACTTTCATTTTTACCTATTATTTGGCGGATTTCTGGCCACTCTCTCTGTACTTCTAGTGCAGACTTCAGTTTAGTACACAGAGGGACATAATCCATGTAATCTATTAGTACACGGACAATGCTGCCCACCAGGTGCTTCAGCCACGGAACTGTAATAAACTCACAGAACTGAGAAAATTGATAAGGGTTAATTTAGTGATATGTCAAATATCCCATACACACAATCAGCATTGCTATGAAAAGTTACTCTTCATCTTTTTTTTTCTCTTCATCTTTTTACAGGAAGGAAAATATTATTTTGTGATGAACAGAACTGAAAAAGAGATGCCACAATTATTTCATTGAACTAATAAGACTAAGTGCATATTCAGGGCTCTCTTTGGAGCAGAGTGACCATGACATGGAAGACCCAAGCTTTTTTCCCTCTAGCCCCAATGTCCCATCAACTGGACATGACTGAATAATTGCATACATTTTAAAGTGGTTTGGCACTCTCTTTCCAATCCAAGAAAAAAAAAACAGCCTTATTTCCTGACCCACTCTATGCTTCTCTGTCTACAGTAATAAGTCAAAACTAAGAAGCATATAAATTAAAACTGATTTCAGTAGCCTCCTTAAATAAGTGAAATTTTATGAATTAAACTGTAGATTATATATTTTACTTAGAACATGGAACACTCTCCAGAACAGAATATACATTGGGCTATAAAACAAGCTTCATACCTTTAATACCAAAGTCATTCGCTGGAATTTAATACCACAATGGTATATATCTAGGAATCAGTAACAGGAAGACATGCAGAAGTTTTATAAATGAATAAAAGTTAAGCAACATACTCTTGATCAACTGGGGGGAGGTTTCAAAAAAAAAAAAAAACCAAAACGTGGAGATTCTTGAGATCATCATGAGTTAGGATACCAACCCAAAATGAAGAAAAGAATGCAACTCACCGGGTTATCTTTTATTACACATGACGTCCATCCTGGCAGTCCCTCTTCCTCTATCTCTGACCACACGAATGAATTTCCAAAGATGTCTCCGTGCATGCACTCAAAGCACAGCTCCACTTGGTAGCCGTTATTCAGCAGGAGTCTCAGCATAACCTCGTCATTTAGGGCGTACTGGATGGCGCTGGGGAAGCGAGTGTCATTCACGTGCATAAAATAGCAGTTGACATTAGCCCCGTAGGAGAGAAGCAGCCGGACAATCTCATGGCTGTTGGCCCTCACGGCCACAAGTAGACAGTTGAGGGGATCTAAGTTGGGGTCGGCACCTGCAGCCAGAAGGACTTCTGTGCAGTGAATGTCATTGTTAGAGACAGCAAAATAAAGCGCGGTCTTTCTCTCATCATCGTAGCTCTGAGAAATGTGGTCAGCAAGCAGGGCGTTGACATCAAAACCATTATCAATCAGCAGTTCCAGGCACTGGGCGTTTTGTCCATCCGCTGCTGAGTGGATTGGACTTAGGCCACTTTTCCGGATTGCATGTTTGGATGTTACTGGGATGAGATATTTCAGAGCCCTAGAACAAACAAACCACTCCGTAAACATCCCATTGCATAAAGAAAATAAAATAATTAAACAAAATTTTCTCATTAGAGAAGTGAGTTCAGTTTGTTTAGTTGTCCATATTTCCTCTATATAACTCTGTATGGACCTTTTAGCATTCGCAAGTGAAGAGACTCCTGTTTAATTTAATGTAATTTATCTGAGTTTTGATTAGTTTCCCATGCTAAAAATTCTCAAAGAAGATCAGGATCTTACATGTTTGGGTCTAGGCTTGAGTTTTCAGGACTTTCCTTACTTTAGAGTTTGTCTCTTAACAATAAAACTTATGTAGTTGACAGGTGTGATTGCAAAAATGCCAAAGAGAGTAGGTTCCTCTGATATCAGAGAAACACACTGCATAAACCTGACCAATAGAAACCGTGCAGTGTTGGCAAATGATCTTGAACACCATAAATATAACCCTTTAATTTAAAGATGAACAATAGAAAGACTTAAGAGGGAACATGACTTACCTGAGGTCAGAAGCTCTATATAGAAGGAAGGGATAGAGTTTTAATAATTTCTCTTAATTCTTTCTTTTTCATTGATTCCGAAGCCATCTATTAATTTTGCCCATGTACATCTTGACTCCTTCCTATACAGTTCACAAGTGAATTTTTATGAAACCAAGAATCTTAATATTCAGTCAAACTTCCATCCATCCAGATGAAATAACTGTCCCTGGCTCGTGTTTCTAAATACATGTGATGAATACTTGTGAATTTCACACTTCACTAACCATCTAGGCATTTCTGAGGGCCACAAGCAAGGATAACTTGATCTCCTGTGCCTAATTCAGAGCTATCATGTGTGAATTTATGAACGCTGGGAGTAAATCCAGGTAGACTTTAACAACATGTCACTTCACATCAATTATGCGTCCTTGGTCCCTTAACTTTGCCAGTGTGGCCACCAGATATAAGAAAGCCTAGCTACTTCAAACTTTTTGAACTTATGAGATGTTGTTAATTTCTTAAAACCATCGTCTCTTGGTGAATAGTTTAACATTGTGATTCTAGACTTCTGTCACTGTGTCGGTATGACATACTTTATGATTGAAATGTTCACCCAACTGTTTGTGTGGGAAAAAGAAATTTAAATTTATAATGAATCTTTTCTATCCAATAATACATTTACCATTATAGTATTATGTATAGCCTGGCAATGCTAGGAATTAACTGGAATAAAGCACAGTATTACTACAAATTCTAATCCTCAGTCAATGGTAAAATGTCTAGAAACTTTCCAGCCATTTGTTGAATCATTTTTTTTTAACACAGAAAGACATTCTTGCCAGTTGGTGAAGATTTCTCATGTACAACTTTATTTCTCTATAAGGAATAATTTTTATTAAAAGAATAGAATAAATTCATTCTGTAAAAATCAAGATTATAGAATGAAAGAGGAAAAGCTATCAAATCAATTCTAAGCATTGAAATATAAAATGTGTGAATATTTCCCTTTGCGATTTGGGGAATATCATATACTGTGAGATTGTATTATATACAGAACCTAAAGGGGTCACCTCAATATCTTACTCACAGATAATGTCCCTCATAGGCAGCTCGGTGTATTGGAAGATGCCCTGCTCTGTTGGGCACGTTACCGTTTCCTCCATAGTCCAGCAGGAGAGAAATGCAGTCTGGGTTTCCACCTCCTGCTGCCTCGAATAACACAGATGCCCCATCGTCCGCCAAAGCAAACACATCCCCACCTGGTGGTGTAAAGCACGTGGCTTAGCCGGCTGAGTGGTGTTAAGTTAGTCTGTTAAAGTCATCCATTAGCCCTTCCCGGTTAAAGCTTCGCAATATAGAATTTTGACTATCTATGTTTGTTTTTTGTTTGTTGGTTTTTTTTTTAAAAAAAAAAGTTTCAATAACAGTTAGGTCACATGTTTCCTTTTATTAAACTTTCAGGGATAGGGAATCACAAACTCCGTATGAGTAAAAACAAAAACACGAGTGAACGCGAGTCAGCTGCCACGATGGGAGCATGTTTCCAGAAATAGGATCATGAGACTTTAGTTTGATGACAACACTCTTTCAATCCAACAAATATTTATGGCTACCCATGAAGTGTGACCACTGCATGTGGCCCTATGCTGAACTGAGCTGACTAAAGGAGCTGAAAGAGAAAATGAATATGTAACTAGAGGACATACAGTATATGACATTGGGGTGACAGCTTTAGTAGGATCAGCTTAATAAGGGAGAGAGTCATCTTTGATTATGGATCTGATAATCCTTATTATCGTCACGAATTGGGATGGGTTTTTAATGTGTCTCTGTTTCATTGTCTGTAAACTAGTGGAGCATATTTCTAGAAGTTATGTCATAATTAGGTGATTTTGGGAAGCACAAAAATGCCAGTTTTCACCCATGCAAGATCCTTTGGGGATCGTGCAGTACACTTATAGATGAGGAATCTGGGGTCTGGGCACTTAAGTAGACAAGGGTCTCATAAAGCGTAGGCAGAGCTAGGAGCTAGGCATTGAGCTTCTTCGTTCCTGGTTGTACAGTTGAAGCATCATTAAGTCTTGGGGGTGGGGAATAACACCATCTGTTGAAGAGACTTAGGAAAGGATTTATGAGAATGTCTCAAGAGATTGGCTGAATTTTGCTCAATATTATTCCAAATGAGAGCAAGGATCTCACCTAAATTGAGGCAGAGAGAACACTCATATTCTAGTTTCCTAAAGCGGGGCACACAGGATTGGAATAGTGAAGTGTAAGCCTGAAAAGCAATTCTAAATAATGCAATGGAAGTGGTGTTTGGGTAGAATACATCACTGAGGCTGTAGCTGAGGGAGGGGGACGAAGTTGTAGTGCATAGTATGGATTCTCTGGCAGGCAGAATGGAAACCTGGAGAATAGCAAAAATGCACATGGTCTGGGGAAGATGGGAAGGACCTGACCAAGATGACAGATAGCAACACGAAAACAAGATAGACCTTGGTACTTTGCAACCAATCGGGTTTGGGAAAGAAGGTAATAGATTTAGAGGTAGAGCCAACCTCTCAGTCCCAGTTAAAAGAGATTATGACACCATGACATCAACAAGCAGAAAATGAAGGAGAATTCAGCAAAGACAATAGAAAAGCCCTTCCCACCAAATCTATATGGAAACTAGACTGTCTGGAAAAAGCAATTAGGGCTGGTCACGCAGATCTCTGCAGGTCATAATCAAAAGGGCTTCAACAGGGCTTGGGGGTTGATGAGGGGCTAGGACTTAAAGCCTCACCCATTTAAACTCAGGAGAGAAAGAGCGCATGGGGAGCGAAAAGGAGAGTCTGAGATCAGGACAGGATAACTCATTCCACATACCTTTGTGGATCAGATGCTCTAACACATCATAGTGACCATACTCAGCAGCAACCCCTAAAGGCGTGACTCCAAACCCATCTCTCAGGTGCACATTGCCTCCGTGGCTCAGCAGTAGGGCTATGATGTCTTTCCGGCCTTGCTTAGCTGCTTCATGCATTGCTGACCATCGCTTGACACAGGGTTGGTCAAGGCTGGTGTTGGATTTAATCAGCACCGATACCATGTCATAGGAGCCCTTTTTTATAGCTTGAAATAATTTCACAAAAGAACAGGAATATTACCATGAAGTTGCTGTATCAACATGAGCACTTAATGTGGAATTAAACTAATATCAAAATAGGTAGAAGTTAATCCATTTCTTCTGTAAAAGGGTATATGATTTCTCTTTCTCAGGCCCTAATTTCTCCTTGTGAAGTTTAAGTCTTCAAGACTCAGAGTGGGGTAAGATCTTCATGAAAAATGTTCATCATCAAGATAGAAAGTTTTGTGAATTCATTCCAAATCTTAACCTCTTCTCCAAAAAATGGGAACAACAAACTAAAGGGTTGTACAGGTTAAATAATGCATATTAACCATTTAGTATAGTACCCAGTATATGAACATGACAAATTATTCTTAGTGTCAGTATCATTTTGGACTCTGGTGCTCCATATATCAATATTTAGTAGGTTTTCCCCCCATAGAAACACGTATTCTCTTCCCCACCAAAGATAGCATTTGTCAACAGAGTGTCCTTCAGTCAGCACGTGAAGAACTGGACCGTGCTCCTGTGAGGGAGGTGACATTCATCTCCTCCTCCCACTGCACCGTGTGTTGATAACTGTCCATTCGCCTCTGTGGCTCTAATTGTGGTGTGTTACCTCATCCTAGCTGCTATCACCGCAGAGAGGACTGAGCCCGATTCTATCTTAGTGCCACTGTTTCAGGGTTTTTCTGAAGGAAGAAAACCTCACAGAATGAGGCTCTTCCCTTTGGGAAGCTGCCCTTCTTTCTGCCTCATGTGTGAAACACACGGAGTGAAATTTTTACTTCTTCATGAAAACAACAGTATATGCAGGGAACCTTCAACTTAAAGTAATTTTTAAAAATTCATATTTTCACTTCTTAATACTTTGGAAGAATGTATTATTTCACAGAAACAATAATGCTAATGGTGGAGAGTCATCCTTCACAGGCAATCCATAAAGATAATCTAAATCATGGTTCTCAACCTGTGGGTCACGACCCCTTTAGGGGTCACATATCAAACATCCTGCAGGACAGATACTTACATTACAATTCATAACAGTAGTAAAATTATAGTTATGAAGTATCAATGAAGTAATTTTATACTTGGGGGTCAACACAACATGAGGAGTTATATTAAAGAGTCACAGCATCAGGAAGTTTGAGAACCACTGGTCTAAACTAATAACCAATTGAAGTATTTAAATCCATAAGGCACATTATTAGTTTAATAGAGTTGATAATAAAGGACAAACTTATATATACAGTTTCATGCTTAGTCTTTTATGTATACTTTACATATATGTTCTATAGAATTTGAAAACCACCAATTTAGAATTGCTTAGTATTACTTAAGATTTTCTTGGAAACATGTGGTTTTCTGGCTTTCCATTTTTAGTTCTAATTTGTCATTTTCTGCATACATAAATGATTTTCAGAGTAGCTCTGAGTGGTTTTTCTGACTCATAAAGCGCACAGAGAAAGGAGTTCCGAGACATCTGGGTACGGACTGGGAAAGTAAAAGAGGAAACAGCCGAGGAGGGTATGCTTCGATTTGAGAGAAAGGAACTCACACCTTGAGAAAGAAGTGACATGAAGTGCTGTGTGGATGTGGAAAGTCGTGGAGGGTGGAGGTCAGTAGATCCGAGAACCCGTGGAAACAGTTCCCAGAGCTTCTTCCCCTCCCAGGTCTGGGTAAGCAAGACTACTAAGCAGAAGAAAGGTGATACCATATCCCTCGGATGAGCAGAGAGTCCATCCAAGAGCAGAAAAACCCTAATAAGATCACCACAAATCTGATACCTACCACTCAACAAGTAACACGACGGTGATGTATAAAGAAAGAATTGCAGGTCAGCGCCAGAGGGCTGGGTGTGAGGAGCAGCCCTCAGCAGAGCTAAGCTATTTTATTTTTGCCATCTGAGCAGACTTGGTGAATAGATACAAAGGCGAAGAATTAAGTCAAGAAGAATTTTAAAAATGGAATTACATGGAACAAGGAACACTGGCCCTCTTATCTCTCCTTTGCAAGTTAATAAGCCATGAGAAACAAATTTCAAAGTAGCCCCAAAGCAAAACCGCTACACTGACGTGGATGATCTGTTTCTTGTAAAACTTTAAAAGTCCTGTTGATGACATCTCCATATTACTAAAGACAGTTCAGGGAAATAAGTCCCTGTAGAGTTTCTGCAGATGCGATGATGTTTTACTCTTAATTTACTCTAAGTGTGCACCTTCATTGTAGTATTTACATTAACTTTTCCTCTTACATTTTAAGCAAAAGTTTAATCAATATCTTTCTATCCAGGATGTCTAGCAGAGCATCTGGCTTTAGCATGACATCTCTTTCCCTGTGCAACCATCATATGTGAGCATGTGTGATGCCCATTATTATAGTCTCCCAGCAGATATAAATCCACAGATCTCAAGTGCCAAAGCCCAAATTCCTATTCCATTCTCCTGCCTCCAAGAAACGGCAATGTTATTCTGGGTCACATATACACAGTCAGTCTAACCTCTTTCTTCTTCAGTCAGTGGATTCTCGTTCAGCGATTAGCAGAGGACATTAGCCAGAGAAGCTGAGGCATGGCAAGGTTTGATTGCCATCCTTCCTGCCCAGTGTCACCGCTGCAAATCCTTCGGGGCAGGCTCAGTGCCTCGCTCAGAATCTCCTCTTTCCTTCAGTCCAGTTTGACTGTTCTGATGTGGAATGGGTGTTCACTGCTTGCCATACACCCTTCTTCTGAGAGCATATTGCACACACAACCCTCCCTTTCAATTCTGACTGACCTGGAAGGTATTCCTTTAGACTTGATGATACCTTGCCACTGAACCAATTTAGCTTCTTCTGGCTATCTGTGCTCTATATTTCAGAGTTAAACTCTGTGCCATCTTTCATGATACTCTTTGTGGGACAGGATAATGACATTCATGGGCAGGCGAAACAGGGCTGGGAGCATGGAGGCGTTGCACCAGGGAAGGTATTCAGGCAACAGATTATAGCCAGTGTACCATGACTTCTAAGGAACACTTGTTAAGTATTTACGTTTGTTTCAAATTATAAAAATTCTAGAAAAAAACAATTTACCGATCAGAAGAGGAGTCTCTCCTTTGTCATTTTTGGTGTTGGGCCAGATCCCTTTTTCTAGCAATGTCTTGACATTTTCCACCAGGCCAGCTTTGACTGCCAGAGTCAAGGGTGTTTCTCCATCGCAAGTCTTGAATTCCCAAACTGTCTTATAGGATGCTGAGTTGTAAAAGCATTTTGTTGAGAAGTTAAGAAACATATCTGCCTATGTGATTTTATGTAAATCAGAATCACCTAATATTATACACTTAATATTGAGCAAAGTAATTGGAAAATTGAAGGATAAGAGAGTACACAATAAAAAGATTATCAAAGGCCAGAGAGGATTAGCAAACACACATAGATTTGCTAATCCAGTTGACAACTAGGAAACTAATACCTATGCTTCAACAAGTTTTTCCTTAAAATAGATTACTAATTCTCATTTCTGAATACACTGTAAATCAGTTCTCCAATCCTGTTAAATATGTAAATGGAAATGAAATTGGTTTTTCAAATGGAGAATGTAAATGGGAAATATATTTGAATGAACGTCTCACTGTGTTACAGAAGAAATATCATAAATACCATCTATATTTATCAGTTTGGTCATCTAATTCTCTAATTGGCTAACTAATTATCAAATACTTCTCATTCCTAAAAGCAACTCTGAAGCAACACTGAAGATTAAATAATGAGACATTTTATATGTTCTATAAAATGCTGATGTGTGTAAAAACACTTAAACTACAATGTGTTAATTTATCACAGTGATTTTTTTTAACCTTAGCCCATTTCCAGTGAACATTTATTGCGTCTGAGCTGTGTGTAGACGAAAATATTCTTCCATAGCCCCAAAGGTATCAACCAAGTTTCGAATGAGAGAAAGTGATTTAGAATCTTCAACTGTTTTGTTAAATATAGTCTTGATCACATTGTGATGTTTTGGGTGACGACAGACTGCGTATTTAATGATAGTCCCGTAAGATTACCATAGAAGTCAGATGTGGTGGCTCATGCCTGCAATCCTGATAACAGTCGTGAGAGGCGAGCAGGAGTTTCACTGCAGAATCAAAGTCAGACTAGTCTACAGTGAGACTCTGTTCAAAGTGTGAAAAATGACATCTAAAAGATTCCTGTTGCCTCGTATCACAGTAATGTTTACATTACAAAAAGATTAATGAAATGCAAGGACAATTGTATTATTTGTTATAATATGTAAACATATCCTTTTGTGGAAACTAGATCAAGAATAGTTGAAGATGAAAATTTTTAAATTAACTCTTAGAAATGGTTTATTTTTTTATTTCTCTATTCAGGTGTATGTGTGTGTGTGTCTATGTGTGCATGTGCCTGCTCAGGCCAGAAGGGGGCGGCAGATCCCCTAGAGCTGGAGTTCCAGGTGGTTGTGAGCTGCCGGATGGGAACACTGGGAAACAAACTCAGGTCATCTGAAAGAGTAGCAGGTGCTCTTAAGTGCTGAACCATCTCTTTAGTCCCTCAAATGTACTTTAAAAGAAAAGTAACTTCCTATGTTAATCAACTAATTTGTAACCTGTGAAACACTTTGATCAATCACGAGTGGCAGCGCTACCTTTCCACCGTCCTATACCACATTCTTAGGTGAATGGATACAAAGACTGAGTTGCGGATGCCACAAATTGTACTAGTCTTTTGTTCTGCTATTTTATCTTTGCTTGTTAGGTTCCTTTGGAACTCCCACGATGTACACATTTCTTCTCTAGCTTTGAACAAAAGTTGTCCTGTATTCTTACCATCCAGAACAGTCTCAAGTATCTGCTGAATGGGTTGAACTACGGCTTCATGCAATGGGAACCATCCTTTTTCGTCAGCTTCATCCAGGGCGTATTTACATTGCACATACTCCTGGAGCTCAAAAATGTGACCTACAGGAAACGTGTGGACCCGTTACACACTGGCCCTGACAAGGTGAACTTCCGGTTCGGCCTCACTGTAGACCGCATGCCCACTCACCTCGCCTTATGGCCTCTACAAGCTTTCTGTTTTGGTCACTGAGTGGTACAAATCTAGCAGAGAAAAAAGAAAAAAAAAACAAGCCATATTCGTACTAGTGATGTATTTTAAGGATCTTAACAATAAAAATGCAGTTTTGTAAATATCTGCGATCATCAAAATTTGCAAGAAAATTGTATAGCTGATTTATTCCACTTTAAATTTCCCAGGAGTCAGGCAGAGAGGGTAATAGTGAAGAGAGCAAAACACCAGAATAAGAGGGGTTGGGAGGTCTCCCTAGATAATAGAAATGGAAGGAGTGGCTGGAGCCAGAGGCAAGGGCTCTGGTGCGGGCCCGATTTTGTGGCTCTGGGCAAGTCCATCAGCCCTTCTGGGTGTTGGTTTCTTCATCTGGACTGGGTTAAATAGGAAGATCGCTAAGACTTCTCAAACTTCCAACACTATGTGCTCGATAAAAGTTACTTGGCTCTTAGTAATTGCTGAGAGACACTTGGGAGTTAATGATACACACACATGTTATTTAATCAACTGATTAGTAGGTAGAACATTTACTGAATGTACGTCCAGTCAGTGGCCCAGCGAGTCATGAGTTAGGCCCACAAGGCAATTAGCTGACACATGTACTTTTTAAATGGAAACAGGAGCCTCGTAACAAAGGTGTTAGCTTTATTAAACAGAAGCATCTGCTAACATTGTAGGGTTCTGAATGCCTTGTGGTGAGCTCTGGGGTTTTAAATTCTGTTGGAGGTTTCAGGACTATGAAAAAGTCAAAGACTGGAAATGTTCTGTAACATGCACACTTTTCAAAGTTAAAAGATTTATACAATCTGAAGAGAAACCAGAGTGTTATTACATGTTCACTTTCAAAAGTTCAAGATCAGAAGATTGCAGGATGAGTGTTAGCTGGCCAAGTGCTTCCTATATAGGCATAAGGACCTGAGTTCAGATCACCAGCAAATGTCTGTAATCCCAGCACTGGGGACGGAGACAGGAGGATGCCTGGGGCTTGTCCAGCTAGGCAATCTAGCTGAACTCATGTTCAGTGAGAGATCCTCTTTTAAACAGAAAGGCAAGAAGCCACTCAATATCGACCTCTGGCCTCCCCAGAGGGGTGTGCACTGTGCTCATGTGAGACCATGAATGAACACACGTGTACACGTATGCATGCACACACATGGGTATACTGCACACACAGCTCAAAGGCAGTAATTTCATAGCAATGAACACACCCACAAACACTGCTAAGTTCCAGACTATAACATCCTAAGTATGAAAACAGAACATAAGGGGGCTGGAGAGATGGCTCAGTGGTTAAGAGCATTGCCTGCTCTTCCAAAGGTCCTGAGTTCAATTCCCAGCAACCACATGGTGGCTCACAACCATCTGTAAATGAGGTCTGGTGCCCTCTTCTGGCTTGCAGACATATACACAGACAGAATATTGTATACATAATAAATAAAGAAGTTTAGGGCTGGAGAGATGGCTCAGAGGTTAAGAGCATTGCCTGCTCTTCCAAAGGTCCTGAGTTCAATTCCCAGCAACCACATGGTGGCTCGCAACCATCTGAAATGGGATCTGGTGCCCTCCTCTGGCCTGTAGTCATACACACAAATAGAATATTGTATACATAATAAATAAATAAATATTAAAAAAAGGTCTGTTTACCTTAAAAAAAAAAAAAGAAAACAGAACATAAAGGTAACTAAGGTCTACTTTTTTCATTATGTATCATGTATGACAGGAATTCATTTTAGCGGCTTAAGATTCTGGTGTTACTATGTTTGTAACATCAATTCCATGTCTATTTTAATGTGCTTACTCACAAAGGTTGGCTGGCAAGATGGCAGAATGTGTTGTGTACAAACCTGTTTACATATAAATTTGTTCAGACTCTATGCATTATCCTTTTTAGCGTCACAATAATTTAGAATATAGGCAATCTCTAAATAAATCCAGCTAGGAATTTCCCACTTGAAAAAAATTTCCACTTTCTACATGAGATGCATATTTGTAGATCAGATTATTAAAACATGTGCAAAGTTGATATTTTAAAGATGTTATACTTCATACCAGAAAAAAAGTATGTGTGCCATGGGGGGGAAGCAAGCTTTTTATAGAGGAGGAGTGTGTCTCACAGCAAAATGACTGCCATGAAGAAATCTGTTGAGGGCAGTTGGTTGGAATGCTACCTTTCAGGATGGAATACAGCCTGGCTTGCTTCAATGGACTCCTGAATGCAGAGTTGAACATCATAACTTGCAAGATGGTCTTCATTAGGATCATCATTAATATCCATATCTGCAAATAATTTTGAAAGAGGTAATTTCTTATACTCAACAAGGGATTCAGAACAATTGGTGTAATTAACATAACAAATGCAAAATGAAAAACAGGATACATTTGCCTCTCCTTGGTAAATATATACACATAGCTAAGAACTTAATCCACGTACATGTAAACTTCGTTTTATTAACTTCAGATGTTCTGCTGAAACTTTTAATCACCTGCCCTTTGAATATCTGTGGCTTTGAACTTTGACTTTCCAGCGCCGTCTACAGACAGGCTTGTTGTCTTTAATCAAACTTCTAATGGATACTAACTCGGGCCCATCATTTTATACAGCACATTAGAAACTCAGAACTGAACTGGAAGAGAAGCGGTCAGTCCACAGTGGTCCTTTCATATTCTCTAGAGCCCTCAGATATCGGGTCTGCTGCTCTCGGATCATTTGCACATTTGAGCTGAGGATCATCTTAACATCAGCTATTGACCCAGGGCCTAGTGCTTCTGAAGACGCCCCATTTAGTCCTCTGATCATTTCTGTTCATTTATCACAAGCCAGAGCTTTTGACCAGTCTGTCTCTCCTGAGGATAACAGGTAAAAATGAAGAAAAAAAAACTGAGAAGGCTCACTGGTTTATTCTTACATTAGAAGAGTAAATATCTATTTTTAATGTTAAGTCAGCTTTTTTGGTTATAGGCAGAAAGTTTAGTAAATATAGAAGCCGAAAATAGCCCCCGAGTGGTGTGAGTAAGCAATATGAAATTATCACTCATTAGCAGAATTCCCAAGCCCAATGCATTCCTTCTGACTGTTGACACGGTACTGTGCCTTTTGAAGGGGAGAAACAGAAACAAAGTCTGCCAGCAATTTCCAGACGCAGTTGACAGACGCCGCCGTGTGTCTTCTCCGTTTTCAAGGTCAGATAATCTTGAAAGACAGCTTTAGCTGTGCTGATAATCAAGGTCCCCAGCCTCTGGACAGGCTGCACAGAAACTCTAACTTCGTGAGGATTTCGTGCTTCATTTTTCTGGACAGAGCCTGGTCTGGTGGTTCATCCTCTGCAGTCTTAGCACTCAGGAGGCAGAGACAGAAGAATCACAAGTTTCTGTCCATTCTAAGCTGCACTAATGAGATCTTGTCTCAAAAGGTCAAATAAAACAACAACAACAACACATTGTTCTGTGTAAGTAGCAGGTAGCCTTGCAGCTGTTTTACAACAGAGAGGTAAACAGTGATTGCGTGAGACTGAATGTGTTTCCACTGAGCATGCTCCCTAACTCGGCCGTCACTGTCTCTTCTTCCGTCAATGTGCCTATCTGAGATCTTCTGGCCAGAGAGATTCAGAAGGTATTTATTTATTTATTTATTTATTTA
The DNA here is from genome assembly GCF_014885135.2 of Alexandromys fortis. Lineage (NCBI taxonomy): Eukaryota > Metazoa > Chordata > Mammalia > Rodentia > Cricetidae > Alexandromys > Alexandromys fortis. The sequence continues at coordinate 2,010,429 of NW_026067933.1, forward strand.
TTTATTTATTTATTTATTTATTTATTATAAATTGGTCCATTGTCTCTTTTCCGCAGACTGTAACTACATGAGATCAGAGAACTAGGGTGCAACCTCAGCGTCTAGAGAGCACCTCTGCATGGTCCGGGGTCTTGACACGTGCCTTGAAGGACTAAATGACGGAGCGCATTACATGAACGCCGAGTCACCAAGTTCTTTCGTGTTCTGACAACGGACCGTTTCTCTCAGGAATGCAGTTTTCCTTCCAGCTGAACAGACTGACTGCTGACTCCGTAGCTGGCTTCACTTCCCTCTAGTTTGTGTGTCTCCATCTGTTTCTTTCTTCCCAACGCTGTCCCAGCTGCTGTTCGTCCTGGTCCCCACTGCCTCCAGCCTGGCACAGGAGGTTTCCTCCTCCAGCAGCCCTTGCTGGGATTCTCTACTTCCCCTCGCCCTCTTTCTGTGAATGCGTCTTCTTACGTAACGTTTCCCTGCCATTTGGATTTGCATGCCTTCCATTTCTGCTCTGCAAATTCTTCACATATCTGTGTTTTTGTTCTCACCGGACTATTGCTTTCTGGGGAGAGGGGACAAAGTCATTTCTTTCTTGCGGTGCTGGGGACCCAGGGTGGTCCCAGCACTGAGCTACACCCTTGGGCCATGCTCTCTCTTTTATAGAGTGTTCTTCGGATTTTCCCACCCCTAATTTATCTGCTCTCCTAAGCGGCAAATGACTTCTCAGAGGGGACAGGGAAGGTTCCTGACTCATTTCCATCGAGTATGCGCTGAGTTCTTCAGATAAGACAAGTAGATGATGCAGTTAAGCCTTCAGCACTGCTGCCTTTCTTGCTGATGTAACTGCTCAGAGATGGGGCTTGCACGGTTACGGGAGTAAGACGGGATGGAGAGCCTCTCACCTCTTCACATACCCCGTTTCAGGCTAACCCCTGCTGGAAATGTGGAAAACCAGTACATGAAACACTGCATGCTCCTTAGAGGCTGAAGTTAAATCTTTGAGATGGCTTCCCAACATTTTCCAGTCGTCTTTTTAACTCTATCATCATGAAGAATGTTATCAGCCAGGCCCAGAACTCTGGAGGCAGAGGCAGGAGGATCTCTGTGATTTGGAAGCCAGCCTGGTCTTCAGAGTCAGTTTTAGGCTAGCCAGGGCTACACAGAGAAACCTTATCTTGAAAAAACAAAACAAAACAAACAAACAAAAAGGCTGGTGGGGAATGTTATCAGTGCTTTTAGCTCTTTTATAGCTATTGTAGAAACCTGGTAAAATTACAAAGAAACCACAATAGAACAGCTCCAACCTACAGGCTGTCTCCCACAGAACCGGCAGTTTAGATGAGGGTTAGTTCTGTATAGGTGCAGTCAGGTGTCAGAATGGCCATAAAGGGTGTTATTGGGATAGCCTGGAGGTATTAAGACACAGTGAGAAAATCAGGTCGAGAGTGATTGAACTGTATTGAAAATTTAAAATGACGAGGATGGCAGATCAATTGGAAATTACTAAAGAAAGTGCTGCTCGAGCATTTGAAGAAAGGCCGGACAGACAGCATTTTGTCATCAAGCCTCTCACTTCTCCGTTGCAGAGAAACTACTTGGTCCTCTCTTCAGAACTGGATGAACCAGTAGTGAGAACATCTGCTTTTCACTAGTAACTGGCTTAGAAAATGATGGAAGGAATCCTCCCTCTTGTGTGGATGTGTGTTTGTGTATGTGGTGCGTGAATGTGTGGTGTGTGTGTGTGTGTGTATGTATGTATGTGTGTGAGTGTGTATGTGTGGTGTGTGTGTAAGTGTATGTATGTGAGTGTGTATGAGTGTGTGTGTGTGTGTGTGTGTGTGTGTAGACTAGCAATCAAAGTTTTGTATCCTCCTCTATGGCTCTCACATTATTTTTGTGAGAGATCCTCTCACTGAACCTGGAGCTCACATTTTCTGTTTTCTTTTTTTAAAATTGTTTTTCTTGAGCTATATATTTTTCTCTCTTCTCCTCCCTTCCTCCCCACACCCTTCTACCCTCTCCCATGCTCCCAATTTACTCAGGAGATCTTGTCTTTTTCTACTTCACATGTAGATTAGATCCATGTATGTCTCTCTTAGGGTCCTCTTTGTTGTTTAGGTTCTCTGGGATTGTGAATTGTAGCTTACATTTGCTCAGCAGGCACTTAGCCTACTAATCAATTTCCCAGCCCCAATATTAAGGAAATTTTGTGTCAATTGATTTCATTTACAGCACTGGTTAACTTTACTAAGGGTAGAAATGCATTTAGAAGCTAATTACGGATTCTCTCTCTGAAGGGACATACCAACTTTGAAGAGGTTAACCCACAAACACTCTGAAGCTCTTTTATGTTTTAGATAGTTAAAAAAAAACAAACAGCTAAATTCCAGGGTTCTAAGTGATGAGTCCCAGATGTTTAGTCAAGATTTAAGTGGTTCTTCATTTGTTTTACAGATGCACTGCATTAAATCCCGCTGGGATGTGGAGGAAAAGAAAGGAAAGTTTGGCGACTGTGAGAATTGTAGCATATGTTTGGAAAGGATAGGGGTGGTGAGAGTACCGTAGGCCATAAGCCACTGGGGTCTGGCTTTGTCTCAAGAACCGAGTATGGGCCTTGTGGTTAAGAGCACTGGCTACATTTCCAGAAGACCAGTGTTCAATTCCCAGCACTCACATGGGCAGCTCACAACTGTCTCTAACTCTAGTTCCAGGGAGTCCGACACCCTCACACAGATGGGTGTCATACATGTGGGCAAACATCAATACACATAAAATATGTTGTAAGCCAGTATGGATCATCGCAGAGAAGTGGAAGTTGAGCCTTAATCATTTAAACTCACACAGCTGGTAACGGGGCCTGAGCAGCGCAAAGAGAACATACTCTTCAAGGCCTTCAGAAGCCACAGTCTGCTGTCTTTGTCAGAAAACACTTTGATCCTGTTCTTGACAGTCGGTGTTTGGTGACAATAACTTCCAAAAATAAATACCAGCTCTCAAAAGCACATAAATCTTTGTGCCTTGGCTCTGGGTAGGGAGGTTTTGTGTTGCACAGGGTGGTCTGAGGTTTCCTACGCTTGTCTTCATTCCGTACTTATTGTTTTGGAGTCTAAACATCACTGTCTGAAAAAAATAAATAAATAAAAGGATCAGCCTGCCAGCTGGTGCCTGACTGAAGTGGTGAGGAGATTGGAATGGCGTCGCAAGGCACAATGCAGTAGAGGGCACCAGGGTATGGAGCCTCCCATCCTGCATCTTCTACACCGACGTCTTACTGACGAGGTGGTTGCGACACCCCTCCGAGCATTCCTCGGATTCTACTAGGTCTTGTGTCACGAGATCATTGCTCTCCCTTTTCCTATAAAAAAGATCAAAACAATCCCATTTTTTCATGAATTATTTTGTAGGCTCACTCCTGATTACATCCGAGTCTGTTGCGCCACCTGTCATGACTCTGTCTCTTGTACAACAAAACAAAAACCTTCTCTGTCAGTCACTAACAAGGGTGATGTGGGAATCAGGTGAGTGGACAGTTGCTTCCATGGTGCAAGGACTCTGTGTCCATAAATACACTGCCCTCGGCGACTGTCAATATCATTCCGCCACGTTACTGAGAGATTTTGTCCTCTAGGGCACACTGTCCCCTCTTCCTGTATCCTTTCTGAAAATGCCAGTAGCAGTTGAGCATTGTGGCACAGTCCTCTAATCCTAGGTAGCTTATGAGTGACCGAGAGGCAGGAGAGCCTGAGGTCAGCCTGAACTCACTACACAGCAGAAATCATTTCAAAACAAACACAAACAAAGCAAAGAGCAAAATGCTTGTGGCACCAGGCTGGTCCGCACTATAGAGCCAGGATTTCTAGAAAGAGTTTTAGAAATGGCAAATGGGTGGCAAGATGGCAGAGGGTCCCCGGCTGAAGTACAGGGGGAAGTGAAAATGGACTCATACAAGGACAACCCTGAAAAACTAGGGTTTCTTCCTTCTTTATGCAAGTGTATCCCATACTTAGACTCTGAGTTTCCAAAAGAAGTGTATGTGTCTGCTGTGTGCAAGGCTGAGCCTAGATCACAGAAGGATTTCTCTCTACCTTGGAACTGTTGTGATTCCTGATCGGTGAGCTGGTCTCCTGGCATCCCCAAGAGGAATTTGTGCATTTATGTTACCAGAGGAAAGGCAAGAGTTTAGTAGGAATATTTCCAGTTTTTTGGATTTGGTAAGAAAACAGTTATATTAAGTGATGTTTGTTTTTATTTATCTGCATTATGCTATTTGTAATTATATTTTTTAAAACATAGCCAGTTTTGTAAATTAAATACTTATGACTTTGATGCTTATTGCTGGTCATACACACTTATTTTCTCAGTAAAAGGATCAGTCTTGGCTCAGGATCCCCAAGACCAAGTTCTCAGCACAAAGGAGATTTATTTTCCCCAGAGGGACAGAGGGTTGGGATAAGGCACAAAGACAGAAGATAGTTGAGGAGAAGGGGAAGGAAACAAAGAGAAAGGGAAGAGATATTTGTTCCAGAGGAGCAAAGGACTGCCTCTGGTTACAGCAGGAACAGATGTGGCCCATAGGCAAACGGCAGTCTATCATGACAAAGGGAAAACCTGTGTTTGACTGAGGTGTTTAGTTTTTATTAAGCAAGTTAATTATGTTGGAATTCAATACTTTGATAGCTGGATCTCGATAGTCAGCTTCAGGAGGAGGAAGTGACCAAATAGGGGGACTCGACCTTGGTGACTAGCTTCAGGAATATAATCTAATGGGTTTTTAGCCAGGCAGAGGGAACTGGGGAGAAGGGAAGGCCTGGGAGGGACTTGTTTGCCAAGCTTTCAGACTGCCCTTCACTCAGTGTGCTTTAGTACTAAATAGCAAATCAGATACATGGTTTTAATTGCAGATTTGAGCAACAGAGTTCACTAGCCCAGAAGAGTTTCCAGGAGACATATACCTGTCAGAACTGGGCTCTACCACACAGTCACGTGACTCTTGATTATAACTAACAGTCCAATAATTCTTTCTTATGACATTTGCTTTTCCAATGAAAGAAAGACTAAAAATGATGGGATGAATTAGATGCATTCAAACAGTGTCTTTCTTAACGACACAAGGTACTTTCTGGTGCATTTGATACACACACATAGATAGATAGATAGATAGATAGATAGATAGATAGATAGATAGATAGATAGGCAGGCAGATAGAAGCACACACAAGCACAGACCTTAGTCCAGAAAACAAATATCATTTTAATGTTGCCTCAAAGATACATAACTTGATATTTCGGAAAAGAGAGATAAAAAGGCAAATGTGGCAATGAATCTTAGGGTGACAGCTGATACGTGGTGAGAATTTAGTAAGAATGGGCTGGATGAATGGATATTAAGCTGATATACACTGCTCTTAAGATGAGCTTGGAAGTAGATATATCTTATTTTTCTTTACATTATACATACTTTTTTTTGTCAAATTCACTTCCAATTTTGGGCCTGCACCGATTAATATTTATTTTTGTGTAAATTCTCTATCAATAGGACCTGTTACACCAGCTGCGTCTATCTTCAGCTTCATATTGCAAATGTTGACATTTCTCTCTCTACTATTAATTTCTAAGTCAATTCATTTACGAAAGAAAGGTAGGAGGAAGCATGCTGGCTTTGGAAATGACTCAGAGTGTAGGAAGGAGGTCTACATTCCTACACACGGGGACTTCCGGCGGAAAACAAGGACACGGGAGAGAGAAGAACCCTGCGCTAAGGACGACTGATACAAGTCAGTCCATGAGTTCCTGTTACAAGTGAAAGTATCACAGTTAAAAAAAAAAAAACTTTTCTTCTGTATAACTCTCCATTTAGACATCTATCTTATAAAAATGGTCGGGATGTAGGCAAAGATTTATATATGAGAATGTTTATCTGATTTTAAACAGCGAAAATCTTTGAAAAAACTCCAATGATCAATGATGAGTATGGGACATTGGTACACAATCAATGGAATACAATACAGTTATCAAAACTAGTATATGAGAAGAATGCTTGGTGTCATACTCAATGGTGATAATCATTTAACCAGATATAATCAGAGACTCTTAGTTCCTCTGTTTTACCAAGACAAGGACAACAAGCCTTGGCTGTAGAAATGCAGTCACCTTAGGGCGCTGTACTTCTTTTCTACTGTTGGATAAAACACTATGACAAAGTAACTCCTGAAAAGAGAGGGGTTGATTTGGGGCTTCTTGTTCCAGAGGCACAAGAATCCATTACCATCACAGCACAGAAGTGTAGCAGCAGGCGTTAGACATGGCAGCAGGAACATCTGAGAATTCCTATTGCAAACCACAAACAGTAGGTAGCATGAAATGGCACTAGGCTTTTAAATTTTCAAAGCCCAGGCCCCAGTGACACACCTCCTCTAGTAAGGCTACAATTCCTACTCCTACCCAGAGAGTGCCACAGTCTGAACCAAGTATTCAAATGCCTGTGGATATGGGGAGCATTTCATCAAATCACCATAGTTACAGAACATGAAAATTCAATATGCATATGTATTGCGAAATAGTCACCACAATATAGCTAAATTGAAAATGCCATCTTACATAGCTACTCTTATTTTTGGAACAATCATTGAAAAAAAAACAGTATGGGGTTCCTCAGAAACTTAAAACATAGAGAGAAATGATCTAGTCCATTTCTAGAAATTTCTACAGGAACCAAGGTCTGCACTCCCGTGCCCACTGTGGTATTATTCCATTATTCACAACAACCAAAGGTGGAATTGGGCTAAATATCTAGGGGAATGGATAAAGAAAACACACTGTCTATCTTCCGTGGGATGTTATACTGTCCTGAAAAGAGTGGAATGATGTCATTTGTGACAAGTAGGATAAAATTGTTGAGCATTATATTATATAACGTGAATAACACACCAGAGAAAAGACATTGCAAGATCTCAAAACATGGAACCCAAAAATGTTGGACTCACAGAAACAGAACTGGATGATAGTAGCCAGGGGCTTTGAGGTGGGCATTTAGAGAGATGTCTTTCAAAGGGCATAAAGTTTCAGTTATGCAAAATGAGGAAATTCGAGCATCTAACACACGGCGATGAGTCTACAGCTAACAACACAAAATCCTACACTTGAAATGTGTGAGGGCAGAGCAGAGGTGTTTTTTAAATCAATAGTAAGAGGAACTAAGATGAACTTTTTGGAGTCAAAGATTTCAAGCCCTCTTGGAAGCTCCCTGCACATGCCTCTGGGGCAGCAGCTGAACCCGAGAGGCACGATCACCTGCATTTCAGGAAAGCGGGTGAAACCCAGTGGGGCCGTTTCTTGGCTTGGTAAGCAACAGGCATCTGACAGATTCATCCACTTATGTGCCTTGCTCAAGCATAGATGTCATTACCTAAAGCATTATATCCGTTCACATAAGGAGAAATTTCTATATTTTGATAACAAGAGGTAACTCCCAAGGGAGATGATACAATTTTAAATATCGTAAAAAGCATCTTTGGCTTACACAGTTGGGAAAGGTGTGTGCATAAATGAGTTACAATCACAGAAACACTTCTTAAAGAGATGTGCATGCGTGCGTGCGTGCGCGCGTGCGTGTGTGTGAGTGTGTGTGTGTAGGGGTATGTATTGCGTGGAGGCTGGAGTGTTTTCCTTGATAGTCTTCTACTTTATTTGCTGAGGCAGAGTATCTTTCTGAACCTGGAGTTGGATGACTTAGCTAGCTTAGCTATTAGCTTATTCTGGGAGATCCCTGTTCATCCTCTAGAGGCCTGGGAATCTGAACTCTAGTCTTCATGTCTGTGTGACAAGGACTGGATACATTGGGCCATTTCCTAACCTCCTATTATTCTTATTCATATACACATACACACATACATATATGGATATATACACATCTTCTTAAAATATTTTTTTCCCTAGGCATGGCTCATTTTGCTGGACACAAAAATTCCAGTGTAGTACTCACGTCTATTCCAGACTCATTCAAGCAATACCAAGCTGTTGCATAACTTAATATCATATGCTAAGACTATGCACAAGTCATTAATTTCCTCCCGCTGGAGGCTGAACCTCTGCTCCAGTCCTGGCCTGCCCACATCATCTGTCTGGCAGTCAGTAGACACTGTCATTATTGGCTGGCTTAACTTCTCTGGAATGAGGAAGTAGGAGCCTATCATGTTTGAGCAATTATGATTCAGCCATGGGCAGGTCCTCTCTTGTATCCCTGATATTTTATTCTCCTTGCTTTCCCATGGGACAAGCCACCTGCAGAGTTGTAACTCATCAGGGAGCCCACCAACGTCCCATTTCCAGCATGCCCAACGTGTGTCTAGCTAACTCCAGCTTCGGTACAGCAGCAGGGAGCTTCCTTATCTCCAAATGGGTCCTTGATGCCTTCTCTATGTTTATGGGTGGGAAGGAGCATCAAACCCCTATGTCTACCTTGAAACCGAAATTCAATAGGCTCAGTTGTCTGTTCTTCAGAACTGTGCTGAGAGACTGTGACTCTCCGGAGCCCTGCAAATACCTCCTTACAGGCTGTCAGGACTCCACCAAGCCTTCTCTTTCCAAGGTTGCACAGTTTCTTTCACTGTGACATGACTGAACTTCCCTTGTCTTCCCGAAAGCTTTCCTGTGAACACACTCACACACCCATTGTTTTCTAAGAGCTTCTGAACCGCAGGCGAGTGCAGCCCAACAGGTGCAGGCAGAACAGCCCAGCATCTAGGGCTGGAGAGATGGCTCAGTGGTGAAGAGTACTGCTTGCTCTTTTTAAAGTCCTGAGTTCAATTCCTGGCAACCGCACGATGGCTCACAACCATCTGTAATGAGATCTGCTACCCTCTTCTGGCCTGCAGGCAGAATGCTGTACACAGAATAAATAAATCTTTTTTTTTTTTTAAAGAAAAAACAGCCTACCACCAAGTAGGCATGCTCACCTCTCTCTCCTTACACATTGCACATCTACTAACTTAGGCCAGGCCAGATAAGCATGGAGGCTATCTTGCCACACAACAGATTTGAACCTCTCCTGCCCCCAGTTCTACAGGCTATATTTTTCAAACACTTGCTGAGCCATGCTCCTTGTCACTCTGTGTTTATCCCTGCTGTCTCTCACCTTGTTAAAGGTTGACCTTTATTCCCATCTGCTGAGACTGACCACATCTCTACCCTCCCTACTTAATAAGTTCTTGATGGTCTTGTGCTCTGTTGAGAAGGAGACAGAAGTTAGCATAGGACAGAGGCCTCCAGGCTGGCCCGGGTCTGTTACTTAGCACCCTTGAGAAAAGCTGTTTATCCACGCACAAATCCTGTTAAAGACACTCCTTCCAGTGCTCACGTCTCCTTTTTAGGATTCTCACGTCCAATACCTTGTTGAAAGACAGATGCAGAATACGGACAACATTCTGCCACTGATGGACAAAGACACCAAGGCCTATGGGTTCTCAGCTGTTATCTTCCCAAAGGGGAGTCAGGCTATTCTACCTATCATTCAAAAATACACATCCAATGTCGACTGTGTTTGAGGTTCAAGGCCCCCCAGGCCCCACCCACTCATACAACATCAACATCGTCAGAGTTTCTTACTTTTAGAGATTGTGCTCTAGGTGCTGGGGGATTGCCTAACCAGCAGAGCACCCACCGCATACAAGTATGAAGACCAGAGTTAGGATCCCCAGATCCCAGATCCCACATGAAAACAACCAAACACAAACAAACAAATCTCCCCACAGGGTCACCTGTGTCTGTAACCCTACCACTAGGGAAGCAGAGACAAGTGGGCTCCTGCAGCTCATTCTCCAGGTTCAGCTAAAGATCCTGTCTCAAAAGACAAGGTGGAGAGTGCCAGTCGGAGATACCCAGTGCTGACCTCGGGCCTCCAGATGGACATGGATCTATACACAAACACACATGTGCATGGGCAAATAAAAATAATTAACTTGGACTATCAAAACAGGCTAGCTGGTAATGTTGCTTGCTGTCAAATCTGATCTGAGCTCAGTGTTTGGTTTCCATGTGATGGAAGGAGAGAACCCACTCCTGAAAGTTCCTTCTGAACTGCACAAGTGTGTCACGATGTGTATACACACACACATATAAATAAATGCGAAGGAAAGTTATTTAAATAAATAAATCAAACCTTTAGAAAGCAATGCTTGGTGGACACCGTCCCCATTCTTCCTTCTCTCGTTCAGTGTTAGGCCTGAGGCAAACACACGGTAGCTTCTCAAGAAGCATACATTTAATGAGTTTAATAATCGCCATAGTACTTGTCTACTGAGGCTTCCTATACTGTGCACACAGAATGGGTTGAGTATTCCATGTTCACAGCACACTTCTGCAGTTTGTTGCAGAGTTGGTCGGGCAGCCTGCTCAAGCTCACGCACCAGAGGGAGGGCAGAGATGGGGGTGCAGGTCTGGTCCTCTCTAGCAGACACACAGGTTTAGCTGGCTCACTACAGCGGAAGGATTCATGAAGCACAGGTCTCGTTTTATAACCTGTAAACTCACAGGCTTCAGAAAGAGTTTGGTAAAGGAATTTTTTTTTTCACAATCCGCAATTTCACAATTCACAAACTAATCAGCTCCAGGTTAAAAATAAATTAGGCACAAATTCACGTTAAATTATTAGATATTCTCATAAGAACAAGTATAAAACTATGTTTATAATTCTTCCACTATGAAGCTGCGACAGGTATTTTGTGGCTGTAAAACCATTTTCTACATAGACAATTCCCCAGAAATTCTTCAGTTAAGAACCAACGAGCCTTGGCAGCGCCTGCCTTTGAAGGTCCGGCAGCCTTGCTGTTCTCTGGTCTCATCTGCAGAAGTAAATTTCCACAACTGCTGAGTTCTGCTTTTTGTTCCCTTTACATCTTAAAGGATTTTTTTTAAATCTGAGCACAAACATCTATTGTTTTTTCAGTTAATGATAAAAATACGCCTCCATAGAAATTTATATTAAGTTCTCACAAAAGTCACTTCCACCCCATCGCAAACCGTGAGAACAGATAAGGCCCTTTGGGATTCTATGCTATTCACATGGGTGTCCCTTGATAGTATATTCCTACTTTATTTTTCTTATGATATGGTCTGTAATGCATAATAATTGCTGAGTTGCTGCTCTATGAATCAATGAATCTGTCCCTGTTTTTATGCTATAATTAGATAGGTGAGCCCATAGGTGATCAGTCAGATTTCAAAGGACAAGCTTTCGCCGCACCCTGTGTGTCCATCTGCTCCGAATATTTCCAATGCTGATATTCCATAAGTGCGCTGGCAAGGTACAGATCAAATATTTCATAGTCTCACCTTTCGGAATGTTCGTCTCGTTATTCTTATCCAGGGCCTTGCCTTCCTAAACCAGAGGAAGTGCCTTGGAGCTAATGTGTTCCTCAGTGTATCTAAAATTAAGTATCCAGTCGGTGTTTAAATTAAGATCTGACCTTGGGCAGCAGAAGCACAAGTGTTCCCTGGCACACAGGAAAGAATTGCCCGCGACGGCTGCTGACTCTCATCAAAAGAAATGCAAGCTCGTAGAAGAAGAATAAGATTTGCTGTGTTCTGGTTGGTTCAAGGAGTTTATAGAAAAGACGAGCTGCCAGTTCAGCTGTAGGGAGGCTTCTTGCTGAAGGAAAAAGCCTCCCACCCACACAAGCCAAAGCACACTGTTGTAGGAATTCAGAAGGTAGATTGTGTGTTAGCAGATCCCCTGCTCTGGGCAGGTTTTAATGCTCACTATTATTTCCATGCTTCAAGTTTTAGATCCAAATCTAACAACATTGGACAAGATCATCTTATTACCAATTTGCTGTCCTCACTGTGATTTGCTCTTGGAAACTGTCACTGTGACTCAAGATACGGATAGAGCCCCCAGTGTATCCATGCTGACCCAAAATGCACAGGCCGACAAACGAGTATATGGAATAGTAAAACAAACAAGCAAATGATAAATTAATCACTGTAGATGTAAAGCAAGCAACAACAACAAAAAAAGAGGTTTTAGTTTGAGGGCCCTTTTCTTAAAGGACTACAAAATCAGAAAGAAGGAAATACTGCAACCAATAAAATCTGCCCTCTTACCATTTCCTGATGTGGAAAAAACCTGCCTTGTGGTTTTTTGTTTGTTTTTTGACAGGGCTATCTTTGAGTTACCCAGGCCACTGTCAACATTCACAAAGCCATCTGGCTTCTGTCTCTCCCTCTCCCCTCCCCCACTGACACAACCCTGCCCCAGGATTGGTCTCCTGGCTTCTGGGGCTGAGTGACACTCCTCATTCTATCTCAGAGTTCCAAGTCGGATTCAGTGGCTTTGATCTTTCTGCATTTTCTCCTGCAGGATTCTGAGTGCAGAAGCAAGCTAGACTTGATTTTCTTTTTCTTTTCACCTTTGTCTTTGGGGTCAGTAGGTAAATATGAATACTATAACCAATCTGCCATTGTTCTTAAACTCCAGAAAAACACCTGCACCTTCTTTAGCTGTAATAAACAAGGCGTGCTTCTCTCATCCTTGGGGCAAAACTTTGAAAATCAGTTCACATTTATATAACTGTTAAGTGAATGCCGAAAGAGTAACGGTGGGGGATGAAAAAGTCATGGGCATTTTCTAAGTTATTAACCTGATTTATTATTAACCTGATGGAACTTTTCCGTAAAAATTATTATAAAATTATTATAAAAGGCTCAATACTTCAATTTTCATACAACACTGCTTTAACGCTCATGTTAAAAATTCAAACAAATCTTCGGGGTTTAATGGAATTTATGGGAAAATGTGAACTCAACGTTTTCAAATGTGGTTTGGTGCGTTGCAGGGAGGTGCTTGCTCTTAAATCACTTTGTGTTGTCACAAGTGTGGAATAGTTACTGTAGACTGCTTCCAAATCACGTTCAATACAGTGTTCAAAGTGGTTCAGGAGAAGGACAAAAATGAGAGACTTTGCGGTTAAGTGAATGGCACAAGCTACTGAGTAACAGACTTACAAATAAATATTGCTTTCCCTCATGGCCTCTGACAGCTGGGATTTGCTTTAAAGTTCTGAGTCATGCATAGTGGCAGATGCCTGGGGAGGCAAAGGCAAGGGACCATTTGCTCAAGGCCGTCTTGGGCTATAGACTAAGACCCTTTCTCAAAGATCAAGAAATATTGAAACTCAATGTATTCCTCCCCATTACGGAAACAGCAACACTAAAGTGACCAAGTCACCCACTGAATTTATAAGGCCTATCCCTCAAGTCAACCATCCATACACATACGTCATAAAACCCTTGAGTAAAGAGCGATCTTCTAGGGTATTATAATCACCTTCACGTTTGTCTTGTTTTAACGTGTCTTTTTTTTTTTTCCGAGCAGATTTCAAACAATGCACCGGTGAAATTGCAGAATAATAAGAGTGTTTTTTAGAAACATGCCTTCGCGTTGCTAGCGGAGGCTGAGATTCAGGAGAGGCATGACCGAAGCGAGGGCTTATTTAATAGTACCGTTCCCATGAGGGTGCACGCAATGAGACTGACACCCAGAGACACCCCCTTCTGCTATATTTAGGAACACATGCATGTCCTGGTTCAAGATGATATTTATAGCAAAGGACACGGAGAATCTGAGGTTAGAATGGCTGCGATGTACTGTTCGAGGCTGCCCTTGGACTTGCCCGGTTCTATTTAGGGAATAAGGGGGTTTGGGTGGTACTGGATGAGAACTCCGAAGGAACACAGGAGCATCTCTGTGTCTGTGTTTCAGGCACCTGCTGGCCCTGACAGCCCCGTTTTACCGCAGGTACTCTGTGTCCCCGAAAACAGGTGTCAGGGCTGCAGGCTTGTCATCATGAAATGAAATACATCTCTTGCTATCATTACACATAATCCACGCACTGTCTCTCGGAGCCATTTATCAAGCTCCCACTAGACCAGTTCATTTTTATAGAGTTCTATAGGAAGCGCACACTAAGGTCTCTCTTTTGGGGAAAAAAAAAAAAAAACCTGGCCGGGGGGGGGGGGGCACTCTATGTTATCCTAGCATTGCGTCGACAGTAAGCAATACCTGCATGTATCCCATTCAGAACAAAGTAGACACGCAAGAAAAGGAAGTCATCAGTTTCCAGCTCGTCCAACTCGCTGTCGAGTGCTTGGATCATGGCCTTGTTTTTTCAGGCGGAAAACCAAGGAACTGACACCGAGTCAAACGCTTTAGCACAAACTCCGCCAGGAGTGCTAACGTCACACACACCTGCACGAGAATCCCCACGGCTGCCCTCATTCTAGGCACCGGCAGGCAGTCACACACTCAAATGCAGGAGAGTAGTTTTAAGGAAATTTCTCAGAACATTTTTTTTAAATTAATATGATCCAGTGTCAGAACCCTGTCAATAGGACAACCCGTGGTGAACAACGCCTTGGGGAACTGTGGGAGCAGCTAGCAATAAGGACCTTTACTCCAGGCGTATTTTGTTTCCTGGCTTGTTCCTGGATACCATTTCATGGCTACTACGACATTTACGTTTAATTTATAGGACATATTTGTTTTTGTTGGATGTTGCAATACATCTAGAGAACTCGATCTGGTCAGTGTACCCTGAATCTCGATACGTCCTTCTGCCTTGCTTTCTTGTTTCCCTTGGTATAATCTATAGTATCTGTCAGGCTTTGTGTTTAAATTGGTCTGTCATGAGAAAATTCTGTTGATATTTAGTGTGTGCTTACTGACCTTTATTTACATGTTTTTTTTTTGAACTCAAACAACCTTCCTTGGATCACTGTTTTCTTTGTTACATCTGTGTATAAAGCACACTAGAACTGAAGTCAGGCTGTCTACAGCATTAGACTGGTCTGCTCCATTCTTTCCGGTTCTCAGATTCCAGGTACAGCAGACAAGATCTGCACAGGTCAGTTGAAAAGTCAACATCCATCATTTTATTTCTGAGCACACGGCCACTGGAAATAAAAACCAACATCTCTAAGAGATATGTGCCCACCCGTGTTCACTGTAGCACGATTCAGAGAGGCCAAAATATGCAACCATGTCAAATATCCAGCAGTAGATGGCCAGTAAATATCATAATGGAAGGTTATCCACCCTTACAAAAGAAAGAATCCTGCCATTTGCAGTAAGATGGATGAGCCTAAGACGACAGAAATTGTATGATATCACTTATTTGTGATAAACAAAAAAACAGAATTCATAGAAACACAGTACAATAGTGTTTTCTAGGGTTAGGACAAAAAAGTACAAAATTTTAGTTACAAATGAATAAGTTTGAGAGTTCTAATGTATAACATGATAATATGTTATATGCTCATAGCACATACATTTTAAACATGTTAAAATAGCAGATCTTCAATGTCCTCATCAGATACAGTGCTTATTATCCCAGTGAGAGCTATACTAATTAGTTTGGTTGTTATTTATCTACACTTATCAAACCACCACATTATGTACTTTAAGTTTACACAAATTTTATTTGTTCATGGGACCTTAATAAAACTAAAGTTTTTTTTCTTTTTAAAAATTAATTTAAAAATATTCATACAATAAATATTTTGACAATGGTCTTTTTCCTCCTCCAAATGCTCCCAGACCCTCCTCACTTCCCTACCCAGACAACTACGTATGCTTTCCCTCTCTTAAAAATCAAAACAAAGCAAATAAATACACACACACACACACACACACACATGCACACATACACACACACACACATGCACACACACACACACGCACACATGCACACACACACACATACACACACACACACATGCACACACACACACACACAACCACCACCACCATCACAACTACATAATACCATGGAGTCCATCCTGTATTGGTCAACTACTCCTAAGCATGATGTCGACCCTAAAGTGCAGTTGAAGACCCATTGAAGAAAATGCCTTTAGGTATCAATTGCGAAGAGCTTCTTGGTCAGGGTGAGACTTTGTGCCCATTTCCCATGCTCGGTGCTGTTATTTGACAATTTCATACATGAATACAGGCTTTCTGAACACTCTTCCCACTTTTATCTCTCCCCTATGGGCCCCCGAAGCCCCTGACACCACTCCACATGCCTTTTCTAGTTTTATGACTTTTGATTTAATTTTGGGACATATTTAGTTTAACCATGGACAGCAGTGTGACCACTGGGTTGCACTGCTATCAACTGAAGCGCAGTGGAGTTATTAAGTTGGAAATCTTTTAAAAGTAAAATCAGTGATAAGATTGAAACCCAGGTCAGACAGTACAAATGTTAGTCTAGCTGTATTATACATCAATTTTTACCTGTAACAGGTCTATACTAGTGATTTATAAAGTGTTCTTGAGGGCAAAGGGGGAAGGAATATTCTCTCTTGTGTGAATAAGCTTGTTGCATCAACATCTAACAAGAATAAACAGCTTATTTTTCAGAACTGTTAGTCTACAACAGAGTCTCTGTAAGAGGAGGAATGTATACAACTCAATGCAAGGTTATTGGATTTCTTTGTTCAGTTACTTCCATCCCACTGAAGAACTATTAAGGGAATCTAACACATTCATTTGCCTGTCTATTCCCTGTGATTGTCCCACGGTAGTTTAATTATTGCAGCAGCACAGAATGATGTGACATTTGGGAAAGCAGGCTTTTATTCTTTATTTCAAAATTCTTTATGTCACACATTGCTTCTTACACATGGTTTTCAGAATCGTTTCTGGTAAGAAAAATGAAATTGTAACTGAAAGTACCCCGAGAATAGATTGATCTGGGGAAAATCGATCTGTGCAAAATACTGACTCTTCTCCCTAACTTATTTAAATTTTTTACTTTGGTAAAGTTTCAAAGATTCTTAATGAGATAGTGAGCAGTCCTTACATACTTAGTCATTAGTATCTTATAATTTTTATTGCCTTGTGAGTAGAATTGTCTGTCTCTAATCTACTTGAAATCCTGGCTTTGACGTGGTGGAAACTAACCTTGGTGTGTTAATTTTGTCTCAGTTGCTCTTCGGAGCTCTTATCTGGTTTCATGATTCCAGAGTGATTTTTTTTTTTAGCTTCCCTGTGTGTGTAGTCTCAGCATTACGGATGCTGAAATGTTGGATATATGTGTTGGGGTAAGGGAGAGGATAGATTTTACTAAAACTTTTGAGCAAGAATTTAGTATGTAACCCCTGGATGCCTGCTGAAAAGCTCATAAAGTGAGCATAAGCATAGGAGGCGCTGCAGAACAGAACCTGATGGCTGAGCTAAGAAAGAAGGTCCCCCACCTCCTAACATCAGCTCCCGGATCATCAAAACAGAACGCCCAGGCCCTGTCTTCCTTGGCCAAAGTCTTTCTTTCATGTGAAACGTTTGGCCTTTTCTTGGGCTTGGAGTTTGATGAGCTTTGATTTCTTTTTAACTTCAGGATCTAGAATGTTGTGGTTTGAAGTTCTACCTGCTAAAAACTCCCTATTTTACAGCTTGGGATTTTGCTAAAATATTCCTGTGGTCTTTACCCTGTCTGCCCCTTTTATATGACTTATATTTTGAACTTCTTAAGCAAGATTTACTGTGATTTCTTTCGTCCTTCCAGCCTTCTCATCACCTCTGGACACCTAAGTAAGATGGATCCCCTGCCTGTTTAAAAGGTGTCCAGTTATCTCCTAAGCGTGCATTTACTGATTACCATGTGTCAGACACAAAGACAAGTTCTCCAATCAATGAACACTGAGGGCTGGAGAGATGGCTTAGTCGGTCCAGTGCCTGCCATGAAGCATGGAGACCTGAGCTCTGAGCTTCAGCACCTATACAAAAGCTAGCAAGGTGATGCATATCTGCAATCCTAGTGTCAGGAGGCAGGAGGCAGGGTGTAGAGAGAGCCATATTCTTGGATCTTGCTGGCCAGTAAATGAACTTCAGGATCAGTGAGAGATGCTGTCTTAAAAAAGTATAAGGTAGACATCTATAGAAGAAGGCACCAAATGTTGAGCTCTTGCCACTCTCTCCCAACAAATGTCCTTTCTAAAAGGACATTTAGGAACTTGTCTATTACATAGTGATTCTCATAAACATTTTTAGAAGCCAAAAATCAAGAGTTAGATGAAGATACCTTTTTTTTTTTTTTTTTTTTTTTTTTTTTTTTTTTTTGCTGAGCAGGATTCTCTTCTGTAGCCTGAATCTAGGTATCTAAAAGCTCATCTTTTTAAAAATAATTGCATAACTAAATGGTTATATCCCACCTCTCCTCAACTCAATTACCAATAAGCACAAGAGCAAAATGAAAGTGTTATGTCATAAATGAATTATTGATGATAATTTGTTTTCAACTGCTTTAGTGAAGCATTGCCTCCACCAAGACAGCGCTTTCAGAATTTCCAACCTGCACAAAGCAGTTCTTGTCCTCTATAACAATCCCATTTAATCACCACAGCCTTCCTAAAAGGTTGGTGACATGGCCCAACACTGTGACCATTTTCCAGGGAGGAAGGAAAAAATTAAAGGGTTAATGAAACTTCTGCAGAGTCATTTAGCTAACGAGAGGACCAGCTAGGATTTTAACCCAGGCAGAGATAAGCATTGTGCTAGATGTTCTCAGAAGTGCGAATGTGTTTAGGAACAGACACTTCCTTGGCATAACCACAGCCCTTCTGCTCCTGGCAGAGCCAGAGACACTGTGTGTGTCTTCCCACCCAGATGGATGAGTGGTTGCTCAGATGAAAGGAGGCAGGGGCACACTCAGAGCTGTGCCATGCCTAGCGAGTTTGACTGTCATGGTTTTTTTTCTCTCAGTGACCCCAGCCACTCAAGGAGCTGAACTGAGACTGTATCAGGTCCTGCGGTAGAGAACCTGGACATATATGTAACACACCTTAGGAAGCCATCTGTGGCCTTAGGTAAACATTTCTGTCTCTGAATGGGCAGGTGTACAAAAGTCCTGGGCAGGAAGGAAAGATGGGTAAATTTCAGGAGCCCATTGGCATGACTCCTCACCCCCAAGGATCTGTTTTTTTCATTTCTTGTTGGGTGAAAGTCAACAATTTTCTACACGGCCCATGAACTCAAAACTGCTGTCAAGAAAGACTATATAATAACAGCAATCTCTTTTCGGAGAAACATCATGAACAAAACTGTTAAAATGGTAAATGATCGGGCCTAAAGCCAAAGCCTGCTCTCTTTGAGTTTATATGATAGCATCCTCTCTAATTCCTGTGCCTGAACGCTGCGCCTCACAAGCTGCCATGCAGTTTCATTTGCAAGGGGAAATTCCTTAAGAGAAACCAACAAGCCAGTTCATATTCTTAACCTAATTTTAAGATTTACCTAATTTTAAAACCTTATTTAGTCTTGACTATAGTTTTTTGTTTGTTTGTTTGTTTTGAGATAGGGTTTCTCTGTGTAACAATCCTGGCTGCCCCATAACTCACTTTGCACACCAGGCTGGCCTCAAACTCACAGAGATCCACCTGCCTCTACCTCCCGAGTGCTGGGATCAAAGGCGTGCACCACCACACCTGGCTCTTGGTTATAGATGTTAAGACAGGTCTACCTCTAGCTTAATGGTGGCCAGTACTTACATCGAAAGTATGTGTTATCACTTTCTTTAACAAACAAACTTTGTATCACACTGACTCACCCTGTGTGGCCATTTTAAATGAGAATGGCCCTCATAGGTTCATGCATTTGAATATTTGGTCCCCAGGTGATGAGACAGTTTGGGAAGGACTAGGAAGTGTGATCTTGTTGGAAGAGGTGTGTCTCTCGGGGAGGGCTTTGAGGTTTCAAACACCCATGTTATTTGGGCTCCCTTTCTGTCTGTCTCATGTTTGTGGGGGAAATGTCAGCTACTGCTCCAGCCCCATGCCTGCTCCCTGCTGCCATGCTCCCTGCCACGGTGGTCATAGACCACCTCTGAAACCATAAGCCTCAAATAAGTTCTTTCTTCTATAAATTGCTGTGGTCATGGTGTCTCTACACAGTAATAAAAAAGTAGCTAAGACACCCTGAAATTGTTTTCTTCAGAGTAGGTTAAGATACTGATCTCACTGAGACCCACAAGAGTCCTCATGCTCAGCTCACTTCCTCAGCTTGAACTTCTTTCGGCTCATCTGTTTCTTGGGTCACAGACACTTCTTGTCACTCCACTATTCCTACACATCTTTCTGTCCCTTTAAGGTGGTCTTAGTCACTGTTCTATTGCTGTGAAGAGAAACCATGACCAAGGCTACGAGTGTAAGAGAAAGCATTTAACTGGGGGCTTGCTTACAGTTTCAGAAGCTTAATCCATTATCATCATGGGGGACGCAGGGTGGCACGCATGGCGCTAGAGCAGTAGCTGAGAGCTACATCCTGATCCACAGGCAGGGAGGCAGAGCAAGCACACTGCCCTGGTATGGGTGTTTGCAATCCCCAGAGATGCACTTCCTCCAAGGCCACACCTACCTCCACAAAGCCACACTTCCTAATCCTTCTCAAATCATGCCCTCTCATGACTAAGCATTCAAATATATGAACCAATGGGGTCATTCTCACACAAAACACCACAAAGATTCAGATTAATTAAGCCTTCTTTCACTTTTCCCATGAACTTCTAATCTTTCCACAACCCATCTCCTACTTCCTTTATTTTTATACCATGTTTAACTTGTCTTCAAGAGTAATTATTTATAACCATATATACCAGGTTTTAATGTAAATACTTGAGGTCCAGCAGAATGACACAGTGCTTTTCACAGTGTGGACAATTGACAAAGTGAATTAACTGAAGGCCATGGGCAATGGCAGGGGGACCCTCCAACTTCAACCAATATCTAAATAGGATTTTTATAATATAGGAAAACATAAATTGGTGTTTTAAGCTAAATTCATAATGCATTCCACAGCAAAGTCAACTTGTTTTTAAATAAGAACCTAGTGAATAATTGATTTGTGTGATTTTTCAATAATTAACTTAGTTCCCAGAAGCTAAAGGACTTTACATAGATTGTAAATCTCTTAGTACCAGTTAGATTGCAAATTCGATCTCAGGTAATTTTTAACTTTCATTCTGAGTACAGTTATCTTCTAAGTCATCAAACATGAGTCAGGCAGAGATTAAGTCAAGGGGAAATGTAGAAAACCCACTCCGGTATTTCTGAGAGTATGCCTAAGAACAAATGGGTAATGACCAAGAATTTGGAAAAAAAACTTGTGACCAATATGAGTTCATATACAGCAACACAGTGAGTGCTACTTTAATAACAGTCTTAGGTGCCCTGGGAGCCTAGGCAGTTTGGATGCTTACCTTACTAGACCTGGATGGAGGTGGGTGGTCCTTGGACTTCCCACAGGGCAGGGAACCCTGATTGCTCTTTGGGCTGACGAGGGAGGGGGACTTGATTGGGGGAGGGGGAGGGAAAGGGGAGGCGGCGGTGGGGAAGAGACAGAAATCTTTAATTAATTAATAAATTAATTAATTAAAAAATAACAGTCTTAGGTAAAGGAAATATTTACCTAAGGTACTCCCAGATAAACTTTGAAAGAGTTAAGGGAAACACGATGCAAGCCAAGAAAATATTTTAAAAGTTAGCACAGTGTCTAACACACACATATATCTATATGGTTATATCATATACATCTCAAACAGCTGAAGAAAGGCCTTCATAGCTGGAGACCATAAAGATGAAAGATTGGAAATAGCAATCAAGAATTGAGACATACATTAAGGAAATATTTCTGGAGTATAAAGGTTTTAATGGAAACAAAAGACAAACTACAAATGCCAAGAAAAAGCCACAGAAGCTGTCATCAGCACAGAGACGTGAACTAGTAACGCCAGTGGATTTTGAAGAAAATATGAGTTCAGGGTTTTGTTTTTTTTTAAATTACTTATAAGAGGAAACACAGCTCGCTCCATGCAACATGCCTCTAAAGTTATAGCTTCCAAATTCTCAGACTTGTAACACTTGGGGCTGTTTTTCACCCAGTAAGAGGAAGAGTCCCACAAGACCTTCTTAGAAAATTACTAGAGACTGACTTCAATCAAATAATAAAGACAAATAAGTATGAGAAATGGATTAGTGAAGACCGTGGAAATGTACCATTATAGGATTAATGATTAAATAAACGCAAGGCCTGGGATTACCATGTAGAATGCTGATGTCCTAGGCCCTGAAATTAGAAGTGAGTCTATTAATGCACTTGGGAGGCAGGGGAGAAGTCAAGTGCTATCGGGTGTCTCAGTATCGGGTGTCTCAGCAGGAGTAGCGAAGGTGAAAGGAGATATCCTGAATGATGAAGCAAAGACTGGAAGCTCAAATGTATTTACGTGAAAACAAATGCTAAGAAACACAAGCTTTTTTTAAAACCAATAGCAGAGGAGAGGAGACAGAAGAAAGGATATGATATATATTTTTTCCACTAATAGGTGCTATAGAACAAAACGGAACATCAAGGGCATCATATATTACAGTCACCCACTAAATTAAAAGCACCAGTCTTCCTAAATATTTAATGAACTACAAATAATGAACTAAAAAATCGGATATATAGGAAAACATTTTTAAAATAACCAGAGTGCAGTTTTATTTATCAGACTAAAATGTAAATAAATCTGATTAACTGAGAAAAAGAGTAACATATACACATTGGATTTTTACCTTTCTCCACATTTTCTCTCTTCTGTGTCTTAGACTCTAAAGGGTCTGGGAATTAACAAGATTAATATAAATCCAATAAAGAATTAAAGGCTGGAAGAGGAAAGTAAAATAAGAAATAAGAATGCATCAAGGAAAATGAGACAAGAACCACATCCACATTTTGTGAACTGTTGGCTGCTGGGTCAGGAGTGAATTTATTTCTCAAAAATATGCTACATGATACAAAATCTTTTGTACAAAGCACAGAGTATTGGGAGGAGAGCTGTAGAACTGTTAAGATTGTGGGAGAGACAGGAGCGATGAAATCGGTAGGTAGGATGAGACACCACGTGGGACGTCCTTAAACGTGGGCAGGCAGGGATGATGGTCCTGGCAATGGGGAGCTACAGCTGAGTCCACTGAGCAGGACAGTGCCAGCAACAAGGCGAAGCAGTGTTTCTGGAGTGTGGTCCACACTTCCACACCACCAAATATCAGCTGGGAATTTGTTAGAAATTCAGATTTAGTTCTGACCCTAGACTTCAAGACTTTGCTAAGCTTCAGAACTAGGATTTGGGAGCAGTTTGGAGCAGGTGTTGGTTGACATCCAATAGTCTCTGTTTTAATAAACCTTCAGATGATGCTGGTGCCCTCCAAGGCTAAAGAAGCAATGTTTTGGAAGTTTTGTGGGTTTGTGAAGCAGTATTAAAGCATTGAGAAGCTAGAACAGTATAGGTAGAAGTACTCAGACAGAAAATCACAAAAAAAAAAATGGGATCTGGTAGCCAATTTTACATAAATGATACAAAAGAAGGGACCATAAGGGACATTTTGGGAAAAGAATATGAGCAAAGGAAAAGAGTGAATGCCGAACTGAACATCGCTGGAAATAGATGTGTTTCATTTTTCATGGAATTTCAAAATAACAGTTTCATCTGTCATCATCAAAGGTAGATAAAAGTGATTATCAAATGAAATTAAATCAAAATAATACCATTAAGTTAGCAATCCTCTTCCCTTTTTCCCATCCTCAAAAAAAAAAATAACAACAGTTTTCTTTGCTTTGTTAAATTAGTAAGACATAACCATGCTAAAAAATAATTTCAAACTTAAGGAGAGAGGGAGAGGGAAAGGTAAGCAAGTACACCTGCTAGAGGAAATAGGGAGACTTGAAGGCAGTCTCCGAGTATATTCAGTTTTACCTGGGTATATCTTAAACAGCCCATAAGAGAGGACAAGATGACCGAAGAGAGGCAAGTCCAGGAGAGCTCATATCATACAGTAATAAGAGTAGCTCTAGCAATCTTCTGTGAAAGGACAGAATGAGACCCACCAGAAGGGCTAACATGGTCTGAAAGGGGAACCGCCTTTTATACCTAAGAGCTGGCAAGTGTGAGTAAGCCGTAAGTATGACTGGCAAGGATTTAACCATACTCCATCATGACACAATGCCCTTGAACAGAAACAGCCAGAGCAATTGTTATTTGCTCCACATTTCTTAGAGTCTAAATCACTCACTGAAGCCTTTTTCAACAGGCTCTGCTTCCCCTCCGCATCCTTTTTCTTGTAACTTCCCAGGCAACAGGTTTTGTTTGGTCTGCTTTCTTCCCGGAGACTCCTAAGAGTCTCTTCCCCAGCTCCCCAACTGCAACCACAGCTGTGCTCTTAAGATAGGAGGTAAATTCCACTTAATTTTCTTCTTCCATCTCATTCTCTGGTGTCCAGCTTCTGTGAACATTCCTGTCCTTCCTCTTGCTCAGCGGGACTTCACTGTAACCGTATATACCCCTTTGATCAGCCAAGTCTCTTCCTAGGCACTGAGAACATACTGACTGCTTTACTCCCTTGTTTCTCCAGCCCCCTAAGTCAGTCTCATGAAAGCCTCTATTAAAAATGCAGGTGATGCAACACACTTAAATATCACATAAGGTCACATGGCTTGGGCTTCTCTAAGTTATTTACTGTTATTATCTATGACTGTTTTGAATGGCGGGTATTGCTGTTTGAGTTCCTGCTACTTTGGGATTCTTTTCCCCACTATCCACATGATGCTGAGCTACTTGAGCCAGATTCTTTTATGCTTTACTGATTATATTTCATCTCAAATGAATCTTCCAGAATATGTAAAAGAACACACACACACACACTAAACAAACATAAAAAAACAAGAAGCAAAAATCAAAAATCATCCAAGATGTAAGCTTGTTATTAACTTTTACCACCACCTGCTGGCCAAAAGCTGTATGTCCCATGGAGGCGTTTGGGACGGTTCAATTATTTCTGTCTTATGGGATTCCCCGGAAGCACAGAGAGGGCAAATGCTTAGATATAAAGACTCTTAAGACTATTTCTTACTGCATTATGAGTTACACATTCTGTATTATGTAATATCTTATATTACAAACAAGGACACTCTTAGGCCCCAAAGCCACACTGACAGTGATATTTTAAGGCGGCGCGGGGGGGGGGGGGGGAAAGGAGGGGTACGATTAAAATATTTACCAAGACTTTCAAAACATGCAAATTAATATGAAAATCCCACCCTGTGCCTTTGCAAAAGCTTTCATAATTTTATTCAGAATTTGGGAAGTTGTCAAAGTTTTCTTTTCCCCAGTTGTCAATGTTGATGATATCTACTTCCCTGTCCGTTCCTAAAGCCGGCATCAGACTTTAAATTCGTCCCGTTTTTACCCCATTGTACTGCTCTCTACATGCTTTGACCGGTCCTATCGGGAAACATGACATTTTGTTATTGCTTGCTTCTTTCTAGTGGAAATTTTCCGAAGAAGTAGACTTGGCTAAGGTGAAAGGTTCGAGAGTTCCGTTAGAGCAATCTGACAGCTGAGGGTTTCGCATTCATCAGAAGGCACCGTGGTTAAATGATGCTGGTCTTGAAGTTGCCCAGGGCAACAGGACTTTCCATCATCAGTACTTCTGTTCTGACTGTTCCCTCTGGCTGCAGCATCCTTAAGCTAGTTCTATGTGACAAGAGTTCTTTACCTTCATGTCTGCACATAAACAACCCCTGTCAGAGATGCTTCCGTGCCCTGCTGAGTACATGCTGCACACTGATCGTTCTCGTTGGAGACGGTCACGGTATATGACTTTACTTATTAACTTTTTTTTTTTTTTTTGTCTAGCCACGACAAAGTTTGTTGGGGACTGAGACCCAACTCTCTCCTTCCCACCAGAGCACTACTGTCCCCACACCTCTGGCTGTCACAGAATAAACCATCAGTACAACAGCTTAGAGGATGATTATTTAAGCCTTGTTCTACATCATTACATTTCGGCTCATTTGTGAAGTCCCTTCTGTATATTAGTCATCCTGTATCCAGCTAGTCTTAATTCACTTAATTTGCCATTTTATGTTGAATGAGATTAACAAAGCAAAGTATTAACACGTAGGAAATATTTTTATTTTTTGCCATATTTAACATTTTTTCTCATGGCTAATTATATCGTTTTATTTATAAGTGTTAAAATATTTTTTAAAAACATGGATTTTTATCTATTAATATATTCTTATCATTTACATTGACTATGCTCATATATCTTGATACCCATAGAATTTTTTTTAAATCTTCAGTAAAAATTCCCTTTCCTTTTATAGTTTTATTTCTTGATTTTTAAAGAAAGAAAAAAGTGTGCAGAAGTGGAGAGACACAACTTCCAGAACAGGGGGAGGTAGACACAAATCTTTATTACTTGGAGCCCCATTGGCTTTTCTCTCTATATTTTCAACAGAAAAGATATTTAATCTCAATATTTAATTTAATTTCAATCCAGACTGGAGTATTAGATATCACCATCTTCACAGTTTCTAGGGATATTCATACTAAGATTGAAAACTCTGGGAAAAGTGTAAATAATTGGAAACAACCCTGTTTTTGGACAAATGGCATAAAGATAAATCTCCAAATGTCTGGTTTGGTTGTTTTCCTACTTTAATGATTCACTTACATGGGTCTTTCTCTGTTTTTTTTTCCCCCTCTAGCTTTTGGAGGGGGATGCAAGTTTTCTGGTTTCTGGTTTGGCATTATTTTCACCTTTTCTACCTGCTTATAAATGATAAGAGACAGATGTCAAAGGAAGGAGCTGTCCCCTTGGGCAGCTTCAGGAGGGGACCCACCGTTCCTCAGAACCAGGACTCTCTCTTCCAGTTGTTTTCCTAATATTTCCCTCAGTCGAGCCAGAGGCCTGGGTTTCAAGAAAACAGTTTGATCACCTAATTTTGATTAGACCGACCCCACCCCCACCGCCACTTCTATCACTGAGAAGCAGAACTGGAGGCTCCGACTCTCTTTGGACAGGCTAGAGGGGCCGAAGTGTAAATTCTGTAAGATGCAGGGTCAAAGTTTGGCTTAACCCTCCCGACTCTAATTTTTCTCAAGCATTTACAGAATTTCCTAACGTCCATCTTTCCAAGGGTTGGAATATTTACTCCACTGGGTCATACAGTGCACCTCTAGCACCCGAGAACCCAGAACATTCTATCCTCTTCCAATGTTTGTTAAGACATACCTAGATTCCCTCTGATATCACAGATACCATGGGATGTGTCCCTTTATAACGAATTCTACTGTCTCTAGCTTAGAATACCACTAGCAAGCCTTCCTTCGCAGTGTGCCCCTCCACAAAGGGTTGGTTCTGAAACCTGCTTATTTTTGTATTACACGGAAGCCATTAGTTTTGTAGTACCTTAGCCAGGATCAGTCAGGTCTGTCTCCCCTCGGTGTCCTCAGCAAATACCGCACAGAGATGCCTGAATCCAAAGTTACACATGCATCTTTTTATAAAGCTATGATTCCACATTCTAGAACACACCCAACAACTCCAGACATTCTTAGGATCTGGAGGCAGAGGGAGCAGAGACTATGACCTCATAAACTTCCACTGAAACAAAGACTATGACCTCATAACCTTCCATTCATCAGTTTCCTCAAGCGCAAACGGATGCATCACACGGTTAATTCCACTTTACAGCTTCCATTTATGCGAATGTATTCATACATGCGCAGGAGAGCATTTTTCATGATGCTCAGGCCGGTTCTCACCCTCATTGCCAAAAACTGAGGACTTGCCGTTTAAAAGACGTCAATCAAAGGCTAAGCAAAATTATAGCTCCTGTAGTGACTACATTTGAGGTTTTTCGTAGAGTTTCCCTTAATGTTTAACCCTAACCACGGAGTCAGTCTCTGTTATGCCCAAATCCTGCAGAGCTTTGCGCATGAGTCGCACATGCGCAAATCCCTTCCAGGTGGGCGGGAGTAACACCCACCCACACTCTCCTGCTCGAGCGCCGGAGCCCGATGGTTTCCTAGGTGACTGAGCAGCAGCGTCGACGCTCGATTGAGCAGGCCTGGGGGAGGCTCCCAGAGGGCTGCGCGCTCCTGACCTCGGGTGCTGTCATGGCGGGTGCGTTGAAGAAGGTGAGCGGATGGAGGTCACCACGGTGGTGTG
Organism: Alexandromys fortis; assembly: GCF_014885135.2. Taxonomy (NCBI): domain Eukaryota; kingdom Metazoa; phylum Chordata; class Mammalia; order Rodentia; family Cricetidae; genus Alexandromys; species Alexandromys fortis. The sequence continues at coordinate 2,038,463 of NW_026067933.1, forward strand.
GCGGCCGCGTCTCCCTCACCCGTGGGTGGAGACGCTAAGCCGACGGGGTTGGGGAGGGTCCGATGCCCTGGGAGGGGATTACCGGACGGTCGGCTGCTCTGCGGGCGGCTTGGGGACGCGGGCCGGGCAGGGAAGTCCCGGGAGGGACGGGTTGGCTTTCTGTGCGCGGTGGCTCGTGGGATTACGGTAAACAGCGCGGCTGTGTTTTGTTTCCGAACAGACCACCGGCCTGGTGGGATTGGCTGTGTGCCCGACGCCACACGAGGTAAGTTCGTGTGTGTGCGTGTGTGCTCGCGCGCGTGCGTATGACCTTGGTCTAACAAGGTTAACGGGACACACGAGATAAATACGGGTGTGTGTGTGTGTGTGTGTGTGTGTGTGTGCAACCTTGATCTTGCAGTGTCAACGGGACAGGAACCCACCCCACCCCACCCACGCCTCTCCTCCCACCCCTCCGCGTCCCCGAGAGCTCTTGACACAATGACACCCTAGGCTTCTCTGATCCCACGTCCCCCTTTTTGATGTTGCCTTTTCTGTGTCCTCTTCGTTAAGACACTTTTCTTCTTGACCCTTTCTTGGCATTTTCGCACCTTCAGTTGTATGGACTATCCTCGGCGCCCTGCACGTCGCATTTTCATACATTTCTGCTTTGGATTTCACACATTGGCTTATCCCACCACCCTAACAGTTGCCTCCTTCGGTATCTATTGGAAAACATACAAACAAACCTAAACAAAAATCTTGTAATTTCTCCTCTTTTCAGCAGTTACACTGCTTCTCTCCTTCCCTATATACGTACATAACTCGAGTCATCAGTATTTACTGCCTCCAGCTTCTCATCACCTCTTCAATATACTTCAGCCAGACCTGGCCAGAACTGCCCTTTTCAGTGTTTCCCGTGATAGCAGTGATGCTAAATCTCGTCGGTTCACGTTTCTCTTAATTGTCCCAGGAGTACCAGTGAAAATACTTTGATTACATTTATCTATTTGTGTGTGTGCCAGTGTGTGTGTAGGTCAGAAAACAATTCCGTGGAGTTGGTTCTCTCCTTTCACCATATAGGTCCCGGGGACATCACTCAGATCAAAAGGCTGGTGGCAAGCGTGGTTACCCACTGTGCCATCTCCTGACCCCAGAGCTGCAGTTTTGACACTTTTGATGATCTACACGAACTACCTTGTTTCCTGGGTGTCCAGGCTTCTCACTATCCTGTGTTTAGTCTTTTGAGCGGTTGTTGTTTATTGTTTTTCCTAATCCTTTGCCTTTTCCAGTTCCTCATTTCTCTACTCTTATACTTTTTTGTCGTATTCATGACCCAGTTCTTAGACAGTTTTTAAATTTAGGTTTGTTTTGCTCTCCTTGAGTGGAGATAATCTAATGGTTTTAAATGCTACCTATAAACAGTTTAATTCTTCTATTTCCATATCAAGCACTGGCCTCCCCTCTTATGAAGCCGTGTGTGTATGTGTGTATACACGCATATGCTCTTAGTGAGCATCTTCAGTTGTGTGTCAGACGGGTCACCCGAGCTTCTCCGACTCAGAGTCCCCATCTGAAATCACGCTGCACTGCGTTCACCCGCTCACATGTCACTTGCTATGTCAGTAAATCCTCTGCGTCCGACCCTCAGAGTTATCCAGGTACACCTCACCACCGCCTTTGCTAGCCCCACGTTTCTGTCACTGTCCTCACTTCTGTGATAATTACATCACTTTGGGAGCTGCTTTTCCCCGCCTTTTTCTTAGCTGGTTTGTGCAAAAATGTATCTGGTTATGCCATTTCTTTCTTTAAAACCTTCCAGAGGCTTTCTCAGTTTTTGGGCCCTTTTAGGGATTCTCCAGATCACTCTTTAACAGACCACATTTTGCTCAGGTATTGTCGGACTCAGACTTTTTACAAAGATAAGACTATTGTGTGTTCACTGCTAGAACTCTGAGGAGCTCATAGTACAGTCAGTGCTTAGTGAATGACTCTTGGATTCTTTATGAATTTGTATTTCAGAGTTAATGTGGAGAACAGAAGTCACAGTTCTCTGTTTCTGATATTCTTCCTCTATGGCTTGTCTTTATCAGGTCTATGACTCTTTCTGCCCCAACTCAGAACTTGAACGTTGTCATTGTTACTAAAATCTTTTACTTTCATATTTATTCCAGTAATGGATTGTGCTTAATTTTTTTTCTCTAACTGCTGTGGCATAATCCCTTTGTACACTGAAGATTTGTTGCTGTGATTGGTTTAATAAAGATGTTGACTGACCAATAGCTGGACAGAATAAACTTAGGTGGGAGAACCAAACTAAGGACACCAGGAAGAAGAAGGGTCCAGAGAGACTCAGAAAGAAGTAAGATGAGCATTCTGTGTTGAAGGAAGGCGCTGCCAGGTGGCAGAGGGTAGATAAGAATTATAGGTTAATTTAAAATGTACGAATTAGTAGTAACAAGTGTGAACTATTGGATGAACATTTATAATTAATACTGAGTCTCCGTGTCAGTTATATGGGATCTGGCAGGTGGGGAAGAACAGTTCACCTACATCTACCAGTCTGGTTCGACCTCTTTGATCTTCCTCTAGTCTTCAGTGCAGCTTAAGCCCTTGCTCTTGTGGAAGTGCTTTCAACAGCTTTATTACTGGCCTTCGTGACTCTTTCTTTCTTTCCTTCCTTTAGCTCATGACCGGCAGCTTAATTTTCCTAAAACATAGGCTCAACTGCACCCTTATCTTAAGTCTTTTAGTCTCCCCAAAAGGCCCAAGAGCTGTAACGTGGTATGTAAAACTACATGCAGTCTAACTTTTCTCCTCCGTGTCTCCTGAGTGTTTCTGTTATGTACTTACTTCTAGTCAAGTGCTTCCTAAATAAACACGAGCACAAACTTGTAAGCTGTCCTAATGCAATATGAAGTTGTCTAGAATTTTTTTTTTTTTTTTTTTTTTTTTTAGTATAGAAAACTAAAAGTAGTGCATGACTGTCTTCCTAGCACTTGGGAGGCCAAGATGTGGGGATCTAAGTTTGAGGATAGCACGAGCTATAGAGTAGGACCCTGCTTCAAAGGGAGCAGAAAGATTTGTTTGTTTGTTTGTTAATAAATTACTTTTATGATTTAACCTAACATCTGACATTTTATCATTTTAGTGTATATTCAGTATGAAATTTAATGCTAGTCTGCAGCCCCTTTTTTACAGTATATTCTCCTACACTATATCTCCCTCTGGGTTAGCTATATTTTAAGTACTCCACAGCTGTATTTGATGAGCAGCTGCTTACTGCACAGCACAGCTGCAGAGGTGTATCTACTTCCTTTATGGCTTTGGTGTCTTTTGCCAGTCTGGTACTGTATTAATTTGTACGTAAATTGCTTCTTCCAACACCTTCAGGTTTTCAACTCCATCCCTCAAAGGTGTCTCAGATGCATTTTCTTCTTTTTGAGCTCCTCTGCGTTTTGCTGAAGTGATTCTTCCTTCATAGGATGCTGAGACTGAGACAATAGGTGACTGGTACTGACCCAACATCCTATATGCTCTCTACGTTTTATGGATGAGGAATGAGGGCATCTAGATCAAAACAGCTTGTCCAGGCAGCTAGGCAGTGGCGCTGTGTGCGTGCAGACCATCAGTTCTTGGTGTTGTTTTTACTGCCTCCCGCTCTGTATCTTCTCCCGGTCCGCCATGATGGATTCTGTGTTTTATCGTGCTTATCATATTTTCCACCACTCTTCTCTGTAGAACGAGTTTGACCCACGTCCAGTCTGTCTATATCCAAACAGCACATGGTACATTCTTACTGAAAAAAGAAGAGTGTTCTTTAGAAGTGTTGATTGCTTGTATTACTGACATGCTCAGGTTTCAGGCTCGTGTCCCTTGTTGGGAGGCTGCTCAGGTTTGCATCTGTGTTTTGGCACAGTGATGAGTACAGTCTGCTTTCACTGTGAGAAGCGTCCCAGTTTGATACTACATTACACAGACACTTTCCTTTGCATTGTCCTACGCTGATCATTCTGATTCTCATCTGAATTTTTTGTGAGACTAGATGCATTCTATTTTACCCTAAAAGATGAAAAAATAGTTTTCAATTTATTTGATACTTATGTGTATGCCTGCATGTGTGTCTGTGTACCATTCTGTTCCTGGTACCAGTGAAGAGGGTATCACATCCCCTAGGACTGGGGTTGCAGATCCTTGTAAACTGCTATGTGGATGCTGGGAATAGAACCCAGGTCTTCTAGAAGAGCAGCCAGTGCTCTTAGCCACTGAGCCGTCTCTCTAGTTACCGCCCCTCAATCTTTTTAAAAACCTCAAAATTTGAATCAGATTGAAACTTATTAAAATACTGTATTAAAATGAATATATGCATTATATTAATAAATTTGAGAGGACAAGGATTAAAATGATTCCAAAATAATACATATGCATGTATACTGCATACACATTATTATCCAATACACAGTCTCCTAATTATAGGTTCTTATAAATCAAAACCGAGTTACATACCTTATTCCAAGAGGGAAGAACAAAGCACAGTTAGAACATCAGAGTCTTGACATCTCGATGTGCAATTTGTAATACCCATTACCTCAAGATGAGGAATTCAGCTTTAATAAATGATTTGATTCCAGAGAAGGCCATTAGCTAGCTACGAGTTGGTTTTAATTTAGCTTATTATTATACTTCTTATATATGTACACTCAACTTTTGTATATACCACAGTAGGAAGAATTTCCATGCTTGTATTCCATTTTTTCTTAGGTTGTAAAGAGATTGAACATAGACATGAATTTTAGTAAAGCACAGTTTAAAATTGTGAATTCTCTTAGTTATTCCTGTGAGTACTTAAATGCATTCTGTCTGTGGTGGCATTTTGACTTACTGACGTGTGTGTGGTTTGTCTTTCCAGAGGCTAACAATATTGTATACAAAGATTCTTGATATTATGAAGCAGTTCCCTCAACATGCAGCCTATAGAAAATACACAGAACAGATCACCAATGAGAAGCTGGATATGGTCAAGGCGGTAAGTAAGACATTTAAGGAATATTTCAGGTGCTCATTTTAGCTCTTGGTTTGTACTTTCTTTCAGTGCTATTCATCCATCTTTTTCCTTCTGCATTCAGCAAACACCTGTGCTCTGACTGACTGATTTCCATGTGTAAAGCACTGTTGGAGGACAAGAATAAGACAGGATCCGTGCCCCGAGGTGACATTGCAGGTTCCTTTGTGCCATCTTCCAGCCTAGTTGTGGGTGATCTTTCACCTCTGACTGTAGAGACATTCCTCTTGATTTCTAACCACAGCAGAGAAGAACAAAAGCCAGGAGAATTGTGTTGTGGTGATGTACAGAAAGCTGTCAAAATGATTACTTTAGAGAGTATGTTGTCCAGGGCTTGGTCATGCAGGCCTGTAATCCCCAGCTTCTAGGGAAACTGAGGCAGGGAGATCACAAATTCTTGTCACCTTGGGCTACAGAGGAAGCTCAGAGCTGGCCTGACTGGTAACTTTATTAGACTTCATTTCAAAATAAAAAGGTGTGACTTGGTGGTAGAACTTTTAGCATGTATGAGCCCTAGGTTCAAGGGCTAATCCCATAAACACACAGCACTTTGTTGTACAGGAAGAGGGCTGCTTGGTTTTCTTCAAGCTACACTGAACACTGAAACTGAATACTTTGTTCCCAGAAATCTGTGTCACAGCTGTAATACATGGTATTGCTTTATTTAGAAATAAATTGTCCCTGGAAAAAATTGAAGTCACATAAACTCACAGGGGTGGGACCCTGACCCTCTAAGGATAGTGTATAAATAGACACTAGACAGTCTTGCTCCTTGCCCATGAGTGTCAGCGCGTGAAGGATGTGTGAGCACATAGCAAGGTGCCATTGTGTGACTTCGGGGGGCGGGGGGAAACAAACCCTCATTAGACCCAACTATGTTGTCACCTTGACTTTGGACGTCTGCTCTCTACAACTATAAGAAAAGTCTGTTTTGTGTGTGTGTGTGTGTCTGTGTCCTTCATGGTGCTAGGGATTGAACCTGGGACCTCACACAAGTGAGGCAAGCATACCGTTTGTATCCCAACGTCTTCCTTAACTTTCTGTTTTGACACAAGGTTTCATTAAACTGCTCAAGATGAACTTGAACTTAATTCTGTATATGGTTCAGGCATGCCTAGAATTTGCAATCCTCCTGCCTCAGTACCTAGAATAGGTGAAGTTACACATCTGTGTCAGGAGGCTCAGCTGAAATTTCTAGTGTTTAATCCAGCCAATCTATGTATTTTGTTATAGGGCCAACCAAATGGAGCCTACAGCTTTCAGTCCCAGTGCTGGCAGGGAGACGTGAAAGAGCTGACTTTGTAGAACTCAATAACTGTTCATCCGGGCACAAGTGATAACAGTATATGTATTATTAGGTTACCAAAGATTTGATCCTTAGCTTGGAGTCTGGAAGTAACCTACAGATAGTCTTTGAAGGAGGCTGATGGTAGCTTGATTTGTTTGAGGCAGATGAACTGATGTCTTTTTTCTTCTCACAGACTAAGAATGTCTCTGCTTTTCATAGGTGAACCTGTCCCACTGTGCCTTTGATTCTTCCTCAACTTCACTCTCAGTGACCTTTGTTTATCCTGTCTGGTCTCTGGTTTTCCCCTCTTCCATTTTGTCACTGTTTGCATTAGTCTGAGATATTTAGTTGGGTCCTATATGTATTTCAAGAAAAAATGTATTTCAGTATTTTTTTCACTTACTGTTGATGTCACAGTCATTGTCAGAGTTCACTGCCATCACCTCTTCACTTAGGAACCCAAAACCTTTGCTCTGCTGCCTCAGCTGCCTTCAAACCAATTATTAATTTGTAGTCCTATCTTACTTACTTTGTGTCTAGTTCTGCAAACAATAGAATACATTCTCAGTATCTAAATCTTACATCTTTTTTCTGTTGAAAAATTGTCCTGTGGTTTTTTGTGTCGTGTGTCTGAAAGGCTGAGTTTTAAGCTTCTTCCTGACCTGGGCATATGAAACTCAGCTTTCACTGATGGATTTGGAGCTAGAGTCATGGTTGCAGGTTAATTCTGGCATGATCTGTAAGGTCTGCTGAAGTCTAGCTTTTGTCTTCTTAGTCCACCATGTCATTTCTTTTACACTTCTGCAGCGCTCACCTGCTGGTACTTCTGTGGATTCTATGCAGTTTTACTTATGTGGTCACTTTATTTTATCTTTTGAATTCCCCTTATTTTGTCTGGTTTAAATATGTCTGCTCCAAGATGCAGGTGTTGCTGGGCTTGTAGCTCAGCAGTGGAACATTGCCTCACATGTGGGAGGGACGGCTTCTGCTTTCCCACACCATCCAGAGTACACGGTTGCTATCATTATCATTAACACTCTTTTTATTTCATTTATGGGATAAAATCTACCTGGATAATGACGAAAAAGCTCGGTCTATTAGAAAAGAGTTTCCTTAGGTAGTCAAGGCACCATATTAGCAATTTTCTTAAAGTAAAGAATAATGTACATCAAAAATATATAGAAATCATAAGTGTAGGGCTTGATGGAATTTTAAGAATTAACACATTCTAATTAATACCAGACAAAAAAAGTGATGTTCCATGTCACCAAGTCATTTACTCCTAGTTACTACCCCCCCCCTTTTTTTTAAACATAATAGATTCATTTTGCCTATTTCTCAACTCTGTAGGAATGGAATAATTTTCATATACCCATTGATACTCGTTTTTCCTACTTAATAGTATATTTGAGGGTATCATATAGTTATAATTTGTCCCTCACCATTGCCATATAGTATCCTACTGTATCTCAGGACCATAATTGACAGATCACTTCTATTGGTGCTGGTTATTTAGGTTATTTCTAGTTTGGGACTGTTATTTGTGGCTTCTGTGACATTTTCGAACATATAATTTATTTATTATGCATTGTTTGGTATATTCCCAGAAGAGGAGTTTTTTGGTCATATGATAGCATTTATTGTTTATTCATTTATAGGTGGTATAGAAAATATTTACAAAAGTAAGATATTTGAAAATTTAATTTAGCAAGACTAAATTATATATTATATGTCTTACCTTTGCTAAGTATGTCAGTATTTAACAGTTGTTAATATTAAGGCAGAAGTAATTGAGTAGTAGAGAAAAAAATGGATTTCCATCAAATTTTTGGTTAAAAAGAATAAGAGCAAGGTGAGAGAAAAACTGCTTGTTGGAAGGGCTTTTATATATGGCTTTTTAACATGTAGGATATTGAAATTCTCAGAGATTATGCTTCTGTGTATAATTCTCTTTTTTCTTTCTCCTTAAAATTGTAGGAACCAGATGTTAAAAAATTAGAAAATTTGCTTCAGGGTGGTGAAGTAGAAGAGGTGATTCTTCAGGTAAGGAAACACTGAACATTTAGTGTTGTGGCATCTCGTGCTGGTCTTGGCTTGCACCTGACGGCTAAGTGAGAACTTGGGTGAAATTTGAAAGCCACTGTTGTAGATGAGGGACGGGTTTTACGTCTCCCTGAGATTGTCAACACTAATTCCTACAGATTTCATTCTCCGAAGTCAGAGTTTTCTTAGTGGTGACCGTGTGGCCCTGAAACTTTGCTTTTGTAATACTCAATATTTGATGGTAGACTACATTAGGACTTTAGAATACTGGTTGTAGAAGTGTATGCTCTAGTAGTTAGCGTTCAGGTATTCCTCTGAAAATACATCTTGAATAACTCATCAAATAATCTTATTTCCAAATTTTCTTTTATTAATAGGCTGAACATGAACTAAGTCTGGCAAGGAAGATGCTGCAGTGGAAGCCATGGGAGCCACTGGTGGAAGAGCCTCCTGCCAACCAATGGAAGTGGCCAATATGATTACAGTGTATGATGGTTGATGCCAATTAAATGTGCAATTAAATGTTCTGTTATGCTAAGATGTGTCCTTGTCATCGACATCTTAGAGTTAAGAAGAGTATAGTGTGTACCTTCTTTCCAAGACATATTTAGGAGACAACATTGGTTATGGTAACGGGGTCCTATGAATCCTTTCACACTGACTTTCCGGTTTCCATTTCTGAGGTCACACAATGGGTTTGCTGTGCCTGTGTCATCTTTCATTGACTCCTGTTATATTTGAGCGTCTTGGATATTTCACCAACATGCTACTATAGCTTTGTTTAGTGGAGCAGACTTTATTGGTGTTTGCTTAGGAGTTTCTGGTAATTGCTATGTAAATGTGATAGTAATCTTCACATAGTAATGTTCTTGATGGGAATGGCACCCACTCTTCTCAGTACTTAACTAAATCATGTGACATCAGAATAGCGTGCTGTAGTTTATCTCTGCTGCTGGTAAGAAAACCAGCAGTGTGGTGTGACCCTGCAAAGCATGGTGTGTTGGAGGAACTACCGCCATCATGGTAACACTTCGGGTAACACAAGCAGTGCACCTCTAGAATAGGCGCCGTCTAATACACTTGGATTCCATAGTCACACCAGCCTGTACAATATAGGTTCCAACATACTGAGATCCTCCTTCCTCGTCTGTCAGTGTACCCAAGCTGACGTCACTGGAAATCGTGTGCCCAGATCTTTGTATTGGTCATAGACAATGATAATAAGAATGGCTGTCTGCAAGCTACCGTGTCTTAATCTACCCATTTGCACATTACCGTTCTGTGGCCCTCACAACCTTACGCTTGTTTTCAGTCCTTCAATTCTTTCCCATTTGATTTATAAACATCCAGGTTAAATGTCCTGATTTCACAGAGGATTCTGTTTGTCCGAGATTTTTAATGTTGCTGACTGTCTTCTAGACTAAGTTGAGTAGTTTTTTATCAGTAGCCTTCTGATAACTCATATTCAAATTCTTACCATATCACAGGTACTTCCAAAGAGAAGCCTATCATGTTTGACTGTGCAGACAAGAAAGTAATCTTTAAGTTTTGTGTCCCCTGCCCTTGCTTTGCCTATCTGGACTTAATGCTGAATATTTCAGTTAGTGGACAGTCTGTTTTGGAATGAAAATGGCATTTACCTAGCATAACCAAAGATGTATTCATCTTGGAATGATTGTGAGTGGATGTATAATAACTTCATAAGGATGGCAGGAATATACTGGTACTATTTGGACAAACAGCATACGGCATCTACTAGATGAAGGCTCTGGGAACTGTCACTTACAGGAGGCCTCGCTCTGTAGAGTGTGCTGCTGCCAAGAGGCAGTTTTCATTATGCCCTTTAGTCTTAGTCTCCTCCCCTCTCCTTTCACTCAGATCTGCAGGATAGAAGAACAAATTTGTCTTTTGCTTTCTCCCTTTCTTAAGGGACAGTCAGTGGAGTGCATTTGAGTGTCTCTTCAAAATGATGAAAGTCAAAATCTGTGGCAATTCATAACAGCTGGTCTCACCTTATTCTTGGGACTCCGTGGTTACACAAGTTATGTTGCTATATAGGCATGTGCTGGGCCATAGTGATAAATGCCAAATTGCTAAAAATCACACGTTTTTGTTTGTTCAATAAGTTCAATTTCCCATAAAAACTTGTACAGTGAGATCCTAAATTGTACATTCAGGTTCGAGTTAAGTGACGGGAGCTACAGAAATATATTTGGAAGTATCTTTGAAGGTAGTCAGCTAAGACTAGTTAGTGAAAAAAGTAGTGTAAAGAACTGATTTAGTACAGGCTATCTGTGTGTGTGCTTGGGAACCGTGTGTGTGTGTGTGTGTGTGTGTGTGTATGTGTGTGAATACATGTGTTTGTGTGTGCTTGGGAAACGTGTGTGCGCATGCATGCGTTTGTGTGTGCTTGGGAACCGTGTGTGTGTGCGCATGCATGCGTTTGTGTGTGCTTGGGAACCGTGTGTGTGTGTGTGCATGCATGCGTTTGTGTGTGCTTGGGAACCATGTATGCGCATGCATGCATTTGTGTGTGCTTGGGAACCATGTGTGTGCGCATGCATGCGTTTTTTGTGCTTGGGAGCTACATGACAAGCTGTGGTGTGGTTCCCTGGTACCATTCACCTCTTTAAAATTTTTTTTTCATTTTACTGTTCTTTTTGGACAGAATATCTCATTGACCTGGAAAGGCTCCCGGCATTGGGATTACAAGCATGTGTCATCCATCCTGGCTTCCTTTGTTTTGTAAACATGGGTTTGGGAAGTAAAACTTAAGTTCTAACAAATCAAGCATTCTACAGACTGCTTCTCTCCCAGGTGCCTAGTGTGAAGTCCTGGTTTATTCCTAGTACACGTGCAAGGAGACTTGACAAAGGCTGCTCCTAAGAGTGCCACCAGGGAGGGGCACAGACTAAGCGGATGCCAACAGAACGTCCATCCATGAACATGGCTGTAAGGAACTGGAACAGCACATGAATAAAGACAAAGAGTACGTGCTGGAAGTGCCGGGGAACTCACAGATTGTGTTTGCCACACCGCTAGTTAATTTTTAAGGAAGTCTTTGTCGCTTCACAGTAGCACACAGTTTTTTGGTGGCATATCTTTTAGATATGTAATTTTGTAATTGCTATATATTTATTTCTATTTATGACTAAATTATAAGATACATTACTGGATTTCATGATGTCATGCCCCCCCCCCCCCCTGTGGCTCCTGTACCTTTCTTAGAGGTAAATTTTGCTACCTTGTTACAGAGTGTCACATTTTACTGAGTATGGATTCCTTTTCTTTAGGGTAAAACAGGCCCACAAAGTTTTCCCATAGCTCATTTATAAAAAAAAAACCTAACTCGATACAAGATTATTTCTGGTCTATATTCCATTTTAATATGAATAAACATTTGTTGTCACAGATACATAGTAAATAAATGTATCAATGTATTTGATTTGGGACTGAAGATGTATTGCTCAATACACACTATGCACCCATATTACCTTCTGTAATTCAGTGAAATCTTGAATATCTGACATATGTACTTCAAAAGTTTCAGGAAAGTGGTGATGGCCCTTCGCACGTTCACAAAGGACGCAAATTTAATCCAGAGATAATTCCCCAAACAATGTTCAGGTCCTTAGTTTTGTAAATAATTATTCTAGTATTTTTCATACTTAGCCATTTTTATCAAGACACATTTGCTTATGAGGTTACTTCAAAATGCTTGATTTCATAAGGCCACCAGGTGGCACCTTTGTAAAAGTGGGAGCACATTGAGAGAAAGAGATGACTGGAGGGAGATGAGTCATTTTGGACAGCAAAACCTGAGCAAGTGCACAGATTTAGGATGAAAAGTAAAAAGCTTTTGTACGGCACTATTTTCATTTTGTAATCAATAGTATTTTCCTATCACTATTTTCAGTTAGGGGCTATTGACCCTTAGCCAAACACCTTTGTGTATTTGTGAGAGACTGAGTGTGTGTTCCTGATGTATGTCTGCGATTCAAGCTACATAGACCACCTAAGAAAAGTACACTCTAAGAAAAGCTATTGTAAAATTGAGCACATAAAGTTAAGGTCATAATGCGTTATCAATACGTTATTAGAACGGGTAGTGAATATCAGGCTACACTTAACAGTGGAAAGAACATGAATCTTTCTGCTGCCTGCTTTTTGCCCCATTTCCGACCTCTGTTCCTAACGATATTGTTTTCATTACTGCCCCTAACAGGAGGACACTACAGGGTTGGGTGGAAGGGTGTGTGGAGGGAAGGGGAGGAGGGGAGGGAGTGGGAACTTGGACTGGTATTTTCTTTTTAAATCTAATAAATTAAAACAACAACAAACCAAAACAAAAAAGTGGGGTTGTAGCAACAAGGTATAAAGACGTGAAGACAATGGCCAATGTGATTGAGGGAAAGGACTGTATACAAAGTTTTTAGTTTTATTAATCTCTTTAGATATCAAAGGATGTTAAACACAGTAGCACATAATAGGGACTTAAAGTCTGGACTGTGTTTAATCCTGCCTCTCATTAAATCTTTGTGTATTTTATTTTTCTCAATAACACAATAGTGCTCATAGTGCCTCAATAGAATCCTTGCCTTGACTCCTGGGCATACAGACACGGTGCTTAATGATAACACTTGCTAAACATTGGCTGCTGTTAGGAGATAACCACAGGAAGCTTCTGTGGGGAACATATTTGATCTTTTCTCCAAAACGGTGCTTTTAAAACTTTAAAGAATTTGAAGATAGAAAAACAAAAGCTCAGCTTCTCCTGACTCATAAAGAGTATTTAATAGTCCTTCTTTTCCTGTTCTCTCTGGCTCCAGGAAGCTATAGCAAGGGTCGAAACTGGACAAAAGAAAGTAGGCACTCACCATTGTGAATCTGGGTTCTCTCATCATCCCTGTCTTTCAGTGTTCATATATTTCATTTTAAAAGAAAATCACCTGTGGGTTTAGATGGCTACAGACTGCCTTTTCAAACTGTAAGCGCTCCCGGAGGAGAAAGGTTAACTTCGGATCATCTTAAGGTCTAGGTTTCTGATAGCTAACAGTATTTACTTTCGTCTTCTCCCCTTTTGCTCTTGCTGGCTTTGCTACTGCGCAGGGGTGGGAGAGGGGTGGGCGTGGCGGGGGGGGGGGAGCCGTGCCCTGGCGGAGGAAGCTGCCCGTTGCTAGGATACGCCGGCCAGCAACAGAACACCTAAGCAGGAAATGCTGCTTCTGAGGACAGGAGACACCTCTTGGTCTGTAATAGCTGTGTTTCTTGAGCAGGTAAGGGGATACATTTGTCATCCCTCTTCTAGATGACTGCTGGTTCTAAGTGGGGGTGACTCTGGCATGTGGACCTTACGGGGGTGCCAATCTCACTTGGGCACCAGGACTGTCTGGTCAGGAGACAACATTTCTCAACTGAAGAACAAAAACCTTACAAAGCATCACACTTCTTTTTGCCCCTTCTCTAGCTGCTTCCTCTCTCCCCTGTCCCCGATTTGCTATCCTCAGTCAACAGGGACAAGATGGGAGGCGAACATCATGCTTCCTCCTGGTTCTGATCATGGTGATCATGTAATGCTAGAGAAGAAGAAGGTGCCTCGGTGGCCTTCTACGGAGGCCGTTTCCGGTTTGCAAGGCATTCAGGGCCTTTAGACTTCCCTCACCAGGCACACTGCTTTCCTCACTCCTCTCCCCTCGTCGTCTCACCTCCCAGTGGAAGTTCAGTAGGCCTATTTCATAGAAGGCGAGACAGGACCTCGGCCTTACTAGCAGTCCAGATGCAGCAGGTTTAAATGGCAAGAACTGAAATCACTAGAGGTGAAAGAGGCAGAGTTTTTTTTTTAATATGCAATCTTAATAACTATTGTGTATTTATTAATTTATTAATTCATTTATGTGTATTTATTTATTTATTTTTGGTTTTTCAAGACAGGGATTCTCTGTAGCTTTGGAACCTGTCCTGGAACTAGCTCTTGTAGACCAGGCTGGCCTCAAACTCACAGAGATCCGCCTGCCTCTGCCTCCCTAGTGCTGGAATTAAAGGCGTACGTCACCGCCATCCGGCTCTGTGTTTTATTTTTAACATCAGGCTAAAACCTTTTTGAGTAGATAATATATAAAAATCAGGAGACTTCTTCATTCTGGAGGGTGCATGCCTCTTAGCACTGGAGAGATGAGGCAAGGGATGGCAAGTTTAAGGCCAGCCTTCATTACATAATGCTATGCTGTGTCAAGAGGTCTGCACCCCCACCAAAGAGTGTGACAGCCTGTGTTATTCACTGTTCTACTATTGGGAAGAGAGACCATGACCGTGACAACTCGTATAAAAAGAAAGCAGTTAGTTGGAGCCTTGCTTACAGTTTCAGAGGTTAGTCCATTATCACCATGGCAGGGAGCATGGTGGCATGCAGGCAGGTGCTGAAGCAGTAGCTGAGATCTGCATCCTGATCGAGAGAGAGAGAGAGAGAGAGAGAGAGAGAGAGAGAGAGAGAGAGAGAACCTGGCATGAACTTTTGACACCTCAAAGCCCACCTCCCGTGACACACTTCCTCGAACAAGGCCACACCTTGCAATCCTTTTAATTCTATCAGAGTTTCACTCCCTGATGTCTAAGTTTTCGAGTATGTGAGTCTATAGGGGCCATTCTTATTCAAGTCACCACATGATCTAACAATGAAAAATTGGATCACTAGCATCTTTCACCTCCCTGTTTTTTTTCCTCTCCGCCCATACATATTCCAGATGTGTTCAAGGTATATGTGCTATGTAGGTGAAGCTGACATGAGAGCACACTGGTCTGTGCACACACAGCAGATCTCAGAACAGCTTCTCATAGGTACATGAGTGCACACTGGTCTGTGCAAACACAGCAGATCTCAGAACAGCTTCCCATAGGCGCATGAGTGCACACTGGTCTGTGTAAACACAGTAGATCTCAGAACAGCTTTCTGTAGGCACACGAGTGCACACTGGTCTGTGTAAATACAGCATATCTCAGGATAGCTTCCCATAGGTATTTCCCACTCTGAAATATGTTTCATACATTTGTGTGGATGCATATAGGTGTGATGCTTCGTGCGAGGTAGGGTTTCTAAGCGCATCATGAAACTTGGTAACTCATAAACAAAAAGATTCACAAATTTCACTACCAAAGAATCCAAAACTTAAGTCTAGTAAAAGAAAGTATAACAGCAGGGGCAGTGGTGGCGCATGCCTTTAATCCCAGCCCTTGGGAGGCAGAGGCAGGAGGATCTTTATGAGTTACAGAGAAACCCTGTATGGAAAGAAAAAAGATGGTATATCATCAAGTTCACAACTGGTAATACAATTATAACATACAACAAAGGGATATTTAAATACAAAGATGAAAAGAAATATCAGTGGGGCAGCAATATGATACTTAATTTTAAGAAAATTATTTGATGGAACTTAATGGAGATCCGTATGAATTTTGACATTTTCCCCTAATTATGGGAACTTCTTTTATAGAGTGTTTAACTTGTAAATGAAGATGATGTACCTTTGTTACATCCCTACTTTTTACTTGTATGAAACTGGAGACAGTTGAAATGTTCTTCAGTAGAGCAAGAAATGGAATATAATGTGTTTTTCTTAGCTCTGCAGTGAAGTTACTACACAATTGTTGAGAAAAATGAGGTAGAAATTAACGTTCAAAAATGTTAAGTATAAGCCGGGCGGTGGTGGCGCACACCTTTAATCTCAGCACTGGGGAGGCAGAGGCAGGCAGATCTCTGTGAGTTCGAGACCAGCCTGGTCTACAAGAGCTAGTTCCAGGACAGGCTCCAAAACCACAGAGAAACTCTGTCTCGAAAAACCAAAAAAAAGAAAAAAAAAGTTAAGTATAGGCTAGATTGCACACCTTTAACCCCAGCACTCAGCAATCAGGAGCTCCAGCACATGGAGCACATGGATCTCTGTGAGTTCAAGGCCAGCCTGGCCAGGACTGCCAGGGTTGTTATACAGAGAAATTCTGTTTCAAAAAAACTAAAACCAAACAAACAAATAAATAAACAAACAAGCAAACACATAAATAAATATCTGTTAAAGATATATAGAGTGAAAAACAAATAAAACTGTATCAATGTTTAAAATATGCAAAAAGTTTATATATTTAAAGATATATGCTTCTAATTATAAATTCACCTATGAACAATTTGTGAAACTATGTTGCTTGACAGTGAGAAATAAAACTATAGTATTAACAATAAAAGGTTTCTTTTACTGTTTATTTTATCCCTTTCTGTTCTAGTAGCTTTATTTTCTTATTTAAGAATATTATGATTTTAAAATTAAATTAACTTGATAATAATTTTGCAACATTAATTTAAAAACGTGTAATTAAAAACACCATAGATCCAAATTAACCAGACCCAAAGTTTATACAAGTCAATGAACTTTTATATAGCTAGAATAGGCAATGAGATGAAAGATGTGGAATTTACATTCAATTTTATACTTTAAATATCAAATACATTTTATGGACTTGTTTACCACCAAACCCAAAATAGTCTGTGACAAAAATTAGAATTAGGAGGGAGTTATCTTTATATTCTCTTTCATAACTTGTGTTATGAAATTATAACAAAACTTAGAAAGTTTGAAAATTATTTTAAAAAATCTTTCCAAATTGAAGCTGGGATGCATAGGTACCTCCTCCGGCTGGAGCTTCAGAGACCTTCCCAGCTCATTCCGTGACGTGCATGCTTGGTCCTTGATACGTTATATGTGCTGCAGTGAGTGTTTAAACATGTTTATGTATGCAAGCGGAGCGCGTTGACAGGCGTATGGGGAGTGTTAGGAGTGGATATTAATTAGCAGCTTATCCTAGCTGAGCGAAGACGATAGATACCCTGCTGAATGTGTACTCTCTACCCCAGTCGAAATCGTTGCCACGTTTTGACTTGCAAATACAGGACAGTCTCTGTGAAATTACTGTTTATCTTCTAGGGCTGACGAGCAGCACACAGTGGGCCAGATCTTTCCCCAAATCTGAGCTGGTTCACATGAATGGCACTGGCAGTCCCGCGACCTTTCCATGGTGCCATCTGACGGGAGGTGGTACAGACCGAGAGGTTCCCTTGCCAGATTGGCACAATCTTGCTTAGACTTTCACTCTTCAGGACTGTGAGGGAAACAAACCACGTTTCACTCTGAAAACATTAATCTCAGGATTCTAGCATAACTACCTCAACACCTTCTGAACGGAGACCCCGGTGTCCTGGAGACTAGGTTCCGTCATTTAAACAAACTTGCAACCCACGCACCCCTGGAGTTTCAAGTTTAAGCTCTTGGTCACCGCAACTTTGACTCCAATTGCCTTGCAGCACGTCCTACATTCGGTATCTTTTTTGGGGTCAGAGGTCATTGAGGCCTCTGCTTCTATTTGTGAGAGTGGAGCTAATGCAGTGTGTTTTGTTAATCCAGGGTACATTATCTGGCTCTTTGTTTGAAAATTTTAATCCTCTCAATTGCTAGAAGCACTAATACCACACTAGTTTTATATGAAAAAGAAAAAAAAAAAAGCCCCAAACCAAAACCAACCAGGTCCTTTCTTAAAGAGGTATGCTTCATTGATAAGAAAGAAATAAGATTTTCCCCCACATGTTATGAGAATATTATATTCCAAATTCTATTTTAAGGTTCTCTGTTCTTTTTAAATTTCAGTAATTTTAAAATTAAAAGCCCATATGTGCTTTAAGCTGATCCCTCTCACTAGTAAGAAAATAAACCTTAAAATATAAGGATCAGCATTTCAGGCGTCTGAGAGCTTTGTCTGCCTCTAGGTCTGTGCACCGCATGTGTGTCTGGTATTCGTGGATGCCCGAAGAAGGCATCAGATCCCCCGCAGCTGAAGTTTCAGACCCCTGAGAACCACCTTGTGGTGCTGGGGAGCCAAACCCAGGTCCTCTGCACGATCAGCAAGTGCCTTTAACCACAGAGCCATCTGTCCAGGTGCCGCGAGAAACTTTTCTATGTGTAGTAACTTTAACTATTTGTCTTAATTCAGGAAAATGTCTGACCCCGAGGAGCACGTCGAGCCTCAGAAGGTGGCAGCCTCCACAGCCTCCACGGCAGACAGTGAACCAACTGCCGATGTCATCAGCATCCCTCGGCCTTCAGAAGAAGCCGAAGAGTCAGATATTTCTGTGGAGCAAGAGTCTGAAACCGAGGCCTTAACCACTGAGAGCGAGGAAAACACAGAGGCGCCGAGTGAGCGCAGCACCTGGACTGCAAAATCGTCTGAGGCCAAACCCAGGGAAGAGGTCGTGTCCGCTGAAAACGTACCGCAACCTTGGGAAGAACGGAAAAGTCCAGAGAGTCAGAGTCCAGAAGAGGAACCCCTGCTGTTTCTGAATGAAATAAAATCTATCAAGGAGACTCTGCAGGCAACAATAAGAGAATCTTTAGCAACAGGTAGTAGCTGTAGGAGACCAGACATTTTATTACTTGATTTCAAAGGGTAATTTTTTGTTTAGCTTCAATTGAAAGGTTTAAATGTTCAGTTTAAAATTCATGTGTGTGTGTGTGTGTGTGTGTGTGTGTGTGTGTGTGTGTATTTCAAATAGAATAAGTATTAAATATATTTAGCAACCTTGAAAAATGGGAACAGGTTCTGAGTAAATTTATTGTATTTTTGTTTGGCTTGAAGATTTGGAGTTAATTGTTGTTCATAGCTAGCAAGGGATAGTATGAACGTGGAATTCAGATCCTCATTTGCATGGGGTATTCCCTTACATCCCACGCTGCTTTGACATGTTTGTTTGTTTTTTTGGCTGGTACAAATCGTATATACAGCCCAGGAAAAGACATTTCGGCTTTTTTCTGTAGGTCAGCTTTAATGGCATACGCAGAACAACGTGGACGTCATGCAGGTGTCGTCAGTACTTGGTAACAGAGTTGGGGGCAGCGACACAACGATTAAGTCACTGCTCACTGCTCTGCTTCCTCTTTACCAGTGCATTTTGAGAATTTCCTCCCATAGCGAAAAGAACATGGGATCTGATTTAACAGCAGTAACAGCAATGAGGGGCAGAGACAGCTCCTCCCGTCTTCCTCAGTGTCCAAAGAGCTCCGGCAATCTTTTAAGGACCTCAATCAACTTAAGGCAAACCAGAATCCATAACTTCAACACGGAAGGAATTTCAGAACAAGCCAAGATGGTTCAGAGTTGGGGAATTTATTAAAGATATTTCGCTCCCGGCGTTAAGCATGAAGGCCAGGGGAAAGAGAGGCGTTCGGGGGGGGGGGGGCGTAAAAAAAGCTACGCCTGACCGCGTGGGCACAGACTCGGGAGCAGAATCCTCACTGTCTTACTGTCTGCCACATATACCATTTTTGTGGCTTTCAAGTTGCACTTCAAAAGGCTGCCAAGGAACACGTATTTCCTTTTCTCTCTCTTTTTAATTGAGATTATGGGATGGCTTCAGAGATATATTAGATGGAATTATAGTCTGATAAAAAAGAACCACGAGCCAGTAGGATTGTGTAAAGGGGTTCATTCAGTGTGTGACCTTTCTCTACATATGGGTTTTCTCGCGAGATTCCTAGGCCTGGAGCTGGGCGGGTGGGCAGAAAGGCTGAAAGCAGTTTCAATTGTACTGGAATCCTTGCTTCTCACCCAGCAAGAGGCAGACGGCTGAGAGGCAAGGGGCTCCTTTTCCCTCTCATGCCCCTGCACTTCCCCTGCCTACCTGAAGAGCAGCAGCTGACTTGGGTTAAATGCAGTTCTAGGGCTCAGAAGAGGCAGCTCAGATGTGGCTGCAAGCTGTGCCTGCATGGTCAAAACAGCAAGGAGCCGGCTGAGACCACAAAGCGAGCCAGTCTCACCAGACAGAACCCAGTAGCTCTCAAATTAGTTACTCCATGTGAATTTTTTGGTGCCATTTTCGATATTTCAGTATCATGTAATTCCTGATGTTGTAACTTCTACCACATGCATAGCAATTAAAGCCAAACCAAACCGTGTCCTGCTTTCCCTGTCTCTAGAGACAGGTCGCTGATCCCTGCTGTTTGACGATGGTCATTCTTTTTCTCTTTTTGCTTACAGTAAAAATCGTACTTGTTTCTGCAGCCCAGGAGATCATAATGCCTTTTAGAGTTGATGTTCCACTTAGATTCCTCAAGGAGCACTTTGCACGCCTATTACGTATCCCACATTATGTACTGCAAATAACTCATGCAGGTAAGTGTGAAGGCTAATACATTTATCAAGACGCTGCTGGTTTTAACACGGAAATTACCGAAGACCTTTGATTTTAAAACTATCTTAAATACTTACACAATGGAATACTACACAGCAGAAAAAAATAACGACAGTTTGAATTTTGCAGGAAAATGGATGGAGCTAGAAAACATCATTTTGAGTAAGGAAACCCAGACCCAGAAAGACAATTATCACATGTACTCACTCATAAGTGGTTTTTAAACATAAAGCAAAGAAAACTAGCCCACAAATCACAATCCCAGAGAACCTAGACAACCACGAGGACCCTAAGAGAGGCTTACATTGATCTAATCTACATGAGAAGTAGAAAAAGACAAGATCTCCTGAGTAAATTGGGAGCATGGGAACCTTGGGAGAGGGTTGAAGGGGAGGAGAAAGGCAGGGAGGGGAGCAGAGAAAAATGTAGAGCTCAATAAAAACAAAACAAAACAAAATAACAAAAAAACTATCCTAAGTATTTACTGTTTCAGTATTACAATGTGGTTATACGTTAGGTCATTCAACACATTTCTGTAAATGTTTTAGCGTGCATCCTTTGGATAAAACTGTACATCCTCAGAATCACGAAGCACGGTTTGTGCTCTCAAGTCATTTACAGACCAGCAGGGAAGGGCTGCACAGGGGTGGCTACCGCGTGCCACAGAGATGTCCTCAGGGCCTTACTCACTCAGACTTGAATACTACAGAAGAAGGAACCTGGGTGGCTATAAGATGTTTCAGTCAATTGAACAATGAGTTCCAAATGGATGGGGAACCTGGTGAGTGAGTGGAGGAGAAATGAGACTGGATGAAAATGGGCGGTGAAGAAGACAGCACAAATATAGTTTCTGAGTTTTCTGTACATTAAGGCAATTTTCACAATTTAAAATTTACATACATTTTGTGGATGTTGTCGAGACTCTCTACTTAAGTTATTCAGCCTCACGTGGTAATTAGATAAATTCTTTGTGACTGGATGGTCTACCAGGTTAGCATAGCTGATATGTTTATATTGGACACATATAAACAAATCCTGTTTTCACTAAAATGTTTTTTGTATTGACTTATAAAGATGTTACAACAAGTTCCCAGAGAATAAATTTAGTTCTAAATTAAAATTTAAAAGCCTATAGTGATTACCAACAAAAACGATGATGATGATCACAATGGCTGAGTCCTTAGCATGTGTTAGTACTTCTATAAAGTATTCTGCTTATTTCGTCATTTAAATTACACAGCAACTCTTTGAGAGAGCTATATATTACTACTAACTATTTGGAAAGTAAACTCAGTGAACTCCTATAAAGTCGGGGTGTTAATAAGTGGCTGAGTTTGAAATGTACGATACCAAAGAGGGAAGTTTAAACTGCAGGATATTAACTCAAATGCAAAATGGGTGCTTTCTTTCAGCACAAGAACTGTAGCTCAAGCCTGAATGGTCTGCGCCCACTCTAGAAAAGAACATAGGAACAAAGATTGCTCAGGGAACCTGTGCTAGTTTTCCATGGCTGCTGTAATGATTAATATAATTTAGAGTTACAAAGTAAACTTCCTTTGCAATTCTGGAGGATAGAGGTCCTATGTCATTTTCAGTGGGACCGAGTCACGGCGTCTGTGGGGTGCTCTCTAGCTGGGGTATCTGGAGGGAAATCTACTTGCCTGATGATCCTGCTTCTAGAGTTGCAGGCCTGGCATTCAGTGTCTCCTTAGACATTCATTCATCCCCAAAGGCACACACATTTAGACAGATCTCACTTAGCTCCCATCATATCGCCTTTCCCCTGAGTCAAGTCTTTCTTTCCCATTGTCTAACAAGGGCATATGTGCTGCAGGGCACAGCTACACAGTGAGCATTAGCTCTCCGTTTCAAGTCCTTGCTCAAGTCTGCAGTCATTGTGGCTCTGTAAGATTAGGTCCTAAGAATGAGGATGTGGGCTCCTCTTGATGCCACTGTTCAACCTGTCACAAGTAGATTCACTCAACCAGGAGTCCGCTGATTTGACTAGACCAACCAGGGAGCAAGACCCAGAATCCTCCTCGCCAATGTCAGCTTACAGATGTGAGTGCATTTTGAGGATGTGAAGCCAAATCTTTAGGCTGTGCAGTAAGCACATTACCAACTGGACCTTCTTAGTCCTTTGTTGTATTTTTATATCCCATAAACCAGGAAATTATTAGCTGCTTACCTGAGTACACCGGTGTTAGTGCCGAGCAGGGAGGAATGAGGACGAGTTGAAGCAATGTTAACAGGAGTGATGTCTGGTGAAGCTTGACTCCATCTGACATTCATTGCGTTATGACTCTGTTAGAAGAGGAAGGAAGTGAATGATTCCTTGGAATTCTGAGCTGATGCTTTTCTACACTGGAGGGTGGATTGGCTAGTGCGGGGATCTGCTTGCTTGCTATTCCAGTTCCTGGAGTGACAGACCATGCTGAGCCCATTTGGACATGGCCTGTGTAGTCTTTTCTGTAAACAGAAAAAGGTACGTGATTCTGCTCATACTAGAGGATAGTTTTATTTTCAAGTGTTTATGGAGTTTCATGGTTATTATATATTTAAGTATTTATATTTTTATGTTTATGTATTTTGAAGGATTGGCGAGTAGCTCTATTTATAATACTGCATTACTTCTTAATAAATCCACTAGCTGTCCCTATAATGGAGTTTTGCTTCTTTTCATTTTATTTATACCTACCTATGGGACACAGGATGATTATCTGGTTCATCAACTCTGTGCAGAGTTAATCGCGCAATTAGCATCTCCATCTCCTAGCCAGAGGCTCACACTGTAACCCAGCCTAGAAGTCACTCTTTAGCTTAGGTTGTACTTGAACTCTTAGGTTGGTGATTCCTCTGCCTCAGCCTCTCCCTTGCTAAGATTACAACCGTGGGCCACCAGGACTGGATTCATTTCTCATTGATATATAATCACATGCATGTTTATGTCGTATGGCATGATGCTTCAACAAGATGTAAAATATGAACCAATTAGAGCAAGACAATCAAAATTTCCATCTCTTTATTTCTTTTCTAGTTACCTATACAAAATATTAACATGTTTTGAAATACAGTCACTGTCTTGTGGACTTTTCTGTACTAACATTATAGCATGAGGTCGGAATCACTAATACTGCATCTAGTAATTTACTGACATTTCTTCCTACAATCGTCTTTGATATTTTCCACTTCCTTAAAGTAGGAATGCCTGACTGATTGCTGTATATTACGGTGACTATAGTTAACATCAGGTATTATGTACTTGAAAATTACTAAGACAGTAAAATATGTGTGCGAGGTATTGGATTTATTCACTAGATTTAACCATTTCATAGCCTTGGCACATGCTGATTGAAACATCATGTGGTACAACTTAAACATACACAATTTTCTCAATTTAAAGTAAGTAGGAACAAAAACAACCATTTCTTTGCCATAAAACATCTCAACACTTTCATTTTCTCAGGAATAGTTGTTGGGAATAATGAGAGTCTAATACAATATGGAATTAAACCACACGAAATTGTCCAGTTGGAGATATTTTCCACACATCCTGATCAATATCCAATCAGAAGAGTGGAAGGCTTGAGTGAGGGCTCCAAGATCATCACTGTCACCATCCAGACTGGTGAGTTTTCTGGTGTCTCTGCAGACAGTATTTCAGAGCATCCTTAGGTTGAACTTTCCCTTCAGTCTTGGTTTTTATCTCCTCAGGCACCGATCGCTACGAGGAGGTAGCTGTTGAGATAGTAAAATCTGACTTCCACAAACCATTTCTTGGTGGATTTAGACATAAAATAACAGGAGTAGAATACCACAATGCCGGAACACAAACTGTACCCAAAAAGATTCCTGAGAAACCCTCTCTCTTTTGTAGGGACACCCAGGTAATGTTTTTATTGTCCTGTTTGTGTGGGTGACATTATATAATCAACAATTTTATGCTGTATGACTCACTCCCTCCAAATTTTCTAATTGTGTCACAACCTGAACAACTTTGGGATTGACCTTACTGGGGTGACAGGCAATGAAGAACAAACAGGAAAGTGGGGTTCTGGTGGTGCATCATATGCTCTGATGGAGATTCACCAGCTGCCCAGAAACTTGGTCATTTATTATATACCATGGAACATGGAATCTACTGTGGAAGGAGGATGTTATTTATTATATACGTCTGAAGAAGGAGTCAGCTAGTCTGTAGGGGTCTCCTGGGGAGCAGTGTCAGGCTGAAGTCACCTGGGAAGAGGAAGCTGTGGTTGATGTTTTCTGCACACGCTGTGCAAATCATTACTTTGACCAAGTCTGCCCTGGGGAAGGTTTTGTCATTTCCTTGGGTCTGAGGCCTTGGGTCCTTGGCATGCTATGCTCATGGACAATACATCCTCACTCAGGACTTCATCCACGCCTGCATCACCATTTGTATGACAAGTAATGTAACAAAGAAAGAGTAATGCAAACACATAGAAACAGCCTTTTCACTTACAGATGTTTGTAAGATTTTCTTTACAATTGAATTATGTAGCAGGTGCTTATTTTTAATGCTTTTATTTTAGACAGTTTTTCAGAGGAAAAAGATGCAGCAGACTACAAATACAACATCCACTCAGATGAATAAAATTGGGGTGTATGTATCAAACATGACTGATAAACTTCTCAAGCCGGGAAGATATTTTACAGCAGCAGAGTTACACGCTCGCCAGCTGAATGCGGTAATATAGTGTTCACTGGGGTCAAACACGGAAAATTAGACGGATAAGCCTGTTCTTCTTTGTCCCTTACTGGTTCCCCTTATTCCAGTACAGTCAAATGGGGGTTTCTATGAGGAATTGAAGTCATGCATGACATGGCAGTTTGACTTCTCTGATACTTATGTAATCTCTCCAATATTTTAGTGTTTGGATGATTTATCTTTTTTTATCATTTAACTTCCAGCCTAATTGATCTCTTATAGATAACTTAGAAAAGTATCTATTATCTATCATCATTTGGGTATGAGCAAAATATCTATCTATCTATCTATCTATCTATCTATCTATCTATCTATCTATCTATCATCTATCTATCTATCTATCTATCTATCTATCTATCTATCTATCTATCTATCTTTCCAGCACAAGACATGGTCTGTCTCTTGTTGGGCAAGTCTTAAATCCAATTAGAAGGCTCTTGGTCGCTACCAATTTATGTGTGCTGTTATTGCACTCTTGGGGTTGTCACAGCATGTTTCTCATTGTTGTGATTCATAGGCATGTCTGGGTAGGATTGTTTCTCTTCTTTGGAAGCTTGTATGATGCCTTTTGGTACCATAAAAGCTAGGCTTCAGGGAGAGAGCATTCAGGTCAGTCCCAGCTCAGGGGTCGTTGGATCTCGTTTCTGAAGTGTATAGTGTCTTCAGCAATAGGGGCGTACTGTACACCTCTGGATGGCAACCAAGGGCAATAGCAACCTGAAAAGATGATATTGAGTTAGGTAATTCACATCCAGAAAGACAAACGTATGTTCTCTTTCATTGGAAACTCCTAGCCTTCAGGTGTGAGTACATTGCCTGCAGTAACTACAGAGAGTAAATGGGGACAGTTGGCAGTGCAGTGGGAACGGAGAACAATAGGGAGGGGCATACCAGGGTACAGCTTTTCTGATCAGGGAAATGGGAAAGGGGGGGTCCTGTGGAGGGGATGAGAGGTAAATACTGAAGGAGGTAGGAGGAGGCTAAAGAGGAATATACAGATGCAAGTGATCTGATAAGGGAAGAAGGGAAAGAGGAGGCTCTCTAGGTGTGGGGAGGTAACACAGGAGGAGGGAATGGCTAAAATAACAATATGAACATCTGAAAAAGCCTCAAGGGATTGTCTTATTAACCATTTGCCTTTAAAAATACTCTAATGGATGCCATTATCTGTATAAATATAAGTATATAGCTTTTATGAATTTTTCTCATCTGGACTGATGGTGCTCCCTCTAAGTGTCAAAGACCACTGAACAACCCCCACTCAGTACGAGACGTGAAAAGCCCTCTGTTAAGTTGTTGCTGGCCAAGGCTGTCCAAGAGATTCCCAAAACATGCAGCCTACTGATGTTGCCAGTTTTTTTTTTTAATGTAAGAAAGGGAAAGTTTTTATATTATTTTAAAAGCTTCTTTTGGAGCCTTCATGAGTTTAACAAGTTCAAAAGCAGCCCTTACTAATACATATCCTACTTATTTATTTTTAATTTCAAAATGTACTTTCTTTTAATATTGACTCTTTTAGACTGGCATCTTTCCCTTTACTCTGAAGCTACTATGTCTAGCATCATCTTATTGTTATTGTGTTTATGTTAGTGAAAAGGTTCAGAAACTCTAGCTTTGGAATCCAGTGAAGGGCATGTTGCAGTGTTGGACCTATGTTCCTCACCAGCTCACGGGTGGCACCTAGGAATGCATGCTGGTGGAAATTTCCAGATACCACAAATGCCGTTAGTCTGAGCACTACTCTGTTAACTGCTTTTACAAGTGATTCTCTACACAAAAGTACATTGTTTTTGTTGTTCCATGAGAGGCCTTCTAGCTTTATTTTGGGGGGGGGGCTTTTTAAAAATGGACAATTATTCTTTGGCATATACTCAAAAGAAATTTGGATGTGGCCAGATGGATTAAAGCAGAGAATAAAAGAATATTTTTCTCCTTGCTCTCCAAGGTTAATTATTCCAGGAGACAATTTCACAGTGTCCCTAGCTGTGGGGAATCACCTGTGCTCATGTTCAGGAAGTCCATGGAGACTCCACTGGGTAGACATTATCTAGTGCAAGTCTATATGAAGGTCTACACAGTGAAAAATTCTCCTCCGTGCTTCCAGATACAATAATGGTCTTGCCCAGTTGCTTTTCAACCTTCCTAATGGCGTGACCTTTTAATACAGCTCCTCATGTTGTGGTTACCCCCACCATAAAATTATTTCATTGCTACTTTATAACTGTAATTTTGCTACTGTTTTGAATAATAGTGTGAATGTCTGATATGTGACCCAAGGGGTTACAACCCACAGGTTGAGAACCATTAGCTCTAACCTGTTTTTAATTATATACACATGTACTTCTTTGCTATATATTCAGAAAATAAAATTTTGTTGTAAATATATGTATGAACTGGTAGCCACTCTTTAAGCTAAGGACAATTAGTTTTTTTTTAAACTGCTGTAATGTTTATTGAAATAGTCTTTGGCTAAGCACTTCCTATACCTACTGCTATTGTATAAAAAATGGTTAATTGCTTAACGCCAGACAGCAAGGAAATAGCAGAAGGAAGATTTACAATAACTTTCTAGAGTCTGTGCTCTTTTTGAAAATTATTTATTTTACATCCCAACTGCAGCCTTCCCTCCCTCCTCTCTCCTCCTTCTCCCTCCTCCACTGTCCGTCTGCCCCCACACCAATCCACAACCCTTCTTATTCTCTCAGGAAAGGCAGGCCTCCCATGAGAATCAGCAAAGTGTGGCATATCAAGATGCTACAAGATGGAGCACCTCCCCTTGTATTCACACTGAGCAAGGCAATCCAGCATGAGGAACAGGTTCCCAAGATCCAGCCAAAAAGTATCAAGACAGCTCTGCTCTTTTTGCTAGGAGTTCCACAAATAGACCAAGTTACACAACTGTCTCATACATAAAGGGGGCCAAGACCATCCCATGCAGGCTCCCTGTTGTTGATCCAGATACTGTGAGCTTCCACAAGTGATGTTATCCATGTCTAAGGGTTTTCCTTTTCTGTCCCTGATTCCCTGGTTCCTACAATCCCTTCTTACTCTCCTCAGCAGGACTCCCTGAGCTCAGCCCCATGTTTGGCCATGGACCTCTTAATCTGCCTCCATCAGTCACTGGATGAAGACCTCCATCAGTCACCAATCTGATCCCAGGGGATGGCCAGTTCAGGCTATGCATCCACTGCTGTCAGGAGTCTTAGCTGAGACAGTCTTTGTAGATTTGTGGAGTTTCCCTTACATCAGACTTCTACCCAATGCCATAAACAAAGCCCACCTTTCCAGTCATCTTTCTCAGCACTCTCCCCTTTCACCCATCCTCAAACTGATCCCTCAAGATCCCATGCCTGCCTGCCCCCAATCCTGCTAGGAGATCTCCTCTATTTGACTTTCCTTTGGAGATCCATGCATCTCCCACTTGGGCCCTCCTTGTTAACTAGCCTCTCTGGGTTTGTGGATTGTAGCATGAATATCTTTTATTTTACAGCTAATGGCCACTTGTAAGTGAGGACATACCATATTTGTCTCTCTGAGTATTGGTTACCTCACTCAGGATGTTTTTTTTTTTTCTAATTCCATCCATTTGATTTAAAATATCCGGATATTATTGTGTTTAACACCTAAGTAATACTCTATTGTACAAATGTACAAAATGTACCACATTTCCTTTATCCATTCCTCATTTGAGGGACATTTAGGTTGTTTCTAGGTTCGGACTATTAAAACCAAGCTGCTCTGAACATAGTTGAGCAAGTGTCCTTGTGTAATTGGGCATTCTTTGGGTATATGCCCAGGAGTGGTATATCTGGGTCTTGAGCTAGTTCAATTCCCAGTTTTCTGAGAAACTGTCATATTGCTTTCCAAAGTGGCTATCCAAGTTTGCCCTTCCACCAGCAATGGATGTGTATTTCTCTTGCTCCGCATTCTCACTGGCAAGAACTGTCACCTGCGTTTTTTTTTAAATCATAGATATTCTGACAAGTAAGATTCAATCTCAAAGTCATTTTGATTTGCATTTCCCTAATGGCTAAGTATGATAAAAATTTCTTTAAGTGTTTCTCTGCTATTTGAGATTCTCCTGTTGAGAATTCTCTGCTTAGGTCAGTACCTCATTTTTAAAATTAGCTTATTTGGTTTGTTGATGTCTAGTTTCTTGAGTTCTTCATATATTGGAGATCAGTCCTCTATTGGATGTGAGGTTGGTGAAGATCTTTTTCTATTCTGTAGGTTGCCATTTTGTCCCATGGACAGTGTCTTTTGCCTTAGAGAAGTGTTTCAGTTTTATGACGTCCCATTTATTAATTCTCAATCTTAGTATCTGTGCTATTGGTGGAAGTTGTCTCCTGTCCCAATGTGTTCAAGGTTATTACCTGCTTTCTCTTTGATCAAGTTCAGTGTAACTGGATTTATGTTGAGGTCTTTGGTCCATTTCGACTCTTGAGTTTTGTGCAGAATGATAAATATGAATCAATTTGCATTCCTCTACATGCCTACATTCAGTTACACCACTACCATTAGTTGAAGATCCTCTCTCTCTCTTTTTTTTTTCCATTGGATAGTATTCTGGTTTGTTTTCTGTCAAAAATCAAGTGTCTATAGGAGTGTGGATTTATGCCTGAATCTTTGATTTGATTCCACTTACCAGCATGTCTGTTTTATGCTGTTACCCCGTGTTTTTATCACTATAGCTCTGTAGTAGCACTTGAGATCAGGGATGGGGATACTTCCAGCACTTCTTTTATTGTACAGATTAGTTTTAGCGAGGCTGGATTTTTTGTTTTTCCATATGAAGTTGAGTATTGTTCTTTCAAGCTCTGTAAAGAATTGTGTTGGAATTTAGATAGGGATTGCTTTTGGTAAGATGGCCATTTTTACTATGTTAATTCTAGTGTTCCATGTGCACAGGGGATCTTCGCATCTTGTGATATTTTACCCAATTTCTTTTTTCGAAGACTTGAAGTTCTTGTCTAACAGGCCCTTTACTTGCTCGGTTAGAGTTACCCCGAAGATATTTTATAGTGACTGTGCTATTGGGAAGGATTTTGTTTCTCTGATTATTTTTCTCAGCCCTTTTATCATTTGTGTATTGAGTTAATCTTATATTCAGCCCCACTAAAGGTGTTTAGGAGCTATAGGAGTTCCTTGGTAAAATTTTTGGGGTCACTTATACATACTATCATATCACAGGCAAATAGTGGAAATATTACTTCTT
Organism: Alexandromys fortis; assembly: GCF_014885135.2. NCBI lineage: Eukaryota > Metazoa > Chordata > Mammalia > Rodentia > Cricetidae > Alexandromys > Alexandromys fortis. The sequence continues at coordinate 2,068,999 of NW_026067933.1, forward strand.
TTCTATTTGTATCCCCTTGATCTTCTTTTGTTATCTTATTGCTCTAGCTAGAACCTCAAGTACTATGATATGAAGAGAGTGGACAGCTTTGTCTTATTCCTGATTTTAGTGGAATCGCTTTGAGTTTCTCTCCATTTAATTTGATGTTGGCTGTAATCCTGCTGTATATTGCTTTTATTGTATTTAAATATGTTCCTTGTATTCCTGATCTCTCCAAGACTTTTATCATGAAGAGATGTTGGATTTTGTCAAAGGAATTTTTAGCATCTAAGGGGATGATCTTGTGTTTTCTTTCTTTCGGTTTGTTAATATGGTAGATTTCATCGACAGATTTTCATATGTTGAACCATTCCTGCATCTCTGGAATGAAGCCCACTTAATCATGGTAGATGACTTTTTGATGTGTTCTTGAATTTGGTTTGCCAGTGTTTTATTGAGTATTTTTGCATTAAAGTTCATGAGGGAAATTGGTCTGTAATTCTCTATCTTTGTTGAGTCCTTGTGTGGTTTGGGTGTCAGGCCTCATAGAATGAATTTGTCAGTGTTCCTTCTGTTTCTATTTTGTGTAATAATTTGAGAAGTGGAGTAATTTGGGAATAATTTGAGGTATTAGCTCTTTTTTGAAAGTCTGGTAGAATTTTGATCTGAAATCATCTGGCCCTGGGTTAATTTTGGTTGGGAGATATTTAATGACTGCTTCTGTTTCCCTAGAGATTAGAGGTCTGTTTAAATTGTTCATCTAATCTTGGTTTAATTTTGTTCTGTGGTATCTATCAAGAAATTTGTCCATTTCTTTTAGATTTTCGAATTTTGTGGAGTACAAGCTTTTGAAGTATGATCTAATGATTATCTGAATTTCCTTAGTGTCTGCTATTATGTTCCCCCTTTCATTTCTGATTTTGTTAATTTGGATATTCTCTCCGTGTCTTTTAGCTAGTTTGGATAAGTGTTTGTCTATTCTTTGATTATTTGTATTGTTCTTTTTGTTTTTATTTTACTTATTTTTTTTAACCCTCAGATTGATTATTTCCTGCCATCTACTCCTCTTGGCTGTGTTTGTTTCATTTCGTCCTAGAGCTTTTAGGTGTTCTGTTAGCTAGTATGAAATTTTTCCGAATTCTTTATGAAGGCACTTAGTAGTATGAACTTTCCTTTTAGCACTGTTCTCATTGTGTCTAATTAGTTTGGGTATGTGTTTATTCATTTTCATTGAATTCTAGAAAGTCTTTAATTTCATTATTTCTTCTTTGACCCATTGGTAATCCAGTTGAGTTGTTCGGTTTCCATGAGTTCGTAGGCTTTCTGTAGCTTGTGTTATTGTTGAACTCCAACTTTAATCCTGGTGATCTGATAAGATATAGGGGTAATTCCATTTTTTGTTACCTGTTAACACTTGCTTTGTGACAGAATATGTGGTGAATTCTGGAGAAAGTTCCACGAGGTTCTGATAAGGTATATGGTTTGGTATTTGGGTGAAATGTCCTATAAATAACTGTTATGTCCATTTGAGTCATAACTGTTATTTCCTTTATTTCTCTTTAAATTTCTATCTAGCAGACATGTCCATTGGTGTGAGTGGGGTGTTGAAGTCTTCCACAATTACTGTGTGGGGTTTGATAGTGATTTTAGCTTTAGTTTTGTGGGTGCCCTTGTATTTGGTGTTTAGATGTTCAGAACTGAGATATCATCTTGGAGGATTTTTCCTTTGGTAAATATGAAATATCTTCCATTTCTTTTGATTAATTTTGTGTTGAAGTCTATTTGTAAGACATTAGGATGGCCACACCATCTTGCTTCTTAGGTCTATTTGATTGGAAAATCTTTTTCAAACCCTTTATTCTGAGGTAATGTCTGTCTTTGATGTTGAGGTGTGTTTCTTGTATACAGCAGAAGGATGGATCCTGTTTTCATGTCCATTCTGTTACTCTGTATCGTTTTATTGGCAGATTAAGTCCATTGATATTGAGAATTTTTTCCCTCTTTTTTTAAATTTTCTTTTTTTTTAAAATATTTATTTATACAATACAACATTCTGTCTGTGTGTATGCCTGCAGTCCAGAAGAGGGCACCAGACCCCATTACAGATGGTTGTGAGCCACCATGTGGTTGCCGGAAATTGAACTCAGGACCTTTGGAAGAGCAGTCAGTGTTCTTAACCTCTGAGCCATCTCTCCAGCCCTCTTTTTTAAATTTTCATTTTTCCTCTACATTTCTTTCTGCCCCCCTCCCCGCCTCTCTCCTCCTCCTTTGGCCCTCACCCAAGGTCCCTATGCTCCCAATTTACTCAGGAGATCTTGTCTTTTTCTACTTCCCATGTAGATTAGATCTATGTATGTCTCTCTTAGGGTCCTCATCATTGTCTAAGTTCTCTGGGATTGTGGTTTGTAGGCTGGTTTTCTTTACTTTATGTTTAAAAACCACCTATGAGTGGGTACATGTGTATTTTCTCCATGTCTGCTGTTATGTGCCCCCTTTTTTTAATATTTATTTCTTTATTATGTATACAATATTCCGTCTGTGTGTATGCCTTCAGGCCAGAAGAGGGCACGAGACCCCATTACAGATGGTTGTGAGCCACCATGTGGTTGCTGGGAATTGAACTCAGGACCTTTAGAAGAGCAGGCAATGCTCTTAACCTCTGAGCCATCTCTCCAGCCCCAATGTGCCCCTTTTCATTTCTGATTCTTGTTAATTTGTTATTCTCTCTTTGTCTTTTTTTTTTTTTTGGATAAAGGTTTGTCTATTTTGTTGATTTTCTCGAAGAACCTACTCTTTGTCTCATTGATTCTTTGTATTGTTTTCTTTGTTTCTATTTTGTTAATTTCAGCTCTCAATTTGAATATTTCCTGTCATCTAGTTCTCTTATGCGAGTTTTCTTTTTCTTTTTTGTTCTAAAGTTCTCAAATGTTTTGTTAACTCACTAGTGTGGATTTTTTCCAGCTTCTTTATGTAGGCATTTAGTGGTATGAGCTTTCCTCTTAACACTGCTTTCATTGTGTCCCATAAATTTGGGTACTTTGTTTCTTTTACAGATGAGGGTGCCCTTGTATTTGGAGCATAGATGTTCAGTATTGAGATTCCCTTTTGATGGATTTTTCCTGTGACTAATATAAAATGACCTTCTTTGTCTCTTTTGACTGATTTTAGCTTGAAGTCTTTTTTGTTAGATATTAGGATAGCTACACCCACTTCTTTTTTAGGTCCTTTTGATTGGAATATTTTTTCCCAACCCTTTACTCTGAAATGATGTCTGTCTTTGAGGTTGAGATGTGTTTCTTGTATGTAGAAGGAGGATAGATTCTTTTTTTCATATCCAATCTTTTAGCTTTTGGCTTTTTATAGGTGAGTTGAGTCCATGTACATTAAGGGATATTAATGACCAGCAATTGCTATCTCTTGTTAATTTAGTTTTCATTGTTGGTGTTGTTAATTTGTGCATTTTACCCTTCTTTGGGATTTGCTGCTATGAGATTATCAATTGTCTGTGTTTTTGTTGATGTAGCCAACTTCCTTGGGTTGGAGTTCTCCTTCTAGTATTTTGTGTAAGGCTGGGTTTGTGGCTAGGTATTGGTGAGATCTAGTTTTGTCATGGAATATCTTGTTATGTCCTTCTGTGGTGATTGAAAGTTTTGCTGGGTATAGTAGTCTGGGCTGGCATTCGTGGTCTCTTAATGTGTGCATAATGCTTGACCATGGCCTTCTGGCTTTCATTGTCTCCAATTAGAAGTCAGGTATAATTCTGATAGATCTACCTTTAATATGTTACTTGGCCTTTTTCCTTTTCAGCTCTTAATATTCTTTCTTTACTCTGTATGTTTAGTGTTTTGATTATTATGTGTCAAGAGGACTTTTTTTTGGATCCAGTCTATTTGGTGTTCTGTAAGCTTCTTGTATCTTCATAGGCATATCTTTCTTTAGGTAACGAAAGTTTTCTTCTATGATTTTATTAAATATATTTTCTGTGCTTTCGAGTTGAACTTCATCTCCTTCTTCTATACCTATTATTCTAAGATTTGGCCTTTTCATGGTGTCCCATATTTCCTGTATATTTTGTGTTAAGCTTTTCTTAGATTTAATGTTTTCTTTAACTGATGAGTCTATTTCCTCTATTGTATCTTTAGCACTTGAGAGTCTCTCTTCCATCTCTTGTATTCTGCTGTTCATGCTTGAGTTTGTGGTTCCTGATCATTTTCTCATGATTTCTTTTTCTATAATTTCCTCTGCTTATGTTTTCTTTATTGTCTCTAGTTCAGTTTTCAAGTCTTGAATAGTTTCTTTCATATGTTTGATTGCTTTTTCCTGGTCTTTGTTAAGGGATTTGCTGATGTCTTCTAATTTTTTATTTTTTTTTTCCTCCATTTCTTTGAGGGAATTTATCATTTCACGTTTAAGAGTTTCAAACTTTCTCTTGAAGTTATTTTTTAGATCATTTTCTTCTGCTTCATCTATATTTGGTTGTTCAAGTTTTGCTGTTGTAGGGTCTTTAGGTTTTACTGGTGTTGTGTTACTCTCCGTGGTGTTGTGTGTATTCTTACCTTTTTTACTCATCTTTTTCCCCTTGGGGCTGTTTGAGATTCTGCTGATTAATATTCTAGGTGCCAGTAAATCCAAATCTCAGATGGTTGTTCCTCGTAGTACAGTCAGTGTCACTGTTCTAGTTACCCCATTGGTTACTTGGTGTTCCTGGAGATAGCTCAGTGCTCCTGGGCTTTGCCCTGATCCTTTCAAGTTTGCTGTCTCAGGCCTACTTTGGCCTAGGTTACCAACTTTGCCCTGTTTATGTAAATCGTGGTCTGGATTCCTCCCTGCAGAAGTCCCTGGCTTGGAGTTGGTCCTGCAAAGGTTTCTGGCTCTGGTCTACTGCCTTGGAGTTCCCAGACTCAGATGCTCCCAGAAACTGTAAAGGACCTGGCTCAGGCTTACTCCCTCAGAGGTCCCAGACTCATGCTCAGACCTGCAGAAGTTCCAGGTTCCTGCCTATTCCCTTTGATGTCCCAATCCAATGCCTGGACCCACAGAGATCCTGGCTCAGGCCTAGTTCATGGGAGGTCCTAGACTCATGCTCAAACGCACAGGGGTTCTTGCTTAGGTCTACTCCCTTGAAGGTCCCAGATTCATGTCCAGACCCTCAGCAGTCTCTGGCTCTGGCTCACTCACTCTGTGGTTACTCCCCTGTACCTGTTCTGGTGGAGTTTGCTATTTCTGGACCAGGTCTCTGGCTCAATCCTTGTCTGCCAGTGTCCCAGGACTAGACTGGCTCCCAGCTTCCACTCCCATAGGACCACTCCAGCCTAGGTAGCTGGTTTAGTCCTACTTCTGTGGAATTTGTTCCCTCAATCCTGCTCCAGCTCAAGGTGGAATTCATTGCTTCGGACCTACTTTAGTTTAGGTTACTCGCCTTGATCGGTTTCTGTAAATCCTGGTCTGGTTCCACTCCTGCAGAAGTCCCTGGCTTGGAGTTGGTCCTGCAAAGGTCTCTGACTCCTGCCTACTGCCTTGGAGTTCCCAGGCTCGGGTGTGCCCAGAACCACAGAGGACCTGGATCAGGCTTACTCCCTCAGAGGTCCCAGACTCATGCTCAGATACTGAGAGATTTTGATAACTGGTAATTGTTAATTCCTGTTATTGTTGTTGTGCCTCTCTCTGTGTGTTTCATTCTTGTGTGGAAATATCTATTGCATGTGTTTTATGAATGCAGTTAACTTCTTTGAGTTGGGGTTTTCCTTCTGGTACCTTCTATAGATCTCAGTTTATGGCTAGATATTAATTAAATTTGACTGTAGCATAAAATATCTTGTTTCCTACCTTTATGGTGATTGAAACTTTTGCTAGCATTCATGGTATCTTAAAGTTTGCAGAAGGTCTGTTCAGTCTCTTCTGGTCTTTAGAGTCTCCATTGAGAAGACAGGTACAATTCTGATAGATCTTCCTTTATATGTTACTTGGTCTTTTTCCTTTGCAGCTTTTAATATTCTTTCTTTGTTCTGTATGTTTAGTGTTTTGACTATTATGTGGCAAGGGGTTTTTATTGTTTTTATAGTTTTTATTGTGCTATATATTTTTCTCCACTCTCCTCCCTTTCTCTACTCTCTTCTTCTAACTTCTCACAGGATTTCCACTCTCCAAATTTACTCAGGAGATTTTGTGTTTTTCTATTCCCCATGTAGATTAGATCCATGTATGTCTCTTTTAGGATCCTCTTTGTTTTCACTGTTCTCTGGGATTGTGAATTGTAGGCTGGGTTTTCTTTACTTTATGTCTAAAATCCACTTATGAGTGATTACATATTACATTTATCTTTCTCAGTTTGGCTTACCTCACTCAATATTATGTTTTCTAGATTCATCCATTTGCCTGCAAATTTCAAGATGTCATTTTTTTCTGCTGTGTAGTACTCCATTGTGTAAATGTTTCATTTTCTTTATCCATTGTTTGGTTGAGGAGCATTTAGCTTGTTTTCAGGTTCTGGCTATGACAAATTGTGCTGTTATGGACATAGTTGAGCACATGTCCTTGTGGCACTATTGAGTATCCTTTGGGCACATACCCCAAAGTGGTACATATTTAAATAATGGCACGTTATTAATAGATTTTACATTGTTTTGCCTAATAATGTCTCAGAGAGAATTAAAACCAGACTGCCAGTATTGTTTTGTTATAGAATTTGAATGGAAACAATGGTTGTTGCCTTTTTCTATGTCTGGTTAACCAGTCAGTGACACTTTATTTCCTTTGATTTAAACACAGGTGATAGTGATACAGACACGCTACCGGCAATGGCATGCTAAGCGCTATGTGGAAAGCTTAAGACAACAAAAGAAAAAGAGGTTGGAATGGGAAGCAGAGCAAGAGCTCAAGAAGATCAGAGAGAAGGAAGAATGGCTGCGGATGGACTACTACCGCAGGCACAACCCTAAGACGAATGAAGACTTTGAGCTGCTTTACAATGCTCTAGAACGTAAGTCCTGGAAGAGCTTTACAGGACGGATGGGCTTGGTGAGGACACAAGAAAGACACTGTTGTTGTGGGGGTTGTCTTTGGAATCTAGGATAGGAAATACATTTATCCCTGGGTGCCCTGCAACTCACTATGTAGAGTAGACTGGCCTCTGAGATCCATCTGTCTCCCTGCTGGGATTAAATATGTGCTCAACTATACCCAGCAAATGTGATATAGTTAAACAAAATTGCAAGTGTTTTAAATAACAACAAAAGGGTATATGGCTATGAGGACTATGGAGTTTTAGTGTATTGTGGCACTGATGCTTCAGTCACGTAAGTTAAATGATAGCTCATCTGATTGTGTAACGCTTTGGGCAACTTGTAAATTATTACGGCGGAAGGAAAATAGAAGTTTCTGACATGGGACATTTATTTCACTTTTCACATTTAAAATTATGAATTAAAAATTAGAATGATTTTAAAATTCTTTATTTTTGGAGGGGATGCTCTGTTTATAAAATCAGTGTGTTTTACCACTCCTCTACTTAATTAATACAAGTTTTTCATTCTGTCTTCCCAACTGTGCCTTGTAATTGCTGCCCTCTTGTGGCTCAGAGTGACAATTGTATGGCTTGAACTACAATTCATAATCCAAAACTGCTTTTTTTTTTTTAAAGGCATTCTTTCCTTAGTAATAAGACAGAGTGATTCTTATTTAAGAAGATAAACATCACCGTCTAAGGTACATCAGGCAGGATTGTTTCCCGTTGTATACGTGATGCTGTGTCATTCTCTTCAGAGCAGAATGGTAGGACTTCCACTTACCAGAATTTCCAGGAATGCCCTTAGCTGAAGAATGTTGGTTTGAGTACCTGTATTCCAAGGAGTAATTGGGCTTGTATTCCTTGTTTTCAATTTTTATGTAAGCAGAATTATTCATAATGGATTTCTTATGTCTGTCTTTTAAACTTCAGTTTTATAGTGTGAATTCTGCCTGTTATCATATGTAGTTCAGCTTTTCAATCTCATTTCTGTAGACTATCCCATTGCAGAAAAGGAGCACAATTATCTCATCCACTTTATTGTGAATTTGTACCTAGATTCTGTTTTTCAAAATCTAAGTAGTTCCTTTTGTTGAAGAACAGAAGTGTACGTTTCTTTAGGGTGTCAGACTTAGGAATGCAGGTTCTAGTTCACAGGGTATGCATTTTCATCTTTGGTGCACCGATGGGCAGCCGTTCAGAGGTAAAACAAGTCTGTGCCCGTTGCGGAAAGTATAAACGCTAATTACTGCACCACCCTGTCTCTTCTCAGGCACTTCTGTCGTCAGTTTGCTCTCACAGGAGGATGGACAGCACTATCACTCTTAGTTTTTTTTTTTTTTTTTTTTTTTTTTTTTTTTTTTTTTTTTTTTTACTGAGAGCCTAAGAGGTTAGATATCAGGATATCAGAGTCAGTGTAAGACATTCTGTCCCCTTCATGAGGGCTTTATAGAAGAAATAAATTGAGAACTTGCATTGGCCCATGGGCCGCTCAGTAAGATCAGCGAGATAAAGCAGAAGGAAAGTTGTGAAGCAGCAAAAGCGTGTGCTGCACCCGCAGTTTAGACGTCTGTCAGGGCCAGCAGAGTTGGAGGACCGGAGGTTCAGCTCAAGTACCCTGGAGAGGAGGCATGAGCCACCTGTCAGGCTGGAAGGAGAGGGACTCTCCTGAGACAAGTAAGGGCATTCCTTCTCCCCCTTGGTGTCTTTGCTAGAGTGAATGTCTTTGATACAATTCAACCTTGTACCTTTGATACAATTCAATGTATCAATTTGTTTTTATACAGATTAAATACTTACTGTTATATCTAAAAGTTCTTCAAACGTAGGCTCATGTAGATTTTCTCCTATATTTTCTTCTGAAATTTTCTAGTTCTATATTTTGCATTTAGATATACAATTCAACTTGAAAGAAATTTTATGAGGTATGAAATGTAAGTTGAAGTTAATTTTTAAATGCTTTTGTTTCAAGCATTCTGTCTCCATTGTTAAAGATCCACCTTCATCTCCACTCAATTGTTCTCACATCTTCATCAGTTCCTTATTCTTTAAAGGCTCCCAAACAAGGTACTGCAGGTTGCGTGGCTTATACATGATGCCCATTCAAAGGGGCAATGCTCACTTGGGCCTGTTTCGTAAGGGGTTAATCTTCTTACTGAGAGTTTCACTACCAGGACCCAGTCATTTCCTGGAAGTCCAAGCTAAGACCATTGTCTTGAGGATAACAGGTCACACGTGAGCTTTGCAGCACACACATATTCAGACCACAACAATAATTAGTCACGTGACTGTACAAGTATAGGTCAATTTCTCTAAGATCGTTGCCTTGAGAATAAAACGTCCCATGTGAAATTGGGGCACACACACCTTCAGACCACAGCAATAATTAGTCACGTGACTGTGCCTGCATAGATCAGTTTCCTGACTGACTACTCCTCTCTCCCACTAGCACTGCAATGTGTTGATTCTGGGTCTTTATAGTTGGTCTTGAAACTGAGGGATGCAAGTCTTCCCATTGCTCCTCTATTCTGTCTCCTGTCTTTACACTCAGGTTTTACAATCAGTGTTATTCCATTCAAAAAACCTTTACTGAAAATGGAGAGATGGCTTAGAGGTTAAGGGCATTAGCTGTCCTTGCAGAAGACCTGGGTTTAATTCCCAGCACTCACACGGCAGTATACAGGCTTACAACTGCCTAAGTACCCGGGCACACAAGTGCTGCAGACAGACAAACAGGCAAAACACACATACAAAAGCACACCTTTAATCCCAGCACTCAGGAGGCAGAGGCAAGAGGATCTCTGTGAGTTCAAGGCCAGCCCAGTGTATTCAAGGACAGGCAAGGGAAACACCGTGAAACCCTGTCTTGAAAACAGCAACAGCAAAAACCTTTGTTGGGAGTTTGAGTGGAACTGTGTTTGATCTCCAGATAAACTGGGGTAACTGACATCTTAACAGTATTGAGTCTATGGACACTGCATATCTTTCCATTTGTTCCAATCTTTATTTATCAGTGTTTGTCTTTCAACATACAAATCCTTCATGTTTTATTATTTTTTCCTCTGTACCTAATGATTTTGATATTATTTAAACAAATTCCAGGAGTAAGGATGCAGTTTAGTGGTAGAGTGTTTTCCTGGGTTAAATTCCCAGCACTGGAAAAATAATTTTTAAATAAAATTCCAGGTGTTTGTTTCTGGTATATAGGAACACAATTGACCTATATACATTAATCTTATGTCCTCAGACTTTGCTAAGCTCATGTATTAATTAATTTTTGATTCTTTCTAATTCTTTATATGGACAATTAGGAATTGTGCTAACTGTGAAATAAAGGTAGTTTTTTTTCCCCTAGGAAGTATGACTTTAAAAGTTTTCCTGGCTGAACTAGTTAGGGCTTCTGGTAGGAATAAGAATGAGAAATGGACATTTTACTTTTTAATTGTATAAAATTGGTTTACCTGTTATATGTGTGGAAATCAGTTTGTTTTCCCATAATTTGCTTTTAGCTATTTTGTTTTATTTTTTACTGAATACTTTTTTCTCCATTGAATTACTTTCCAACTTAACTATTTGTGGGTCGATCTAGAAATATCTAGATCTCAATCCTGTTCTATTGACTTATTTGTGACATTGTACCAATATCCCACAGTCTCTAGTACTGCAGTTTCATGATTCTTGAAAAGATGGGCTGAGTATTTTGTTTGGCTCAGTTTTTTTTTTTTCAAAGTAGGCTTGGTTTCACTCAGGAGGCAGCTCTGCGAGTTCAAGGCCAGCCTGGTCTACAGAGTGAGTTCCAGGACGGCCTAGCTACACAGAGAACCCTGTCTTGAAAAAACAAACAAACAAACAAAATCATTTGATTTTTAAAGTAATGTTTAGTACACATTTGTAAACTTTAACAAAAGAGTCTGCCAGGAGTTTGAATTTAGTGATGGCCTCATCTATTCCACATCGAATGGGCCAATGTGATGTTAGGGAGAGTACACCCAGCTTTTCACAGGGGGCATTGTTTTACCATAGCTTAGGTGTTTAGTGGTGTCCTTTGTGTGACTGAAGACAATTCCTCATTTTCCATACACATCTGAGAAAGCCTTTCCTCAGAGTCAAGGGTGAGGGATAAATGCTGCATTTTGTCTCCTGCTTTTTCAATATTCAAAGAATTTTACAGCCTTCTTTGTAGTTCATTTATATCAATTGATTTTTTTTCTTTTGTTAAACCTGCCTGGCATTCTTGTGATAAACCCCATTTATTTATGATATATTATCTCAGCGGTTCTCAACCTTCTTAATGCTATATCCCTTCAATACAGTTCCTCATGCTGTGGTGACCCCAAACCATAACAGTATTTCTGTTGTAATTTTGATACTGTTATGAATTGTAATGTAAATATATGATATGCAGTGTATCTGATATGTGAGCCCTGTGAAAGGATCATGCAACCCCTTACAGGGGTCACAACCCACAGGTCAAGAACCACTGTATTACCTTTTATATACTGTCAAAATTTGGTTAAGACTTTTGTACAGGCTCCTAAGGAACATTCGTCTGTAGATTCTATTTCTTTTTCCTTGTTATGTTATTGTTTAATTTTGATGTATGGATAATGACGTATTCTTTTTTCTTCCCTTTTTTCAACTTTGTATAGAATTAAAATTTTGTTCTTAAAATGTTTCTAATTTATCAATAAGGTCACCAAGGCCTTGAATTTTCTTTGTAGGAAAGCTGGAGATTTTAAATGTGATGTCTTTGATAGATATATCTACTTATATTATATATTTTCATATGGTGAAAGCAAAGATCATTGTTCTGTGATCTGGATTCAACTACTGCTGCCTTGCTGCTTCCCAACTTTATGACGTGTTGAGTTTGTTTTTCTCTTTTCAAAATACTTTTTGAAATACTTACCTTTTCTTAAGAAACATTCTCTCCGCCGGCACACAGAAATCAAATCAAGCCAAATCAAACTGAATTAAAATGCCCATGTTTTAATAAATACAGCACTCTCGGGTGGCCGAGAGCATGGCAGGAGAAAAAAACAAAACAAAACAAAACAAGGAGCACTTGCAAAACCCAGGACCACGTGTTCCTCCTCTGGGCGCCCACTTAAATATCCTGTGGGAGTGGTCCTGACCCTCCCCAGGGGTGGGGTCTGGACCTAGCATGCTGGGATTTGGATCCAGACCAATGCAACTCCCAGGCCAGGGGGCTGGGATGGATGCCAGGGTCTGGGGTGACGCTTCCAACTTAGCATCACACCTTTACCATTTGTTCCCGACTGACAGATTATTTAGAAGTACGTTCTTTAAAGATTTTTTTTTTGTAGATCTTTGCTACTATTTACTCTTATGTGTTTAAATTTGATTACCTTTGACTACAGCTTTTATTCGTTTTTTTCTTCTAGCTTCTCATTTGGCAGTTTTGATAGGTGTATGTTGACTCTTTTCAGGTCATTCGGCTTTCAGTGTATGATGTGAATTTTACAATATGGATGCCCGTGGTGGGCCATGGAAGACAAACTGCAGTAACTGCTGAGATTTTTTGCGTAGAGATAAGAAGTTCAAATAATATGTTTCAGAGTGAATATGGAATATAGATAGCCGCCTTAATTTGTCTAAGAATATAAGTTTAAGGGCTAGATTAACTTTACTATTTCCAATTAGCCAATTTCTTTGATATATTTTGCCTCAAAATTATTTGTAGCTACTGGCTTCTTTATTGGTTGAAATTGTGTTCCCTCAAAATTCTTATATTGACATCTGAATTCTTTGTACCTCAAGTGTGGTTGTATTTGGTGATGTGTGTGTTTTTTAAAGAGGCAATAAAGAAAAATAAATAGGTATATGAGCATGTGTTAACACAGTAAGGACTGGTGTCCTCTAGAAATATTTGGTTGGTGGAGTATTGGCAGAGATCTAGGAGGAAATGGCCCCAGAAGAGAGGCCCTGGGAGCAAATGACCCATAAAGTGTCTTAATCTTGGATTATGGCCTCCAGAACGGTCAGGAAATGAGATTTTGTTCCTTAATGTATCAAGCGTTGCGTGACCTCTGTGACGGAAGCCCTAGGAAACCACACTGCATCTCAGTGCTCCTCATTGTTCTCGCTATCGTCCCCAGGGAACACATGTCACCAAAAGAGGAAGTCTCCCTCCTGGTTCCACACACCGTACCTCCTGGGAGTAGTTCAGATGTCTCTGCCCTGCGACTTCTATTCCTCTTTGGTGGCTGGGACATTATTTATCTTTATCTAATGGAGAGTTTTTTTTAATTAAAATTAAGACTCACTGGGTTTTGTTTTTAGTTAGCCCTATAGATTATCCTTTAAATGTCATAGTAATAAGCTAAAAAATGTGAAACTACATGCGTGTTTCTAGATTTCAGCAAGTATTAAGTATTGATCTAGGAGAATAATCCATCCTCCTTGAAGTGTCCAGACCAGTTTGGATAATAACCTCACAGTCTAAACTTACTTTAGGCTCTGGGTGTTTTTGAGGTAAAGATGACAAATAAAATAGGCTCGCTAATGTCAGTCAGCTTTTATTTGCTTCTTGGGAGCAACTTTGTAATCCTGTGAGATAAATGTTCTCAGTTATTATTTCTAGAAGCAAACAATTCCCCTTTATTCATCATCTGCCTTTTGGTATTTGGGGTTTGTCATATTTCTTATTCTGATTGGTAAAGCTACTTTTAAATAACAAACTCATCCATCACAGATTTCCTGGATTTCCATAATATAATTTAGCTCTCAAATTTCACAATCTTTGATGAAGATAATTTAGGTTTTGCATTTCAAAATGCTCTTGCTGGATAGATCAAGCTGGGCGGTATTTGAATAATGCACGTCTGTAAAGGACTGAGCAGGTTCTAGCAAAGAACTGAACTGGCAATCCTGGACCTGATCTGGGTGGTTTCAGCTGGAGCTACGAGAGGACAAAGAAATATCCTGATAAAATAGAAGAGCACAGTATTATAAAAGGTAGTGGCTACAAAGAGAAGTCAAGGCCCACGCTTGGGGTCTAGATGTTTATAATTCCTAGTGATGATTAAAGTAAATCTGCAGTTTTAATAGAAAGCAAACACTTTCTAACTATGAAAGTTCATATACGTGAAGTAAATTTTGAAATATTCCTGCAGCCCTGTAAGAAGGTAACCATGCCTGTAACCAACAGTAGGGGAGGGGGTACATCTGCTCGAATCATGTCTGTAGAACAGGACATGGACTCGCATGTCAGGATGCATCAATTCAAACAAAGTCTCAAAACCCAGTGGTGGAAAATGCTGGGCAGGGCATGCTGACAAATGGAAAGAGAAGCAGAAACTCTGTTTTTCACCACCATCTAATGGGAGAGAGGCTAGGAAAAGTGTTAATTCCTTGAAGAAGGCATTAACGTTATATGCGCTAGCATCTTACAGATTTTTTTTTTTTTTTTTTTTTTTTTTTACATAACCACCAATACATTGGTGAGTGTTCTGAATCAATGAAGAAGTGGTAACACCTTGGCAGGTATAACTGCCATTCAAGAGAAAGGGCTTCTTATAGTCCCGAGTAAAGATAGGTTTGATTGTGTGAGCAGAACAGGTTCCGGGAGCTTCCTTAGAAACATCCTACCGACACTGTACTTACACGCTATTTCCACGCAGAGGGAAGACTTAGATGACCACTGGATTAAGTGAAGCTTTGGTAGTGAGCCAACTGGTAACTCTCGTGTTCAAAAGAAACGCTTTTGTGGTTTTGGCTTTAAAGGAAGAGTGTATTCCACACAGCGGGACTACCTGAGCTTGTGTCATAACACTACCAGTCCCGAGCTGTGTGTCCTTGGGCAGGTCCCGTTTCACTAAGACAAGAGATGACATCACTTGTTGCATCGGCTTGATTCAGTTCAAGTAGGCTTCTTTGTGTGGAATGCTTATGAACCATTTATACTCTGTCCTGCTTTCTGCAGCATAACATAACTCACCACAGCTGTGTTTGTGTGTGGATGGTGGGGCATGGCCACATGATTTCTGGCGTAAACATTCACAGTAGTCAAGTCGTGAAATGATCTCTCATGTCAGGTTCTGGGTTTGAGTTCTCCCATCCTGTTTCTTACAGGAATGACATGGATTCTGCTTTCATTTTGCTTATCCCAGCCAACTTTCCATGTCCATTTTGGTATCACTTTGTTTCACATGCCTCTTGAGAATATCATGACATTGGGATCATACAAAATTCCTCTATTTTGGGGTGTTTGAAAGATGGCTCGGTGACGAAGGGTGCTTGCTGCTTTCCCAGAGGACTCGCATTTGGCTCTCATCTTTGTCCGTTGACCCTTCTGTAACTCCAGCTCTAGGGGATCTGTCGCCCTCTTCTGTCTATTGTGGACATGCATGCAAACACACAACACACACACACACACACAAACACGCTCATAAATGAAGATAACTATTAGAAATCTTCAAAGTTGCTGAGCAGTGGTGGCAAATGCCTTTATTCCCAGTACTCAGGGAGGCAGAGGCAAGTGGATCTCTGTGAGTTTGAAGCCAGCCTGGTCTACAGAGTGAGTTTCAGGACAGTCAGAGCTACACAGAGAAGCCCAGTTTCAAAGAAAGAAAGAAAGAAAGAAAGAAAGAAAGAAAGAAAGAGAAAGGAAGGAAGGAAAGGAAGGAAAGAGAAAGAAAGAAAAGAAATCTTCAGAGTTGTTCTATTTAAAATGCAACAGATTAGTATTTAAATTTTCAATATATAATATAATTGCACATTAATATGTAAATATAATCATCTCATATTTTAAACATAACCTATTACCCATTGCTTTATTCCCCTTTATTATACTTTGTTTCAAAAATTCCTTTCCTGTACAAACCAACATAGTTACCACTGTTTTCAGCTGTGATTTAAAATGTTAGACAGTCTCTTTAGACATGTCAGAGACTGTCAAAGCAGGTTTCAAAGTCCATCCTTCTCTAATTCCCAGTCAGGCAAATTGAGATTTACCACCTTTGCCTATGAGACCCACTTTCTGAGATGATACTGCAGTAGTTTAGAAACAGTGTTCGCAAATTTTGGGGAGGATTCATTTTTAATTTATTTTCCCAAACCTTCATTACACTTCCTGAGAATTCTGCATGCTATTGGCACATCACATGCTTCTCTTATTTCTGTTGCTGCTTTCCATCGTTCTCCTTCTCTGTCCTTCATATTTTTGTCAGTTCGGTCAGGAGAGCGTGTGGCAGGTTGTGCCTAAGCCTCTATTTTGACAGAATTTGACAGCATATTTTGAGCGGTGTGTTAGGAGACAGACAAAGGTCGACCTGGATATGAGAGGAAATTATGTCACATAATGTACAATTTTAAAATGGAAGTGTTTATGTCTTGAGAAGGGAAAATGTAAGAGAGACACGAGGTGCTACCTTCAGCTGCCCAGAGGGATGGCATGTAGCTCAAGAAATTGGTTCTGTGGCAGTCAAATTATTCCTGTCCAAGCCACTGAGAGGAGGATGTGTGATCGAATGTAGGATCAAGCAATTTAATTTCTAAGGCCATGTCCTATCTGATGCTCCTGTCACGATAAGCTTGACAGTTTTGAAGTGTGAAGTGAAAAAGAATTTTCTTCACCAAACTTGGTTTGCATAAGAATTTGAATAGAATCTTTATTAAAAACAATATCTGAGTCTAGAAGCTTTGATTTAAGTTTGACACATCATATAGAAATTCATATGTGATGATGTAGGTCTATATTTTGATAGAATGGGTTCACTAAATTATTTCTCTTTGGAGTTTTATTATATGGTCTTGGAATATATTTATGCAGTATCATCTTTATTTATACTGACCAGGGTTTTAAAACACTTTAAGGATTATTATAACATAATGCAGTTAATCTACAATTAGATGTGGCTTAGGGTTCTGTCAGAAACAGTAAGTGATAGAATAGATGTGATAAGTAATGTAAACTGTTGTGTCCAAACCATATTTTGGTCCTTGGGGAAGCAGACCCTAAGATGGAGTAAGAAGTAAAGGAGAAAAGGGTGAAGGACAGAGGAAATCAAAGAAAGTCTCCAGACCTGTAGAAACTGAAAAAGTAAATGAAAGAGGCTTGGTTGTTGAGAACTGTTAAGAACACTGAGTTAGGAGTGTTACAAAATGATTTTATCTTCAGTGTTGGAGCGCTGGACCCTGAGTGTGATTTCAAGCAATCACACCAAGTGCCTCATAATCACCTATAGCCCCAGCTCCAGAGCGGTCCGACACCTCTGGCTTCCAACATCATCCTACTCATGAGCACCCCCCCCACACCCATTATTAAAAATTTTTAAAAAATATAATTAGTTACATTAATATAATTAAAAATAAAAAATATATTTCTAAAAAAGTTGTGTTGATTTTGACCACCCAGGAACCTTTCCTTATTTCATCTTGCCATTCCTCTAGTTTGGCGGCAAGAGGAAGCTGCGCAAATTGACCAATATTTAACCCAAGCGGAGAGGAAAGCTGCCCTGTGTGAACTCCTGGAGAAGGAAACACAGATCATTGCTTCCATTGGGAGACACAGGTGTATCGCCCACATGGAGAGCCAGGAGGCAGCCATACAGAGTTTTCTGGATAAGGTAAGTGGAGTCATTTAAGCGTGATGGTGTCCCAAGTTGACCAGGGCAGAATTGTGATCTAAAGGAGAGACGGAAACTGTCAGAACTGCCACAAAGTTTTAACCTTTTGATATTTCTTTAAATCCTATATATTTACTCTTTTAACAGTGTTGGTACTCGAACTGTACCCTCAAAGAGACTGACGGAGAATATGAGATTCCTATGTGCCTGACTAAGGGGATCTGCTTATAGGAGAAAAGGGGGTGGTTCTTTGAATTGGGAGAGTTTCATTCTCGGATAGTATGCCTAGTAATCAAGTCCCAGAACATCTGGATCTGGGTACCCAGTGGTCACCAGCTTGGGAAGTTACTTGGAGACCTGTGTTCATGCTTGGCTCACCACAGCCCTCATTGACTGGACATTTCTCATCAACAGGATACACACTTATTGAAAAGCAAGAAATCATGCAATTAAGGGGAAAACTAAAGTAATTACCTTTTTTGTGGTCAAACTGCCTGTTTGATGTTGAAAGCCCGTTTCCATAGTAACAAATTTCGTTTTATAAACCTGATCTTTCCAGACAATTAAAAGCCAATCCATCCATACAGAAGAAGAAAGGGATACAGTTTTCTAAGTTACTTGTTTGTAGTGATTCTACTTCTGTGCTTCTTGTTATTTGAGAACTTTTTTTTTCCTAAAAAAAATCCCAATTTTTTTTATTACTTTAAATGCCCTCCTGTCAGCTCATTAGTGCACCCTTCTCCTTGATTTCAGATTATCGTTGGCTTTAAATTTAGTTCTGGTTCCAGACCAGACCCTTAGGAACTTCTAAACAATGTGTCCAATTGTCCAATCCCCACTGTCTTCTGCCTTTGAAGAGCCCAACAGTATTACTCAGGGTGATACGATAATCCTGTGTCTCACCATCCCACTGTTTTTTGCCTCCTTCATCTCCATCTGAGTCCTGTCTGTAGAGTTCCTCTAACCTATCTCTGTACGTGCCTCAACCACTCACTCGCTCTAGATCAGCAGTTCTCAACCCGTGACACCTTTGGGAGCAGGACAACCCTTGCACAGGGGTTGCCTAAGACCATTGGAAAATACAGATTACTATTAAAAATTAAAAAAATTTTAGAATTAAAACACATTACTATTCATAACCATAGCAAAATTATAGCTATAAAAGAGCAATGAAAATAATGTTATGGTTGGGGATCGCCACAACATGAGGAACTGTATAAAGGGTTACAACATTAGGAAGGTTGAGAACCACTGCTCTAGAAAGAAACATGAATGTTTTTATTGACTTCTCTACCTGCCTACCAACCTGCTTTTTGCCATTGCTTTATTTTCCCTTAATTATTTATGTGTAGGGAAATGGCTCTGTTCCTCATCTCGATGTTGCCATGTAGGTAAAAACATGACTGAGAGTTGTCAGAGTCTGATCAGAAGGCTTTGTAATCCACCGGATACAAGGAGGCTGGGAGGTGATAGCAGCTCCTATCTTCTATCCATATCTTTCCAGGAAAATCAATATGAGATGGGCTGCCTTTTTTGTCTCTTGTGTGTTAAAATCGATACTCATTTAAGTGAATATGAATTTCCCTCTCATCTGGACTATTTTGATGATGGACATGGGAGCATCATCTCCCATCTAAATTCTCAGTGCCCTGCTCCACCATCCAGCTGATGACTGGTAAGAACTCCCTGGGCACACCTAGATCCTGTCCTTTTGTCCTTCTTTGTGGGAGCAATGATTTAATCCCCTCTCTCTGCACATCCCGATCGCATTGTTGTCCTCCCAGCATCTTTTTTTGCGCACTACGTCTAAACGGCTCCAGCCAGGCTCCGCGGCTTGCATGCCTTCAGAAAGACCGTGTGCTCTCGATGCTGTGCATCTGACTTGCCTCTGTGTGGTTTTCTCTCCCAGTTTTCTTCGTTATCAGTTGCTTTCCCTTTCAAACAAGCCCGAATGCTTCCTTTCTTCAGAGAAAGAAAGGCTAATACTCCTCTTCCTTTAGATTGCGTTCATTGCTCTCATGAGACTTTCTCTCATCTCTGACTTTATACACAGTAGTTACTTTTGTTGTATCTAATATTTTAACCCTTGATAGACTTTCAAGAGTTTTCTTCTGAGACAGGGTCTTACTACATAACCTTGGTTGGCCTGCATCTCATTAGGTAGACCAGGCTGACCTCGAAGTTACAGATCTCCAAGTGCCTCTGCTTGTGGAGTGCTAGGATTAAATGTGTGTGCTATCACACCCAACTGGCTTCTTATGATGTTCTTATGGTAAGAGATACCTTTCAGGTCTATGTCCTCACACCTTTACACATCCCTCACATAGATTATGAGTACATGCTTATGGAGGAAGACAGGAAAATATGAGCAGAAAATAATGGCCTGAATTTCATATTCCAAATAAGAAACAAGTCATATAGACAGCACCACCATTAAAATTCTCAAATATCTTCATTCTAGGAAAGACAGTTGCGGAAAACTGTAATATCCATATTTGTGGTGGTTTGGATAAGAATGGGCCATATAAACTCATGCATTTGAATGCTTAGTCAGTCACCAGGGACTAGAACTCTTTGAGATTAGAAGGAATATGAAGGGCGGCCTTGTTGGAGAACCTGTGTCACAGGGAGGGGAGTGGGGATTGAGCTTTC
Organism: Alexandromys fortis; assembly: GCF_014885135.2. Lineage (NCBI taxonomy): Eukaryota > Metazoa > Chordata > Mammalia > Rodentia > Cricetidae > Alexandromys > Alexandromys fortis. Next base: position 2,089,222 of record NW_026067933.1, read on the forward strand.
AAAACGCTCATGCTCAGCCCAGTCTCTCTGCTTCTCTTTCTGATGCTTAGAAGGGAGCGCTCAGCCACTTTTCCAACATCCTGCCTTCCATGCCTGCTGCTATGCTGCCTGCGATGATAATGCTAGACTAAACTGCTGAAACTGTAAGCAAGCCCACAAATAAATGCTTGCTTTAGTAACAGTTGCCTGGTCGTGGGGTCTCTTCACAGCAATAGAACAATGACCAGGACATTATTTCTCACAACCATATTTCAAACTAAATTCATTGGTTGAACAAGTTGCTTTCTCTCGAACCCGCTTTCTGACTAGGAACTGTGGTTTCACACGCCCTTTAATCTTACTAGAGGTGTTGGCAAGGACCTGGTGTAGCCTGAATGTTTGCGAGAAATGGAGACTTTTGGGTACCAACGGCAAGAAAGGCAGGTAGCACTCCTGCATCCTTATTTGAAGCTTGTCTTCTTCAGGGCTTTCCCTCTATGCTATTCTGATGTCTTTCTATGTCTTGTAAGGTAATTCTCCTAAATTCTGCCGCAAACTCTTGTATAATGCATCTTCTTGTTTATGTATTTAACACCTTGCTACCATATCTTTGAGCCACATTTCTAGGACTGACTCTAAGCAGGTTTTGAAATTATATATGTGGATCAAATATATATATATATATATATGTATATATGACATATATATATATGTCAAAGCACAAATCTGAAATTGATTCTAGAGTTATTTATTGTCATCCTTTCTCATGAACTATATGCAGCCTCCTAAGAAGATTTTTATATGAATCTCATCTAAATAAAGGTAAAATGGAGAAATATTGTTCTAAACATTTCTATGGAGCAGATCTGGTTTTGATTTCTAAATATTTTGTGAATGGTGGAATCCGAAGTCTTGAAGGACTCTGAACATAATAAGATCTGCCCTGTGACAGGGGTTTGGTGGGGACGCCGAGGAGGTGGAGTTGGACTGTGAATGCTGCCCTGGAAATTAGACTCAGGAGACAGCTGGAAGGCAGAAAGGGTATTGATTATTTGACTGTATTATTAAGTAAATAAAACATTAAATCAAAGCATGTGTGTGCGTGTAGGAAATAGTTATTCTTCTCCATGTCTGTCCATCCCCTACAACCTCATGCCTGTTGTTATCTCTAACACTGAGGAGGAGTCAGAATTCATTTCATAATTGCTGAAGCAACTTAATATCTTACGGGACTCCTTTGATTGCTGATAGAACAGTTTATAGTTACCCCAGAAGCCAGTCAAGGTCACAGTTATTTTAGACATTAAAAATGACAAGCAAACAGAGTTACAATGCAATAGTTATCATCAAAAGCAGTGTAAAATAGATATTTAAAGCTAAATTTTACTTTCTTATGATTTAGAAATAACTTTAGAGGATAAACACTTATGTTTGATTTCAGTTTAAATTCATTTAGTCCAATGACTGTGGGATTTATTAAAATCCTATTTTATTATTTGTCTTATTCTGAATATACTATTTCTCTGAATAATGACTGATATGATTTCATTGGTCTAATCAAGAAATTGAACTAAAGGTCTTATAGTTCTCATTCTTAATAAAAAATTTCACTCGAAAGAATTTTAAAAATTTAATTTAATTTAATGTACATCGGTGGTTGACTGCCCATGTGTCTGTGTGGCAGTGTCTGAACTCCTGACCTTGCAGTTCCAGTGGTGATCCACCACATGGTTGCTGGGAACTGGTAGAACGGCCAGTGCTCTTAGAGCCATCTCATCTCTCCAGCCCCCACTCTGAAGATTTTAAAAGCATTAATTAACGGGTAATTTACCACAGCAAACATTAACTTCTGCAGATTGTCCGACACTTTTACCTGACAGATTGGCTGAGTCAGGGAATTCACATTGTGACGTCTAAACGAAGGGGCACCAGTTGGTTTCCAGCTTTAATGTTTTGGGTGTGTTTTTACCAAACTATCTGAAAAGATCATCTGCATTTCTGTAAGAGATTCTCCCTAGAGTCGAGGCCCTTTATTTCCTTGATTTATACATCATTTCTTACGGTCACAAACCTAAAAACCTGCAATTTTTGTGAACCGTGCCATGTAAATGCTCAGGTGGCCAATGGCTAATAGGATAGAAAAATTCATCTACCTCTCTTTGAGCTGTGCATATAACAGGGGGGCACTGTGGGTGAATAGAACCCCTTCGCTGTATGAAAGAAAAGTTGATCACCACCCCGTGACTTTTGGGGGGCTTAACTTTATGCTTAATTTGTACCCTTGGGGACCTGAGAATTAATTCTGGAGGAAGAAAAGGGCTATTCTCCCAGTGCAGCCGTTTCCTCTCCTCACGGGAAGGCCTGCTGCTCTGGAGGCCTTTGTGGTCTTCCCACCTCCCCTTCCATCCTGATGTTCTTCTGTTCCTCCGTTCCCCAGCCTCTGCTGTCGCGTTTGTTGGCAGCTAAGTGGAATTTATTATGCTTCTATTTCTGAAGCAATTTAAGAACATGATTGTTGTACATCTCTTATTATAGCCAAAGCATTCAAAGAAAAAAGGAACTAGGAAAGAGAAATAAGCGAAGTTGACATTTTCCCTCATCAGAGTAAAAAAAAAAAAAAAATAATCTTAAGGCCTGAAATCAAAGAAGCCTGTACTTGAAGATGAAGTTATCAGTGTTGGCAGAAGGACAGCCAAAGATAAAAACAGCTTTGCTGAACAGATTTATATCTATCTATCTATCTTGTTTGTGCCAGCTCTTGGGAACTGGAATTTCATACATAGGATTATCTGATTATATCATTTGGTTCTCTTTAATCTGGCAAAGTCTCGTTTATTCTTTTGCTTTCCTTGTAGGATGGTTTTCTTAGGAGTTAAGTGCTTTACAGACAGCCCATCCTTGTCTGTTTATCTGCAGCTCTCAACCATGTTCTTTCTCTAATTAGTTATTTTCTTACCTCTATATCCCATGAGATTTTGAGAGCTGTTGGAATCAGGAACACATTTTATTTACTCAGTGCCCAGTGCACTAACTAGTGCAGACACAATAAGCATTTGTTAAATGGATAAACGACCACCATGGACCCTGTGAAATATGCAGAATTACCTGAGAAATTTACTTCTTAAAACTTCTTCGGAAAATTTTAAAATCATAAAATATTTATTGAACAATTGAGATCCAATTTCCTTTTGCCATGAGTTACTGAAATAGAGATCCTCTGTGTGTGTGTGTGTGTGTGTGTGTGTGTGTGTGTAACTGTAAAAGGATTTCAAATGTAAGTGATGCTATGGCTTCCAGCTGTAGTACTTGAGAACATTTCTTGGGAAATGTAAGGCTTGACTTCAGAGTTAAAAGATAAGGATTTGGATTTATATTTGCAAAAGCCCAAGACCTTGTTGTAGTATCTTGCATTCATTAGAGCCATAAAAAGCCAGTAATTGTGATCAACACTCATTTGCAAGTAGAATAAAATGGTGTAGCAACTGCCAACACACAATAGCTTATATAAAGTAGACACTTCAGAAACATGTTGTTAGAAGGATTATTACAAGCAAAATAAGTTGCCAGCCTGCCAAGTAAAAGATATTGTCCTTCCTAATGGTAGAAAAGAAATTATATTTTATAGAGTCATGCTGAGGAAATTAGCATATGAAGATTAAGATATTAGTTAGACTTCAGGATATTACAGATGAAATTTAGCGTAATTATTCCTTAAAACATTAAAAATGAGCTTGAAGAAGCATTATAATTGAGCACAATACTCAGCATAAGGCTCTCTCAGTTGTAAAATTGCGTTGTTTTTACAAGACATCAATTAAAGTATCTTGCTTTTCCACATTTTACTTTTGTAGCTCTTCAGCCATCTCATCTTGAGCCCATCAGATGTCTAACTAACGTTACCTAGTATTCCATTTCTGACATTATAAACCAGGTATAGTGCCACAGCTTGCCATTCCCCAGATCACAACTTGAAGGGAGAACCTGAAGTTTCTACTGGAGGTTACTAGCTCTGAGCAACTTTTATTTTGCCTATAGCTATAAGGATACTGTTGTTTTGAAGACATATCAAATATAATTGTAAGGGGTAACTTTGTATTTCCCAACCTAACATGCAGACAATGGAAGTAAATTGATACTGTTGAACTAATTGAACTAAAATTGAATTAAAACTTCATTGTAAACTGCAATTCTAAATGCAACCTAGTATCACTATGAATTTTCACTGATTTGCTCCAACACTTAGAGAACTCTTCTTAAATTGACAATTAAACCACACTAAGATGTAAATGGTTACAATTATGTCATTCATCAGGATACAAGGTCCTCAAAGCAATGACTAGTCAGCTTACAAAAACATCCACTATCCAAAAAGCCAGCAATTGTGATCAGTGCAGGCTTGCTTCTGAAGGACTATAATCAGGCAAAGAAATAGAGCAGCCCTATGGGAATAGCGAGTGCTTCCCAAGGGATATCTAGCTGAATCCACTGCTTTTAAACCCTTAGTAGGAGGAGACAGATTCCGACCCCATGCTGTGTCTCTGATTTTGTAGCCCTGGAATCCTTAGTTGACTGTTAGGGAACCTGATCTCCCATCCCTCAATTCAGGACGCACCCTAGGGTGGGCTGCTCTATGTCATATCTGTCAATAGAAACTGAGAAGTTTTTGCAACACTTGGGTAGTAGTGGTTATAGTACTGCTAAGACCGTTGACCCTCATGTGTGCAAAAGCTTGGTTTGCAGAGTCTGTGGGTACCAAAATCCACGGTTGCTCCAGTCTTGAATGAAAGGACACTGCATTTGCTTATAATATATGTCCATCCCCGAGTAGTTTAAATCATCTCCAGATTTTTTTAAGTACTGGAGACTGAAATTAGGGCTATGTGCTTGTCAGCTGAGCACTGAGCTACACCCCCAGTTCCAGATGATTTCCAGCTTCCAATATAACGTAAATACTATGTAAATAGTGTTTTGTTGTACTGACTTGTTTAGGGAGCAATGACAAGAAACAAAAAAGGTCCGTATCACTTTTTGAGGTTTTTAGTAAGTTTTCATGTAGCCTATGCAGGTCTTCAACTTCCTGTTTAGAAGCTGGTCTTGAACTCTTGTTCTTCCTGCCTCCACCTCCCAAGTGCTGGAACTTGTAGACAGATGGCATCATGCTCAGCTGGGTACAATTCTTTTCAAGTATTTCTTGATCTGTGGTTAGTTGAATTTGAGGGTGTAGAACACACAGATACACTTTAGAGTTGTTTCACTGTGGAATCCTGCTCTGTTATGCAATTTAAACTTGTTACAGACTTATTCTATGTGAGATACTAAGACATAACTCACACAGTCCCTTTCTGAGACATCTGGAGATCTTCAAATAGTGAGGATCACCACCACATCTGCTCAGTGAACTTTGTCTTCAATTGGTAAGGCGCTTGACCAGGACACATGAATACATAGTCAACATAGAGCTAGACAGATAATAAAAATTACACATGCTAACTGTATGCTGTTCTCCCTGTGGAGTCAATGAACAGTTTCTAATATAGACATAGCCACTCATCATACCAAGTAATGTAAACCAGCTCCAAACTCTCAATCTTGAGATGTGTTTTCCCTTCTGCCGACTGAATAAATGTCTACCCTCCCCAAATGTCTTTCTAAGACTGACAGGTGGCCTCTTTGCTGAGGAGGTACTTTAAATGTTTTTAAAAGATTTGATTTTTCAATGTGTTAACGTGTACCATGTGTGAGCAGGAGCCTGTGCAGTTCAGAAGATTTGAATCCTCTAGAATTGGAATTACCGGTGATTGAGAGAGGGTGCTGGGCCCTTACCTGAACCTGGGAGCTCTGTAATAGCCCTAAGCATGCCTAACCAGGAGGCCATTTTTCCAGGATTCACCAGACTCAGATTCATTATCCCCAGGGAGTTTTCAGACTTGCTTACAGGATATGCTCATTGGTGTCCAGCACTGTCTTGATCTGTCTTTTTTTTCTTCCCCCTGGCGCAGGTGCTGGGAATAGAGCATGGGTCCTCTGTAAGATAGCACACACTCTCTCCAGCCCACAGTAAAATGTTTTAATCCAGAGCTCTGGGAGTTTACGCCTTAGTCCTAGAGCCCTTACTTAGCATATAAGAAACCCTAAGTTCAAGCTACAGTTTATAAAAGATAAATAATTTACTTTTCCGTGGTCTATAAATTCTTCAATCATCTTTCTTAGATTTTAGTAGTGCTTTTAGTCATGACTTAAGACAGGTTTCTAGTGGATGGGACAAAATTCCTATTTTCAGTCTTCAATTAACTGTAATTGCAACAATAATATTCTTTTCAAGTGTTCAGCTCCAAAGACCTGGAGAAGACCCGATGGCCAAACCATTGAAATGGACACACAGTTCACTATAAGAGCCAGAGAGTTGCAAAGCATCTACAAGTGTATCATACTGAAAGACCTTTCTCAGGATGAGAGACTGGATATTCTCCTGACACTGAAGCACACTGTGAAGGTATGTCCACTGTCACACTGTGAAATTGTGTCCACTGTCACACGGTGAAAGTGAAGGGGTATACATTGCCTCTTGGGCTTCAAGTCAAGGTCACCATCAATAAAAAAGGTCAGCAGGAGACTGGAATCAACAAGTTCTTTCCCTTATGAAATTGTAAAGTTATTAACAAATGCTTGCATACGTGAAATTGTATAAACTGCTAAATTATTTTTGGTAAATTTGGGGATGGATATGGCTTATGAATTAATCCTTAACAAAACTGCAAAATCTGTGCACAAAGTTGTGGGTCCGATTTGCAGCTTTGCAGAAATGATATATGTATTTGATGACATAATAATAGAATCTAAGCATTGCATATTCAAATGCACATTCACCTTTATATAGCCTCTTGGGTGTATGGGTTAAAAAATAATAGAAGCCAGGCAAGGTGTGATTTTAAAACTGGAATGAAAAAGCAGCAATTATGGTCTACATTTTGGGCAGTTTTCAATGAAGAGCTGTCTCCAGTCACTACACATTTTATTTCATCTGTTGTATTGTGTGCACGTGTTTGCGCATGTGCGTCACAGTGCGCACACAGAGGTTACAGGGTAATTTTTAGGATTGGTTTTCTCCTTCCTTCATCTGAGTTGGGTAGATGGAAGAGAGGTCATCATGCTCGCATTCCTTACTCACTGAGCCACCTGGATGCCCTGTTTTTAGAGGTCGTCAAACCGTATCCAAGTAAGTATGTTTGCCTCCCCCCCCATTATTAATTTTCTGCTTTTAAATAAAAATTAGATAGTGGATCTCATGGGTCAGGTTTCCTTCAGACATAGACTCGGAGAAGGATTTGAATTCAGAATTTCCCCGGGCATACAGAAAGTAGACAGGAATAATGTTCGTGTTCAGAAGAGGAAAGCTTGGATCGATCATTGGGACACTAAGAGCCGCCGCAATCGCGTCAGCCTCACCAGCACCTTGAAGCTGAGCCTGCTGTGAGGATTTGCCCGCTGGCAGAGCAAGGGGCAGGACTGTTCACTTATCTCACTGAATTAAGGGTGCGAGTTTGCCCTGGCAAACTAAGTCTCTAGAAGCAGCACTCACAGATGACTAAGTCGAGGTTGTCTTCCCACGACTCACCAGGAGGGGGCGAGTGAGAGCTTCCAGTCCGGCTACAGGACAGTACAGGACAGTGGCAGCTGCGGCTTGAATCTCCTTGCTTGGCGATCAGTTCCTACAATTTGGATAGAGGTTTTTTGTTTTTGTTTTTGTTTTTTTTCTAAATAAAAATATAGTAGAGAGCTTAATGAGCAAAGTACGTACCCTGTTGTACTTATAGGCATCAAGGCCACAACAGATTCCCCTGTTGTCCCTTTGCTATTCATTTAAATGTTTCCTCGCCCTGGATTAACACTGATGGTTTCACAACCTTGCAGTCTGTGGGGCTTAAGAACTCTGGACAACAGGACGATCGATACGCTCTTCTCTCAAAACCGTGCAGGTGTTTACCAGGAGATACCCAGACCTGAGCGTCGAGTACATGATTCCTTGTGCCCAGCGGGTTGTAACACCACCAATGTCTTTAGGAAATCGGAGTCAGTTCCCTTTATAAGAATGTGGACACTGTCCTCTTCAGAGCTCCCGACCTGAGGAGAATTAGAGCTCAAAGGAGCAGTGTATCCTCCACCGGAAGCTTTTTTTTTTTTAAATGTAGGAATTAGGACCTCTAAATTTGAATTGCCCAAAGTTTAAGGCACAGGAGGCAAAATATTGCCAAGAAGTAAGCGAGACTGTCCTCGCCCCCCACCCCCAGGATACTTTCAGAGGCGTCCACGAGGTCTTCCTGGTTACACTACCTCACAGCTCAAGGTAATAAGTGTAAAGGAGGCCGTGCCAACTGCAGCAGATTCCATCCCAAGTACATAACCACAGAACAGATGAACGAACTCGGACTCTTTCTCTGAACCTGCTGTAGCTCTTTCTTGAGCTCGACCTCGGCCAGAAATCCATCTACTTTTCATTTGCATTTACTCCCGGTTCACATGGAAATCCTCAGGCTTTTCCCTCCCTAATTGATTAATTATTTCATTTAGAATATTCCTGAGATGACACCTGACACCATGGCTTTGGGCACGGCTGGTGTTTGGGCTAATATAGTAGTTATCTTCAGTCAAGATAGCCAGGTTTCAGAAGTGGCCAATCCGACGGGGAGGGGTGGAGCGCATTAGTGAAGAATTGTTATCTGCCGCATGTCACAGCTGGCAGTGCTCCAGTCCTGACACGCGAGGGTCTGGGAAGACACTCCATTTTCTGCAAGGTATATGCTCCCCATATTCCTAAAAGGGGGCATTCCAGTATCCCTAGGACCAATAGGATTCTTGCATTTGACGGCTCAGAATGAAAGTCATCTTGGGTATGTATCATTGGAGTTGATGGGAAATTAAATGAGAGAATTAGCTACAATACCTGGTTTCTAAGTTGCGTTTTGAGTTCTTGAAGATAAGTTCTTGGCAGCTTCCCCCTTTGTGACTTAATTGTGACATCAATTGTTTATGAGTGATCATCCTTATGCATTAAAGTTTGGACACAAGTAACGATAGAATAACTAATGATAGAATAACTAACTGTATGATCAGTCAGTTTTGTCGTTAATGTGACCCATAGTTTCAAGCAAGTACATATAGACACTTCAATAAAAAACAGTGTTTCAATAAACATAACAACTGAAAAAATACTGGCTATATTTAACCCAATCCAACCAATCCGCTGATGACAAGCTTGAGAATTTTACAACGTAACTTGTAGATGCCCCATTTGGGTTCTTTGCCCCTTAACTACAAAGAACTCTTCTGTTGAGTAAAATCAGAGCCCCAACACACAGTGATACTCAGACACTAAGAATTAGGTAATTGGCTCACAGGTTTTGTGTTCTCTGCCTATCTGGAGAGCTGAGGTGAGGCTGCGTTTTCTCTGCGCTACCTTTGCAAAGATGTTGGTGCTGTAAACAGCCTGGGCAGAACCCTCCTTAGATAGCAAAGGAGAAGCAAAGGTGAGAGGCGAGAAATAAGGATGTTTCTAGAGGGTCATGTAACGACCAGGTTGGAAAAGAGAGCACATGTAGGAAATCCTCCTACCTAATAATTAGGACCAGTCCCTAGTCAACCAAAGAGACCAGGGATGGATTCCCTAGGTGACACATGTGCCTGAATTCATTTAACCCAAACTATTTGGATGAAATTTATTTAACTATATTTTGAAGAAAGATAAAGGTGTAAACATAACTTAAATTCTGACTCTATTGACATAAGACAACCTTAAATAAGCTACTTAAACAAGTATAGTTATATTTGTCCACTCAACTATACACTAAATATTATATAAAGAACAAAGAATTTTAGACCTGAGTATACTTTAGAATCACCTAGAGTTTCAGAGACAAACAGACAGACAGACACACACACACATACACACACACATATAGAGGGAGACAGGGAGGGATGGAGTGGGAGAGAGAGAGAGAGAGAGAGAGAGAGAGAGAGAGAGAGAGAGAGAAACAGACAGGCATACACACACAGAGGGGAAGGGGAGGAGAGGGAGACAGAGACAGATAAACACAGAGGGCCGAGTGAGACAGAGAGACAGACAGATACAAAGAGAGACAGACAGCTTAATTGTGAGCATGTGACTATATGTAAAAATAAGGTCTAGATACCATTTCAGAGACGCTGAATTAGATCCTAAGGCATGAAAGCAGTATTAACAAAAATCTATTCGGATTTCCCCAAGGCCCATCTAAAATGCTCTTGAAGTGAGGCACCACTGTTTTCGACTTTTAAATCTATTAATATTGCCAAGTATCTAGAATAAGTATGAAAGAGATTGTTCTACAATCACTCTCTTTACCTTTTGTCTCCCGCAGATAGTGTTCCATCTGTTTTCCCCCAGATAGTGGACCGGACTTAACTCTGCTTCACTGCTTATGAATACAGTCCCCAGCCCTTAACTCTTACCTGAAGTTTCTGTTCAAACTACTCAGTTTCAGTACTTTACTAAAAAACGTTGAATGATAAAATAAGTGTGTGGAAAATAGATAAATCATTTAGCCACGTTGAACAGAGCATTGCAACATTGCTAAGCCGTGTATTTTGTGCCCCTCTCTGCCCTTTCGCCTCTCTCTGTGCCCGTCTGCACCCCTCCGTGCCCGTCTGCACCCCCGTGCCCGTCTGCACCCCTCTGTTCCCGTCTGCACCCCTCCGTGCCCGTCTGCACCCCTCCGTGCCCGTCTGCACCCCTCCGTGCCCGTCTGCACTCTTCTGTGCCTGTCTGCACCTCTCTGTGCCCATCCGCACCCCTCTGTGACCGTCTGCACCCCTCCATGTCCGTTTGCACCCCTCTGTGTCCTCTGCACCCCTTTCTTTCCTCATCTTAGACTTTCTTTTGTGTCCTTGAAGTAATCATCAATGGACAGTCACTTTCATGGGTGCCTTTTCCTTGATTTTTCTTAATGATTTTGCTTTTTCTGTCTAGCCTGTAAATAATTTGGTTCAGTGTTTTTACTTTTTACCTTTAGTGAAATTACACCGAATGAAACAGTTTGTATCCAGTTCACTTTGCTGACTTCATAAAATTTAAGAATTAAAATTTACAGCTATCGTATAGTTTACTCATTTCCATAAAGCCCATTGTATTGGTAAACTATGATTTATTTATATATTCAACTTGCTTATGAATATTTAGGTATTTCTAACGTTTGGCTACCGTGAACAATAGCTTTTTAGATGCATTTCTCTAAAGCACCTACGTAAAGAATCGCTGGGTTATAAGTTCCACATTATCAAGCCAACTATTGGATGTTAATTCGGTCCCCAGTTGGTTGTACCAAATTTTACTCCCGTCACCTTTAAAAATGTTTTGGAATGTGGATTCCAGTTTGTTTGGGTGGTAATTTCAAAAATAGTGATTTAAAATAATTATACTGAGCACTTCTGTGTTTTGTATAGGAACACGAATGTAAACTGACCCAAGAAATCCTAGAACTGATTGACAGAGAAGTTGACCTTATGATGAGAGGAGTCAAGCCTCATAATCTTGAAGGACTCAGAAAAAGAATTACGACACTCTTTTTCCACTACATCAAAACCCCCCTGTTCAATCCTGAAGTGGCAAGATACCTGAAGGTACTCCTCTTCCTGCACTCGTTTTCAAACCCCATGGTGTCGCACTGTTATTTGAAAGACATTCAAAGTTCACTTCTATGCTTTATTACAAATCTAACTAAGACCGTCCACTCGGCGAGACCTTTGGGTTTAGTGATGCTGATAAACTAAACTTTCCCATTAACCTCTTCTGCACAGGAATTTTCAGCCCTGAATTCTTTTCTAAGAATCAAATTGATTTTCCAGTTGCTGCACAGGATTGAAGATGCTGTGATCTCTCACGGCCCAGTTTTTGATCCCATCTGCCCTGCTGTGCTCTGTTTGCTCCAGCCAACTCCTGTTCGCTTTCAGAAACTGAATTTCTCTCTGTCTCACTGTCTCTGTCTCTGTCTCTGTCTCTGTCTCTGTCTCTGTCTCTCTCTGTCTCTCTGTCTCTGTCTCTGTCTCTGTCTCTCTCTCTCTCTCTCTCTCTCTCACACACACACACACGAGACTGCAGAGAGAGCTGGCCTTTCCACCTCTACAATTCTCCCATCGTGCCTTGTCTGCCTTCCTTTAGCACTTAGCGTGAAAGTATAAGCATCAGTGACTAGATGCATGAAGACACGCAGAGATTGTTGAACTGTTTACCTATCTGACCAGCACCAGGAAGACTTCCTGTAACAGAGATTGACAGCTGTTTGGTAGCCTCATCAATGCTTGGTGTTAGCAGTTTTTCGTTCAGAGAATTCTCACCAAATGTGTAGTGGTATCTCATAGTTTAGTGTATATTTTCCTAATAACTAATAATCCTACAACTCCTTTCATATACTCATTTGACATGAACATGTTTTTGATGAAACTCCTGTGCTTCTCTCTTTTACCACCCCTTTGTTTTGAATGGATTATAAATTTTCTGCGTTAAATTTTGAGAATTTATAATATATTCTTTGCATAAGTTTTCAGAAATGTGCATTGAAAATATTTCCTTTTATGGCTTGTTTTCATTTTAATTATGTCTAACATGATGAAAGTTTTGATTTTGATGAAACTTCATTTAACCTTTTTAAAAATGGATCATGAGGAGGAAGGAGAGAAAATGACACCCACAGCTTACAGTTCCTATAATCAAGCAGCAGCCCAGCAGGGCTACAGTGCTTACACCGCCCAGCCAACTCAAGGATGTACACAGACAGCCCAGGCATATGGGCAACAAAACTATGGAACCTATGGGCAGCCTACTGATGTCAGCTATACCCAGGCTCATACTACTGCCACCTATGGGCAGACTGCATATGTGACTTCCTAATGGACGGCCTCCTGCGTTTTGCCTCTCCCACTGCCCACCAGGCACACAGCCAGCCTGTCCAAAGATATGGCACTGTTGTTCATGACACAAACCACTGCTACAGTCACCACAACCCAGGCCTCTTATGCAGCTCAGTCTGCATATGGCTTCCAGCCTGCCTACCCAGACTATGGTCAGTAGCCGGCAGCCACCACACCTACAAGACCACAGGCTGGTAACAAGCCGGCAGAGGCTAGTCAACTTCAAGCTAGCACACGGAGTTATAACCAGACCCGCCTAGGATATGGACAGAGTAACTACAGTTATTCCCAGGTACCTGGGAGCTACCCCACGCAGCCAGTTACCACACCATCATCCTATCCTTCTACCAGCTACTCCTCTTCACTGCCGACTAGTTACTATCAGAGCAGTTACTCTCAGCAGAAAGCTAACGGGCAACTTGGAAGCTATGGGCAGCAGAGTAGCTACGGTCAACAAGACAGCAATGGGCAGCAGCTTCCCACTACTTACACCCCTCCCCCATCAGACTGGATGCTACAGCCAGGCTCCAAGTCAATACAACCAACAGAGCAGCAGCAACAGGCAGCTGGGTTCATTTCTACAGGACCATCTCAGTAGCATGGGTGCTTATGGACAGGAGTCTGGGGGGTTAATGCCACAGGAGAGCTCTGAAGCATGAGTGCCCTGATCACTGGGGCAGGGGAAGGGGGGTTTGATGGTGGAAGTATGAGCAGAGGTGGGTGGGCAGGAATGGAGTGGGCTATGGAACTGGCAGTGCTGGAGAGTGAGGTGGCTTCCATACGCCTGGCAGATCCATAGATGAAGGGCCAGATCTTCCTATAGACCCTGATGAAGACTCTGACAATAGTGTTAAAAGGACAATGCAATTCTGGATCACCTGGCAGACTTCTTTGAGCAGTGTGGGGTTGTCAAGATGAACAAGAGAACTGGGTAACCCACGCTCACATCTACCTGGATAAGGAGAAAGCCTAACATGATGCCACAGTGCTTTATCTGCATGTATGCCTTTATGCCGGAAGAAGGCATCAGATCCTCCTAGAGTTGGTTGTAAGCCACCATGTGTTTGCTAGGAATTTATCTCAGGACCTCTTAACCGCTGAGCTGTCTCTCTAGCCTGGGAAAGATTTTTTTAAAAATTTTTTAGCAAACTTAAAGATTGTCTTGCTAAAAATAAGTCTCCAGTAAAGAACATGTAGGGTGAGATGCCACCTTGTGAGGGCAGAGGGTGCCACACCACTTCGTGGAGGTCCTGCTGATTCAAGAGGTCCTGGAGCTGCATGGGAGGCCATGGAGGAGACAGAGGCGGCTTCCCCTCTAGTGGACCCTGGGCTTCTCTGGAAGAAGAAATGTCCAGCACCGAGCTGGAGACTGGCAGTATCCCAGTCTGTGCTGTGGAAACCAGAACTTCACCTGGAGAAGACAATACAGCCAGTGTAAGGCCCATAAGTCCAAGGGCTTCCTCCCACCACCTCTCGGTGGTGACTGAGGTCCAGGTGGCCCTTGTGGCATGCAGGAAGGAAGAGGTGGACTTATGGATCTTGGTTGTCCTGAAGGAATGTTCAAAGGTGGCCGAGGTGGAGACAGAGGTAGCTTCAGAAGTGCCTTTGACATGGGCCCAGGTGACTTTGGTGGAGGAAGGTGAGGTGGTCCTTTGATGGAGCAGGTGGGAGGAAGAAGAGACTAGCATGGAGGACCTAAGAAAATGAATAAAGACTAGTACCATCAGGATCATAGAGACTCACCGAGCTGCACTGGTGGCCAGATTTATTTTTTAAAGCAAAAAAATTTAAATTTGTAATTCCATATTTATAATACTGACTACAACACTATGACTGTTCCTTGTCTGTACTTCAGTTACTTCAGTATTTTCACCATCTCTGAAGAAACATTAAAACAAGAAAACTGGTAAAAAAATAATAAAAAATAAAAAAGGATATATATATATATATATATGATACTTAACAAATCAGCCTAATGTAAGGGAGCAAGAGCTGCCTTCTGTTTTACCCTAGAATTTTGCCACTCTAAGTTGTATAACTGGGACTTTGAAACATTTTCTTATTTCTCTTGCACTACAAAGGGTAGTCACAGCCATTTTCTTGTGTAGTTTTGTCAACTGTTTTCATATTTTTTTTTAATAAAAAAGCCAAATCTTGACTGAATTGTCATGATGCCTATGTCACGTATGACTTCACTATTGTGTGCTTCTGGCAAACACTGGCTAGCTCGGAGTTGCTCCCCTGCTTGCAGTGAAGAGAGGTAAGCAGTGCTTTTCAAGACACTGGACATAAGGCGATGAAAGACTGCGATTTCCGGTAGAAGAAAAACAAAAGGAAGCCTAACCCACACCATTGGCCCCGAAAGAGTGGCTGAGATACAGCACAAGGGAAGAGAAGCGGCGATGGCGTCCCCAAGGGCACTGGTGCAGTAGCGGGGAATGATTACTCCCAAATGGAGAGTTGCTTTATTCGTTCTTAAAAAACCACAGACTTAAAACCGAGACACTAATGGCTCAAACTGTTATAAGTAAGTTAACTGTGCCTCAGAAAAATTACAAGGTTGTTGATAAGAATAAGAAATATTCACGATTAAAGTAAAATTCATGTCTAGCATCCAAAACTTATAAACATACATACAAAATGTGACAAATAAAAAAGTATCTAAATCATTATTCAGAGCTGGCCTAATACTGACATGTGTTGGAATTAGCTGAAAAAGACATTTGATCAGTTGTTAAGAATTTTTCAGATGTTCAAATATTAAGTGAAGATACTGAAGATACAGTGTAAAATTTCTGAAGACGACACCTACCACACCTAAGCTGAAAAAAATGATACAATGTTAAATCAAGTAGAGATTGGTGATATTGATAAAGAAAAAAATCACTTAGCTAGAAGACAATAAAACCCATGGCACATATGGAGACAGAATGAAAACCAGGATTAGCGTCACCGAACTGTGGGCAAAGCTCAGGTACCTTAGTATGTGCCGGAATCTCAAACTAGAGGAGAGTGAAGGAAAGAGGGAACGCTTTGTCAAAATCGTGATCAGCGTTATTCTGAATAGGAATGAAACGTAAGCCTGTAGACAAGCCAGGGAAGCATGAAGTACAAGGAGCAAAGGAAGCAACACCAAGCCACACCAATGGCCAGGGAGAAAGAGCAGCTCCTACACAGCAGGACAAAAAACAAGGACGGCAACAGATTCCCCACTGGAAAGATGGCAGACGGAAAGACAGCCGGACGGCCTTTGCCACGCTCCCAGGTCAACAGCCGCGAGATAAACCTTACATTCGGCCTCTTCCACGTCAGTCGATTTAGTTTCCTTCCTCACCACTCAGGAAACAACTTTCAGTATAATATTGATAGAGCTCACTGAGTGCAGAGAGCCATCCCTTGTTCCCAGGAATAGACAAAATAAAAATATTTAAAAAATGTAATAAGAGTCAATAACTTGATTTTCTAATTACTCTGGCATCATCTCTTCAGGGGTTACAGAGTAACACGGAGTTTTAATACTTTGTTCAGGAAGATGAAACTTGCTCGAAATTTAAATCTTATACAGAACAGGCAGTTAAAAGGAAAATGGGACTTTTTAAAGTCACCGATTTTAGAGTTAATTCTAAGTAGTCCTCAGTATTTCTGTTTAGTGTGTGGTTTGGAGTTTCATCATCATCCTTTTTTTTTTCTTCTATTTAGGTCCCTCAAGACCCACTGAAGTTTTATGATAAGATTTACTTTTGCCACAGCTGCCAGCTGTATTTGCCGTCCGTGGAATTTTCTGTGTCGCCCACCTCACATCGTGTGTACCGCTGCCGTCACTGTGTGAACCTTGAGAACGAGATTCAAAAGCGGGAATCGTTTTTGAAGTACAAGTGTCTGCTTCAGCGGCTCTACTTCTCAGAAGCTGACTATGGGGATGACGCTCAGATTGCTTTCCTCATGCAGGTATGGTCTATGAATGGTGCCAGTCACGACACGCACTGGTCAGAGAGGCTGTTATCTAAGGGGCTGCTGTGCTGACATGAAGTTTGATCCATTTGAATAGAGATTTGTCTGGGGAACATCACGTAGGATTTCCCAAAGCAGACAGCTACTGCAGTCCTGGGTGTCACGCAGAGATGTGCCCTTGGTGTTTAAGTTCTATACTATGCTCTGAAAATTCACTGGTACATCAGACGTCACATCTTAGAAAGGAAGGCAGATGCTTAAGAAGAGTGACAGCAAGGACGATGGAGTATGCTTGCGAGAGGAGACTGGCAGTCACAGTCAGAGAATGAGATGTCCCACTGCAGTTTCATGTGGGTGATGTTGAAAGACGACAAATTTTGGGCTGTGGTACAAGAAAGGAAAGTCTTTTAAGTACCATTCCCCTTTAAAAATTCACTCAACAAAACTTAGTTATTTTTTCCAATTCATATGATGATTTTGAAACCATTTATTTAGAAGAAAATAAAATGACTGTTCAAACTTATTTTGGCGTGTAGCTCCAAGATATTAAGTACTTGACCGAGAACATCTGGGCATCCCAGTCCATCCTCAGTGCCTGGGATGATCTCAACGACCTGGTCATGGTCAGGTGGGACAAGAACGTGGAGTGGTCTCCCTGGAATTGCATTCTTCTCACCAAGAACGAAGCGGCCGCTCATCTCAAGCTAGAGAATATTGAGCAGGTAAGATGCTGCCCTCTGAAAGCTTAACTCAGCCAACAGGGTGATAGCAGGCATTTTGAGTGCCCTTTAATGTACCCATGACAGTCTAAAGAGTTTCTGTTGAATCAAGAGACTCATATATGGGGTGACAATAGCAAAATATGTGGATGGTGTGTTTGTTTCTCAGGTGTGAAAATTAGAAGGATGATAAGTATATGGTGTGTACAGGTGAGAGCTTTAAACGTCTAAGTATCCAACATCATCTTGCTTTCGCCTAACAAGTTCGAGCATATCCATTTCACAGCAAGTTCTGTGAAGGACTGTGTTTCTTTTATGTGCTTCTATACATTTAGTACCTATATTAATGACTGTAGAAGACCAGAAGTTTGATAAATATTTGTCAAATAATATTTAATTGTGTGTGTGTGTGTGTGTTTGTGTAGCACAGCTGGTGGAATGTTATCTGGTGCATCCACTATGGAAATCGGTATGGAATTCCTCTACATCCTAGTAATGGAACTACCATACGATGCAGCTATGATACTTCCGAGTATATGCCTAGTGGAATCCAAGACTGAATACCACAGAGAGACCTGTGCACAGTTTTCTGTGGCACTGTTGACCACAGACAAGATATGGAATTAACCTAGGTCCAACCAACTGATGAATGGATATACGTACATATGCTTGTGTTGTGAATTAGAGTTTTATTCAGAACATAGTGTTAAAGTAAGTCAGACGTGAAAAGACAAATAGCATCTGCTTTCTTCTACATATGAAAGCTAAAATTTGAAAATAAAAACCACATAAAAGTAGAAGAGGGACTATTTGGGGAGAGGAGGAGCCAGCAGTGCCTGGAGAAGAAAAGAAAAGAGGTGGGATGAGCAGTAGCCAAGTATATGACATTCTTGTTTGAAGATGCCAGGATGAAACTTATCGGTTTGTACATTAATTAAAAAAATAAGTGTATTGATATTTCATTTGTATTTTAATAAATAAAGCTTGCCAGAGAGTGAAACAGCTCCACTGGTCAGTCTTACTGACCAGGCAGTGTTGACACACCTTTAATCCCAGTAGCCAGACTAGTTGCCATAGAAAATGGGCAGTGCTCGCCTTTAATCCCAGCCTAGAGAGGGATATAATAAAATGGGAGGAGACACCTCTCAGACACAGTCTCGTTCTGAGATTCTTGGAGGCAGGATCACCAATTCAGACTGGGCTAGAGGTAAGAGCCAGTGGCTGGATGTTTCATTTTTCTGACCTTCAGGTTGAATCCCAGTATCTGAGTTTTTACCAATCATACTACACATAAGCCCCCAAATAAGTAAGTATCTGTATAATGAATAATGTTTATTATCAACATATAAATATTATGGAACCTAGAGTTTGTTCTTTGATTTATCAGTAGGAGTCTGTCTACAAAAGTATTCAGTTGTCAAATAAATTCTATTCAGACTGTGATCTAAATAGCAGCCATACTGATGAGTTTCCATCCTCCATTTGCTTCCATCGAACTAGGAGTGGAAAACACACTGCAAAACTTAACTGCTACTTAATTTCAGCAACTTACAAGATGAAATCTGTAACACATTCTGATGAATAAACTTTAGGGGCCCTTGAAGCATTCCTGGAGGGCTCCACTGACACTCAGCAAGTGCAATTCCAAGAGCTGGCCCAGTTCTCTCTCGATTTATTGTTGTATCTTTAACGCCACATACAAGATGCAGCTAAAGGA
This sequence comes from Alexandromys fortis, assembly GCF_014885135.2. Taxonomy (NCBI): domain Eukaryota; kingdom Metazoa; phylum Chordata; class Mammalia; order Rodentia; family Cricetidae; genus Alexandromys; species Alexandromys fortis. The sequence goes on from NW_026067933.1 coordinate 2,108,527, forward strand.
GAATAAAGCGATGATATCAAATGCAGCCATTCTGAACAGTGCTGTCCCAAGACTCTCACTGCTGTTTGTTTGTCTGTTTGTTTTTTAAAGAAAAGTTGAGGAAATTCCATAAAGAGAGGAAATTCCTTTTAATTTTTGCCTTTTCCAATAATTTTCGGGTTCTAAGAAGCCAGGCTGTGAAAAAAAAAATCACTCTAGGGATGGAAAGAAAGGGCAGAAAGAAATTGAAGCTGTGTTAAATGTTATATTTAGTAAACTAAGCTGCTTCATAAATATTTAATCACTAGAAGCACAGCCAACACTAGCAATATCATTTCATCTAGGGCCCCGCGATGAAACTGAAATTCATTCCCAAAGCTGATATTTCGGTTCTTCTTCAATTAATCCACACAGCTCCTTTGTGTACCTAATCAAATCACCGAAGTCTCAAATTAAATGTTCCATTCAGGAGTGTTTCTAATCTCAGGATGCTAGTCATCCTGAATTCTGCCAGTGGAGCAGAGGCCCTCACGCTCGTGTCAAGCCTTTGCCTCTCTCAGCAGCCTCCGGCCTGCGCTGTCCTGCACACCTGCACACCGTACTGTCTATTTTGTTTTGAATAGTTCATGTTCTTGCAGCAAATCAAAGCATTTCCAGAACCCTCTTAAAGGATATGCATACCCCCAAAGCAACAACAGAGCAAAGAAACAAACAAAGGCAACCACAAAACAGCAACTGCAATCCCCACCATAAGAAATGCTCCCCAACCCCCCCCCACCCCCCGAGTATAAGGTGATCGCCATTCCTTGCAGTGAGAGAGAAGAAGGACTTCTGAGTGAGGAACTCTCTCATAGCTGGCAAACTGGATGAAGTTGGGCCAGTGACTCCCTAAAACGCCATCTCCCACGTCCCAGATTCTTTCCTCCTTGTCACTTCACTGTCAAGGTATGCACATGAAGACTTACTGTCTCTGCATTGTGAAATTTTAAAAATGTGGAGTTAGCAAAAAGAATAAAAGTTACACTGACCTCATGAAGTAGGATTGGACATATTTGTTAATCCTTTAATGCTTTCATTTTCTTATCTATAGCAAGGAGATGATGCTGTCTCACCGTAGTGAAGTTTTTTTTTTTAAACAAATAGACCACTAAGTGATCTCCACTTAGTGTCTGGCATTGGCTATGTTGGGTAATAACTCTGTCTATGAAAGTACTGTGAGCCAGGCAATTCCCACTGCACACTTTCTTGTTCTCAGAGCTTTCTTTGACTTTCCTGGTTGGCCTTATAAAGGTTCTGCAGTGCAGAATGCCTTACTCTCAGAAAATAAAAATTAAAGGAGACACAGGTAGCATTGTGTGTGCGTGAACAGACATCTGATTGAGAGCATTGAAAGGAATAGCTGATGCTTATTAATTTAGGCAGAACTTACTTTGGATTGCTTTGGTGGCATTTCATTTGTATTTTAGTAAAAAAAATCTTGCCTGAAGATCAGAAAAGTAAAACAAGCCACACTGGCCAGCCTTACAGACCAGGCAGCAATGACACACACCTTTAATCCCAGTAGCCACATTAGTTTGCCATAGAAACCAGGAGGTAGTGGTACATGTCCTTAATCCCAGAACTAGAGAGGATTAAAAATGGGAGGAGACAGCTCTCAGTTTCAGTCTCATTATGAGGTTTCCTGGAGGCAGGATCACCATTTTCAGACTGAGGTCAAGGTAAGAGCCAGTGGCTGACTGCTTTGCTTTTCTGCTCTTCAGATTGAACCCCAATATCTTTCTCTGAGTTTATTACTCATGCTACCATGTGTCAAATATCGTGTAAAGTACTAAGTAGAAAAAGAAAAACAAAGAAATGGAATGAGCATAAGTTTTCATTGTTTCAGTTGCTTTTAGGTTCAACTATAATAAGACAGTGAGAAAATATATCATGGTATAATCAAATCAGAATTTGTCTTACATAACAAGGCCAGGAGTGGCAGTTCTCAGCTAGGGTGGCGTCTCCAAAATGTTTACAGAAACTCAGCCTCCAGCCTTTCCCTCCGTGCCCTCTGCCCTCTGGCTTTCTCCCTCATGCATATGGGGTCACAGTGAACGATGGTAGCTTCATCAGTGCCATAGCTGCCTACCCAGGCATGGCAAAGGCCATCGGGTGGCTTGATATATGAGTCCTTTTAAGAAATCACCTTAACATGCTTTTTTTTTTAAAAAAAAAAATCAGATTTGTCCAAATGTATGCATGTGTAAACATATATAAATTTGTCACATGTTACATGCCACTGGACTAAAACGTAGACACCTGAAAACATCCTACCCTACATCAGGTAACTACTATACATACAGATGGAAGCGGGGAAGGGGGAAAGAGTATAGAATTAATAACAACAGTATTAATTGGGCCTAAGAGGGGAGAGTGGGGAGAGAAAGAGAGAGAGAGAGAGAGAGAGAGAGAGAGAGAGAGAGAGAGAGAGAGGAGAGAGGAGAGTTCCCTTGTAGACTTTACACTGAATCATCACAACAAATCTCTGAAAGAGACATAGTGAGAAGAAAAGGCATTTTAGGTTGAATAAACTGATAAATGTAGCTGTACTAATATAGTAAGTAAGTAAGTAAGTAAGTAAGTAAGTAAGTAAGTAAGTAAGTAAGTAAGTAAACCCATTCTAAGACATGGCCATGATTCATCTGGCAAAATATATATGTATGGCTTTCCATAGAATTCTATTTTCTTTTATTTGCAGGAATATGGACGCCTTTTTATCCACAAGATCAAGCACAAACACATCCTGGCTAAAAACTATTTCTCACAGATTCCAGTGCTGGCTTCACTTATTGTTGAAGATAGTGAAGTAGAAGATATCAGAAGTAAATACAGCACAGATAAGCCACCTAAAGTTATAGAAGCCCGAGGGACTGTACTTTAGGGGGTTTCAGGAATACCCATGGTGATGAGCATTTTGTTCTCTCTTAAGAGAGTAATACAGAGGTCATGTAATATGGAAACCACTTTTCTGATTCCATTAATATTTGTTTTGTTCTGTGCATATGAACCTTTGTTGGATGGTTAGTATTAATCTGTAATTTTGTTTCAGATTAATAGTTAAAGAAAATATTTTAACCTATTTTCATGTTAAATTTAAAAAAAAAAAAGCCTAAATGCTTTATAGTCAAAATACAACAGCCAAACAAAACCTTGGCTTAACTTTCAATGAAAATAATTTATTTAACATATACTTTATGAGTGTAATTATTCTCTGTACATACATGTATTTTGCTATAAGTATTTGAATTATTTTTACTTTTGTTGTCTACTCTTGCCTTTTAATTGCACAATTCAAGAAAACACTGTAAACAAACCCAAATCTGCATTGCATGCCATGAAGCAAGGAAAACAGTGGAAATGTTAGTTATGGAGGAGATTTCTTGTGGTAAATGTTGGGATTCTGTAAGAAGTATCAACTTGATGGACTTGATCCCATCAACTGTCAGCCCGCTTCTCAATAAACTCAATAATCACTTTGACTCATATCTGTCTGGAATATGCGATGAATAGCAATGCATCCAGAGACAGCACACTCCAAATAGCATGATTCAAGAAGGGTTTATTTTCAAAAGGACCTGTTCTAAGACATGCATGATGCAGAGAAACAGAAGGAACAGCATAGAGGTCCAGGGCTAGAGCCACACACTGCATCCATCCCACAGCCTTCCATGTGCTCAGGGAGGGAGAAGCTCGGGAGCCTAGACAGAGTGGAAAGGAGATAAATAGATTACCAAGAGGACTGAAATCATTCCAAGATGACGTCAAGAGCCAGAAAAGCAACCCTCAGTTTCACACTTCTGCTTTGCTCCAGTTGCCTTCTTCAATGGGAAAAATCTCGAAAGAAGCAAAGAACCAAAGTTCACGTGGCTTTAGAGCAAAGGACAGGGTAGATAATGGTGAAACAGATATGAGGGACTAAATAGAAAACATTGGGGAAGAAAACAACTGAAAATGGGGATATAAATATATTTTTAATTCTTCTATCACAGAATTATAGAAAAATATGTATTTCATTCTAATCTTTTCTAAATGATGTTGTCCTTTCAAGTAGTGAGATTAACAAATTCATCATAAATATTTGTTCCATATAAACATTTGCTATTTTAGCAATTTATATCTATCATATCTACAATCTTTTCTTACATAGCAAAATCATGACGCCTGTCAATTGCTGTTAAGGAAACAGACACTTAGAAGAAGATTCTATACTACTGTTTCTTTTTGTGATTAATAGTCCAGACAACCTGAGAATTTTTTTAAACAAAAAAATCCAGTTGAGACTAGACTAGAACAAGGCTAATCATTGATATAATGGGAACTACAATCACGGACACAGGCAGATTTACACAGAAATATGAATAACCAGATTTTTTTCAACATAGCTCAGGAGAATTTGTCATCTCTGAGGAGAACTGAGAAGGTGGGGAGGGTGAAATAGCCAGGTAGGGCCAAGTGAAGGATTTTTATGAGCTTTCTTGACTCCCCGGTGAAGCCATTGGCTAGAACATTGGCTCTTAGGAATGGAAGGCAAGGGGTAAACAGAGAAGGAAGTCAATGCCCAGAGCCTGGTAACTAAAGCTTTGGATATTCATTTCCCAAGATCAGCTTGTTGCTTTCTCTATAGTTTATATAGCAGTATGATGATTAAGTGTGAAGACATGTTAGAACTGATACTAAGGCAAGGGTCTTGTAGGAAAATCAAGGTGTGACCTGTTGTGAATCAGCCTGTACACTGGAGGAGCTGCAGATCATGTCTTTTTTTTTATCAGTATGAGAAGAGTATGCATAAAAGTACATTTTATAAGGATTATATAACTGTAAATTATGAAGTGAAAGATAAATAAAGCTCAATTTACGTTCTTGCCTTGGATACAGGATTTAATGTGTTGTATCGATGCTATGAATATTACCAGATGTACTTAACTGAATCCTATACTAAATATGGCCTCTACCAATAATGGTTGGAATGGAGTGGATCTGTATGTGTGTCTTAGGGTTCCTATTGCTGTGAATAGACACCACGACCACAGAAGGTCATAAAGGAAAACATTCCATTGGAGTGACTTACAATTTTAGAGGTTTATTAGTCCATCCTCATCACAGTGGGAAGCAAAGCAGCTGTGACTGTGGAGGCATGCAGGCAGACATGGTGCTGGAGCTGAGAGTCCTACATCTTGACCCAACAACAACAGAAAGTAAACTGAGACACAGGGTGTGGCTTGAGCATATCTGAGACCTCAACGTCCACCCCCACCGTTGATACATTTCCTCTACCAAGGTCATACCAACTCCAACAAAACCACACCTCCTAATAATGCCACTCCCTGTGAGCCTATGGGGGCTAATTACATTCACAGGGAGTGTGCTCTTTAACAGGAGTGAGTCTTTGGGACAATGTAAATGGCCCAGAACCACTGGGGAGTCTTAGAAACTGGCTTTCAAATGACTCTGATCCCTAGATTTGAAGTATTATGGTCCATTGGTCAGAGTATTTACATACATAGTTGAGACATTGATTGGCCAAATTCCTTCATTAATGACATGGTAGACTCATCCTGTTTTCATTTTCCTATTCCTAGAATACAAAGCAGAAATATATATTGTTAGTTACTGGCAATATTCCTGCGTATGTTTTCTCTCTCCTGCAGTGAATGTTCCTACTGTTATACTAGGGAAGGCCAGTAAAATCCCTAGATACCCTACCCCTACCCTACCCCTACATCTGTTTTATATAGAAATAGCCCAAACAGCACCATATCCATGGATAACTGATGCCATCAGTGACAGGGTAGGTGATGATTCTCACCATATTTCCATCTACCTATTGTTGTTGGATGTTAGTATACTGAGTGAAAATATACTGCTGTGATTGGTGTAATAAAAACCGGAACAACCAATAGCTAGGCAGGGGTTATAGGCAGTACTTCTGGGCAGAGAAAAAACTCTGGGGAGAAGAAGACAGAGTCACCAGCTGACATGATGGAGGCAACATAAGCAATATGGCAATATGAGGTAACAAGCCATATGACAGAACATAGATTAAAGTAAGTAGATTAATAAGTTATAAGAGCTAGCGGGACAAGCCTAAGCTAAGGCCAAGTTCTCTTAATTAATAATAATTCTCTGTGTCATTATTTGGAAGCTGGTTGGTAGGATAAAAGTTCATTACATATGGCATTCAATGTGGATGCTCGAATACCAAACATAGGGCTCAAGAAAGTTAAGAAAAGTTCTGGACAAGAGGATGTGGATTCCTAGTCCTGTAGTCTCTCTGCCAGGGTAGTGCTTGGTGGTGTACAGAGACACGACTCCCTGTTACTACCTGCAGGCTGGAGCCACCCACCAGTGCCATGTGCCAGTGCCATATGCCAAGCTGAGCAGCATAGCAGCAGATATGGCAGTTTAAGAGTTGTCTCATGCGGTCAGAGGATGCTTTAGGTAAATAGTAAAGTCAGGCCCAGACACACACACACAAAAAAAAACCCTCAAAATAGGTACAATATGTTTAAAAATGTGCTTAGACACCAAAGAAAGGAAAGAAAATGGATATAGATGGTCATAGAAAAAATGACTTAAAATGATAAAATGAAGTCTTTAAAGAAAGTATAAAGTAATTTTAAAAAATAAAGCCTCATAAAGGATGAGAAATACACATGGCACCTGGATCCTGTATGGTACTTTGCTGACTTTGAATTTTTTAAATGGTAATGTATAAAAAATAATAGCTGTTCAGAGGCATTGGATTACGGAAGTTGCTAAATTAAATCAACCTATATATTTTTAAAAAGTCTTAATTTTGAAATGGAAGTCAGATAATATTTTGCAGTAGGAAAGAGGTTATGTCTTTGTTTCCATAGGATTCAAAAGTTATGGTTCTCTTCAAAATTAATGAAAATCACATTTGATTGGGGTAGATATCATGAAAATCTTGGCTACAGACATAAAAAAAAAAGAAACCAAGAAAGATTATAAGATAGGCGGCATGTATACTGTTCCTTCCATATAGGAACAGCCTTGAGACTGGATGAGACATGATAAATCTTGTTGGCTACAGAGTCCTCATGACTTATTCTTACATGCCATCCTTTCACATGCCATGGATAGAGGTTTTGTTATACAGTCCAAATGGACTCATAAAGTCGACAGATGCATTTTATCTGTTCAAACAGAAAATAGAAAATCTTCAGCTAACTTTTGTACACTGCACAATCTATACTTGTGTCAATGAAGATACACATGTTATCTTTATAAGTTTGTGTGTTTTCAGAACAAAAGGACCAGACACCAATGAAGACAAAAACCAACCAAACAAAAAAATCCCAGGTGTCTCTGTTACAGTTTCCTCAAAAATCTACATCTAGAACAACTTTAAAGCTACTGGCTGAGATGATCCAGCCTCACAAACTACTGCAACCAAGGTTTCAGATAAGCTCTACACTTTCTCAGCATTCAGAGATTAAACAAAAATAATATAGCTAGATCCCCCAGGACTTAACCATTATCTCAGTTTCCTCAGGTTCTACAGATGCTGTCACCCACAGACAACAGGAAGCAGTCTAGAGAACATGATGCCGCATTCTGAAGAGGTAGGGTGGGTGACTTTTGATAACTTGGTAGATTATCATTGTTTGGGGGGATTGGTTGCAAATTATTACTGGTCATGGTCAGGGAGAAAACTAAGCAAAAGTTGTGTTCAGGAATCCCTTTTGAAAAAAAGATAACAAAGGGGTGACATAAATGATGGAATAAAAGGGTGGATTGTTGAGTCTACTTTAAAACAGCCACTAGTCTCAAATATTTACAGTGGTATGGATTTTTGCATATTGATAAAATAAAATTTAAAATTATTTTTTGTTAGTAAATACTCTACATATGTTTCTATTCTTGTTTAAGATATTTTATATTGATATAAATTTAGGATTATTTTTGCTATATATGCACATATGTATGTGTGTATGTTTCTACCTTTGTTTAACCTATGCAACTAATTTAACAAGGTAATGTAAATTTCTAGTCTTTGGAAGTTATTATTACAAACTATTTAGAATAATTAAGAAATACAGATTAGTAGTCATCTAACAATATTGTGGCAATGTTAGGCATGTTTTCAAGGTCAAACAGATATATTTTAGAAATCAGACACTTTAAACACTTTAGAAACCTACAGAGTATGTCATTTAAGATTTTTTAAGAACCTAATGCTTTTCATGACAGTAAGACATCTCTGCTCCTGGCAGCACAAATTTGCTTCAAAAAATGGAGATAACCATCAAAGAACCTCCATATGGAGTTTGTTTTCATTGTGGCAAAGCCAGCCACTGGGCAAGAAGTTGTCCTTGCCTCAGCTGTTGACAGTATGCTGCCCAAACTGGACAAGTAGGACACGAAAAGGTGACTGCTGAACTTTGCCAAGACAAGGTAGGACAGTACTTCAAAATTTCCTGCTTTACAGAAAAATCTCCCAGGAAATCTAGGTCTGTAGGCTGAAGATGGATACTCCTACATTACAGAGGACACTTGGGTGACTGTCCAGACAGTCAAATGTTTCTGTCATTTCTACAGTTTTGGGAGTTCCTTGCTTTGCACTTTCTGTTTACTCAGGTAATATTATATTCTTCTTGGGTCTTTGATGGGGAATGAAGACTAGGTAGTATGATTTTCCTTGTTACCAAATTCAGAAAAAATATAATAAGACATACAGAAATACAAAAACTTACATTATTTATCTAAGAAGATGTTTTTTAGTATAAAAAGATACTTTTTTTAGGATGGTAATACATGTTATGATAAAAATGATTTAGGAGTAAAACTTTGGACTCACTAACATAGGAAAGTTAATATAGTCCTTTCTCTGAAGTTGCCCAATACATATGAACTAAACATTGTGAACGAATTCTTACTTGATAATTGTTCCTATTGTATGCAGTTTTACTATGTTAGAGATAAAGCCTTTTCTTTTTATTTAGACAAGAAGAGGGAAATGTTGTGGAATATTTGTACACTGTGTGAAAAATGTATTGCTGTGACCGGTGTAATAAAAAGCTGAATAGTCAATAGCTAGGCAGTGTTGAAATAGGAGCGGCAGGGCTGCGTCCCCGGCACCCGGCCGCCCGCATGGCTAGCTTATGCCCGAAATAATTACACAGAAACTGTATTCTTTCAAACACTGCCTGGCCCGGCTAGTTCCAGCTTCTTCTTGGCTAGCTCTTACATATTGTTCTAACCCATTTCTAATATTCTGTGTAGCCCATGAGCTGGCTTACCAGGGAGGATCTTAACCTGCGTCTTGTCTGGAGCGGGAGAATCATGGCGACTCCTCCACTAAGCTTCTTTTTCCCAGCATTCTCCTCTGTCTACTCCGCCTACCTAACTTTCTGTCCTATGAGGGCCGAGGCAGTTTCTTTATTATTAACCAATGAAATCAACAGATAAGATACAAGACCCACCTCCATCATTTCCCCTTTTTCTGTTTAAACAAAAAAAGAAAGGCTTTAACTTTAACATAGTAAAATTACATATAACAAAACAGTTATCAAGTAAGAATTACAGTTACAATATTTATATCTATTTTATCTCTTATCATAACTAAGGAAAACTATAACTATTTATTCTTCAACTCCATCAAAGACTCCAGAAGGATATAATATTATCTAAGTAAACAAGAAATAAGAAAACTCTAGAAATGACAGAGACATCTCGCTGCCTGGACAGTCACCCAAAGTTCCTCTGTACCGTTGGGGCATCCATCTTCGGCCTACAGGCCCATGGTATCCAGATACATTTCCATGAAGCAGGAAATTTTAAAGACAGTTCAGTCACTTTCTGCTGTGTTCTGTAGAATGTCTTGTAGACTCTTTCATGAATCAGGAACCCCGAAAGACCATCTCACCTTTAGGCAAGTTCAGCAGTCCTCTCTCTGAGGGTTCTCTGTGTCCAGTTTATGCAACAGTCCAGGCAAGAGCAGTTTCTTGCCCAAATGACTATCCAACTCCATAAGGATCCTCTTCGATGCCCATCTTCCTCTTGAAGTAGCTGGTGCTGCCAGGAGCAGACGTGTCTCCTTGTCATGAAAAGTCCTAAGTTATTAAAATATTTTAAATGCCATATTCTGCAGTCTTTGAAAGATATGAAGAATGCCTATCTAATTGAAATATATCTCTATATATCTAGAAAATCTAACTAACATGACTACAAGCTTAACTATTAGCAATGATTATCCATTAACAACCTATATTTCCTAATTATACATTACATTTTAAGTGAACTACATAATCACAATACCTTAATCAAGTTCAAAAATACATATACATATAACAAAATTGACCTTAAAATCCATACCAATGCAAATTATTCATATCTATATCATATCCCCCTTTAAATGTAAAAGAACATTTATAAACAATATTTGGGAACATGGGCGTAGTTTTTTCTCTCCAAACTGCTTCCTGCTGAATGGGGGCACTGTTAATCAGATCATTTAGGGTGTAACCTGTGTGTCAGGTTCATCTCGGTTGGCAGTTGAGTGAAGTAATTTTTTGAGGGTGTTCACAGCAACCTTTCAGGAGGGCGTGGTCTATCATACCATACCGGGATAGATGCAATCCATAGGGTCACATCCTCTGTGGAAACAAAAGAAGACCCTCTCCAAAGCATCATATCCTTAGATCCAAATTTTGAAGTCAAGATACCTTTAGAACATATGTGCAGGTTCAGCTTAGCAGCCCATATAATAAAATGTCTCTTTGTACTTAGCTCCTTCACAGTCAAAAATTTTAAAGAAAACACAATGTACATAATCCAGACTCTCTGTGAATTTTTCATTTTTACGTGGCTTATTTTTCTTTATTTCTCTTAATCTATAACTATCTGTACTTCTGTACTCTGTCTCTTTAAAGACTTTACCCTTTTTCTTTTTAAGACATTAACTTTATTCTTTATATTCTCTTTTTTTCCCCAAGCCTACGTACATTCATCCAACGGTGTCTGAATCTGTTTTACTGTGAATCTGTATTTTTTTTTTTATTATCCAGGAGCATTTCTTAAAATGTTAAGCATTTCTTAAAAACTTAAGTTGCACCATGTATAGGTAATACGGTACTGCCTGTGTCCTGCCCAGTCTAAACCTTAACTGCACGGTTTTAAGGTAATTACGGTAGTTCCTGCCTGAGATCAGCACAGTTCAGCAAGGAGCAGCCGCTCCTGCCTCAGAGTCATTTGGTGCTTTTGAGCTGAGCACAGTTACAGGCAAACAGCAGTTTACATTGGAGCCGCAATCAGCAATTTAATTTTGAGACTGAGTGTGCAGCACAGAAACTCTTTTTATCCAAGTTACAGCCAAATCTGACACGCAGAGCACTGCGCAGTCTGAAAACGCGTCTCTGTATGGCAGCAGGAATCCGCCATGCTCTTCCGCCTGCCTAAGCCTGATTCCGCCATCTGCCCAGGTGTAGGCAGGGAACGCTGAGCCATCGGCAGGTCTCAGAGCAATCTCCTCCGATCCCAAGTGGGAACAGAAACATCCAGTCCCATAAAAGCCTTGAAATGCTTTAAAGCCAGAGTTCACGCTGGCAGCATAGCACCAGGAAGCCGTGCTTTAAAATGACGCAGCTTTTTTTCTCTGCTGCTGTTGCTGAATCAGGAATCTCTCTACAGCACGCCACCAACAAAACAGCAAAAATCTGTGTTAAACTCTCTCTCCCTTATTTTTAAGCCTTCTCAGGTTTTTAAGTGGATTTATTCCATCACGTCTGGGCGCCATCTGTTGAAATAGGAGCGGCAGGGCTGCGTCCCCGGCACCCGGCCGCCCGCATGGCTAGCTTATGCCTGAAATAATTACACAGAAACTGTATTCTTTCAAACACTGCCTGGCCCGGCTAGTTCCAGCTTCTTCTTGGCTAGCTCTTACATATTGTTCTAACCCATTTCTAATATTCTATGTAGCCCATGAGCTGGCTTACCAGGGAGGATCTTAACCTGCATCTTGTCTGGAGCGGGAGAATCATGGCGACTCCTCCACTAAGCTTCTTTTTCCCAGCATTCTCCTCTGTCTACTCCGCCTACCTAATTTTCTGTCCTATGAGGGCCGAGGCAGTTTCTTTATTATTAACCAATGAAATCAACAGATAAGATACAAGACCCACCTCCATCAAGGCAGCAGGTATAGGCAGGACTTCTAGGCATATAGAGTATTCTGGGAAGGAGAAGACAAAGTTACCAGCCAAATGCTGAAGAAGCAGAATGAGTAATTCAGAGAGATAGGGCAATGAGCCATGTGACAGAATATAGATTAAAATAAATAGGTTAATTTAACTTATAGGAGATTGTGGGACAGCTTAAGCTAAGGCAAAGCTTTAACATTAATAATAAGTCTCCATGTCATTATTTTATAGCTGGCTGGAAGGACAGAGAAAGTCTCATTACAACCTAGGCTTTACATAGATGTTAATGCTACTCAGGTCTCAAGCGTATCATAGGGGCAATCAGGTTATGGTGCCAACTACAAACCTGCAGTTACAAGTCAACAATATCTCCACTACTTGCCATATACCTTCCAACAGTGAATGTTTTCAATTTTCAATAGGAAAAAAATGTATCATAAACATTTAGCCTCAATGAGGCAGAGATATAGCCAGTTTTTATTACATTACCTTTGGTTTCTTTCAACTCCACCATTTCTTCTGTTAACCCAAAGAGACTTTGATTGCCTTCATATCCCACAAATTTCATGCTGATCCGTTACATTACCTGCTATATTGGCTTTAGTAATCCTGAAATAGCAAAGAACCTTCAAGTCTTAGTAAAATGTAGGATGCCGAAGTGTGGGAGATAACCATGGGAGTTCAGTAGCTCAGCACACAGGCTGGAGTGATTAAAATCAATTTCTAGGTAGAAATTACGTATCTGTTTCAGAGTGAGGTATGATGAGCAGAGTAATATTTCTCGTCCCAAGGCAAAAGTAAGTTGAAAATTGCAGTTGCCAAATAAAGCAAGATCATTGGGAACCCAATTCTTCAGAAATGAAGATCTTTTTATTTCTACTATCAGGTAAAGAATTCTGACTGTTGTGGATGGCTGGGGGCAAAGAAAATAAGGAACAATCTAAGGAAAGAAGACATCATAGGTATTAGTTAGGCATGCTCTATCATACTCAGCTAAGGCCAGCACTTGAGCAAAGAAAAGGCATTGCAGCTATGCAATCTTTCTTACTACTTGGGACACCTGGCAGAACAGATGAAATAGTATTGGCTGTGTTTGTAGAAGAGGAAGGGGCTATGTGAAGCTTCTGACAAATTCTATTCAGGACTAGAGGATTCAAGAGTATAGGAGTCACCCCTTGCTTTCTGCTGCCAACAAACATTCTCATTACTCTGGTCTACTACACTACTCATCACGAACATAAGAGACTGTTGTCAGGTTATCTAATCATCATGCTGAGTATGCTTAGTATACCATTCTGTATCATCTGTAAATTGTTTATTGGCAGGTATATCGTAGATAGATAGATGATGCATTAGATGGTGTAAAATAGATATAGATTTCCTGATGCCCTGTTAGTTCTGAAAGATAGGTAAATTGTGTAAAGAAAGTAGTTCAGAATCTCTTGGCATACTATACTTTTTCTGTAGTTTTCATTTATTTCTCAACTAATAGTTATGTCTTCCTATAGCCCTTTGGTGACATTTTGAAAATGAGCTGCTCTTACAGAATATCTGTATACTCTGTATGTATACTTTAAGAGAAGGTCGGCTTTAGGGTTGGGTCTTCACACTTGCTAGCTAATATCTTTTTCCACACATATGGTGACCACAAAAAGACAGAGATAAAGACTTAAGGAGAATTTTCTCATGAGATAGAATGCCAGTCTCTACTCTGGCTCCTATATTTTTCTGGGATGGAAATTGTTTGTTGTTATAAATCTGTAAGGATCTATGATAGTTACTGACAGTGAGCCAACTGGCTACAATTGTAGAAAGAATACCAGAAAATTGGGGGTAAGGAGTTCAGGAACAGGGAATAGCCCTGTCCTATGTAAATATATTTCAGAGACCATTTATTCCAAAGGAAGCTGTGCTGAGATTATAAAGCAGTGTTTGTTGTTCAGTATTCCTTCCGGTGTTTGTTCTCTGGGTCCATTTGCAAATTTGATCTGTAGGCGTAGTGGAGCTTTTTTTATGGGCTTAACAGAGAATTTGAGTTTTCTTCCTAAAGATTGATTTTACACCAATCATGGTTGGGTGACCATCTGCCCTAATGCAGGGCAGTACTAACCCACATGATCCCAGGAAAACTAGCATATGATCTGGTGTCTGATTTTATTGAATCTTTTCCATTATACCTTGAGTAGAAATTTGCACTCATGAAACATTTAACATGTGCTGATTTATCTTATCGACTTAAAGTATCTCTGTTCACCCAATAACCTTCTGAAAGCCTTGATCACTATGATTGTGTCTCATGTTGCATTGCCTTTAACAAAGGCCTCACACAGAGAAGGAAGTGAGACACTAGGTTTCTTACACAGAATTACTGATTTTACTCTCAGAAGTAAGTGTCTTGACAAATGAAGTAAACTAGTCTGATAAAAACCCAATTATGACACTACATAGTTGTCAACACGCCAACATTGGAGTTCTGTCTTACATTGGAGGCCGTGTATGGCTGCAACCATGGGTCAGTACATAGGTGCACAATGGGCGAAGCTTCTCCACTTCATGTTTTCTAGCCCATCTTCAGAATACACAGACCTGTGCCTTGTTTACTTTGTCTATTGCTGCGATAAAAAAAAAAAACCCGACAAAAGTAAGATAAGGTGGTCTTAGTTAGGGTTTCTATTGTCATGAAGAGACACCATGATGGCAGCAGCTCTTATAAAGGAAAACAATTGATTGTGGTGGCTCCCTTCCAGTTCAGAGGTCCAGTTCATTATCATCATGGTGGGACATGGCAATGTGCAGGCAGACATGGTGATGGAGGAGGAGCTGAGAGTTAATACATCTTGACTTGCAGGCAAGAGGAAGAGTTCTGACTCACTGGGCATGGCTTGAGCATACATGAGACCTCAAAGCCTACCTGCACAGTGTCACACCTCCTCCCAAAACATCACATCTACCCCAACAAGGCCACATCTCCTATTAGTGCTGCTACCTTTGGGGGCTGCTATTTTCTTTCAAATCACCACATAAGGGAAATGGGTTTGTTTCAGCTCAGTTGGAACTTCTGTCCCATGACTGTTGGGAATCAAAGCAGTAAGAGCTTAAGGTCATTGGTCCCTTTGTGTCCTCTGTCAAGAGGCAAATATATGCTTGTAGCTCATTTTCAATCTCTCTCTCTCTCTCTCTCTCTCTCTCTCTCTCTCTCTCTCTCTCTCTCTCTCTCTCTCTCTCTCATTATCTCTCAGTCCAGAGTATCTAAGCCCAGGGAATGGTGCCACCCCAAATGTAGGCCTTTCCATTTCAACTCAATCAAAATAACCCTTATCAGGCGAGCCCAGAAACTCATCTCCTGACAGATTAACCATTCTGACTTGGAGTTAGACTCAAGCTGAGATTGGCCTCTTTCTCTATTATGTCACATATCCCATGTGAAGGATTACCATTGCCCAGCCCATCAACCTTGGGATTAGGTACTCTGGAAAGTATTAATGTTCAGGGCAGAACTTCCTTTAAAAAAACACACACGACAATATTCTCATTGAATTAGAATTTGAGACCCCAATAATTTTCATTTTCCACAGGTTGAGACTTTCTAATATCTGGTTGAAAAAAATAACATGTTTTCATTTATTTTTGCTGCAGCTTATTTTACTCTCATCATTTTATAAACCAGAGTTCATGGGAAAGCAAAATGGTATCTCACATGGTGTGCTACGGGCAACAGAGTATGTTGCTTCCCTGGTTCCAAGAGCAGCATACAGGGGAAATAAAGCAGCAGTATATCACAGGCATGTTAAACCATCATTTTAGACTTCAAAATATTATAGTTTGCAGAACAGTAACATATATTCAAATATGTTACTTTTACAGAAGGAGATGTTAAAAAAAGAGTTCAGCCAAGGAAATAGTATATGGAATGATCTTGGCTTAGAGAAATTTTTGACAATATTTTTTTTTACCAACTAAATATAATTCACTGAAGATGCAAAAAGTAATTTGCTATGTTATGTGCATATAAGTAAGACACTAAAATAGTATCAGTTAATGACAGCATTTTATGTGGATACTCAAGTTTTAGTCTTAATGAATTACAAGGAAAATTTTTGTAAGCACTATGCATTTTTGTAATCAGGAAAGGAAAACACAAATTCAACTGTGAGCCAAATCTTTCAGATAGGAAGAGTTCACTACAGTGACAGGATCAGCCTCTTCCATGGCATGGGAATGACTGTTCTAGGATGTTTATGAAACAAAGGTTGAATGTGAGTTTCCTCACTCCCCTGTACAGAGCAGAAGTAAGATACAATCCCAGCACGAACATGGTAACGTTGATTGTTCTAGAGAGCGGACACGCCTATACCGTATCAAAACCAATTAACAGTGTATCAAAACTGAATTCAGAAATGTTTAGTTTGGTGGCTTGACTGGCTTGGTGTGAACCAGAGTATGAGGGATGTGGAAACACCAGACAAGCACTGCTGCTGGAAAGTCTCATGCAACTCAGTAGTTTCTATTTTCCAGGCTCTGCATGAAACAGTTTGCTGGAATTTGGTACTGCATGTCAGTGTTTGACTGTGAATTGATTTCCACACAATCCCACCTAATGAGAGGAGATTGGTGTTGGAGGCTGCTGCTAATAGCATTGCTATCAGAGGCATTCTGGGATTGCCTTTTGTTGTTGTTTTATTATTTATTTATATTTTAAAAATCTTTTCTTTTCTAATACACTACATCCTGAGCACAGCCTCCTCTCTCTTTCCCTCCCCTCCTGCCACTCCTCTACTTCCCCTCTTCCCCAGATCCACTCATTCTCTGTTTCCCCTTAGAGAAGAGCAAACCTCCCAGGACTATCAACTGAACACAGCATAACAAGATGCAACAAGATGAATTCAGCGTTCTGGATTTGTGTTCTTTTGCTTCTGCTCATTCTAGTCCTATAGGTCTGTCAAGGATAGACCAACTACAGTGCACATACATTATATGTGTCTGGTATGGAATAGTAATCATGCCTTGGCTGTGAGGTCGAGTAATCTATCATTTATATGATAAAGAAAACCACATAGACAGTAACACACAAAATATTGCATTCCTTCCATACTTTCTTATCTGTGATATGAGATTGGTTATACTTTAGCAACGAAATTGTAAAAAAGTTAGAGAACACACACACATAATACATATATGCACATATACATGTGTATACATACACAGACACATGTGGAAAGGAAGCTTAAAAGAAATCCCACACTAGCTCAGAATTGAGAAATAGATGGCTATTAATTTAGGGGTAAACTGACAAATCAGAATTCTCTGCTTGAATGGAGAAGAGAGACCAAATCCAACAATCTGAAAGAGCAGCCAGGGAAGAAAGGGTGGACACAGGCTCTGTATCAGCATATATAGTATAAGAAGCCATGCCCCAGTAGGCGGGTAACCACAAGCTGTAAGACTTCCTACAGCAGACACACATGCACATGCTCACACACATGGGACACGGGCCATGCATAACAATGTATGTTAAATGAATGAGTATATGCTTGTCATATGAATTCTCATTGTTTTGTTTCCTTGTTTTTTGTTTTTGTTTGTTTAGAGACAGTGTTTCTTTGTGCAACTGCTCTGGAACACACCCCGTACACAAGGCTGGCCTCAAACTCTCAAGAGATCTGACTGTCTCTGCCTCCTGAGTGGATTAAAGGCACGCATATGCATCACCAGGCATCATTTTCATTGTTTAATATACAGCATGTGGGTTACAGACTCAAATGAAATGTTTGATTTATTCTTCCAGTGGTTTGTGAGCTAGTTAGTGGTGTGCGTGGTTGCCTGCTGCAGACTAACACCATGGCATTGTGGAACTTTCCTCCAAAGCCCCTGTGTCCTACTTCACCCAAGTGTCTTCCCTTGTTCTTACTATTTCCTTGCACTGCTGAAAAGAGACGGTATGATGTTCTGTAGAAGTGAAGTTTCCAGGTGAACAGCTACCTATGAGTAGCTGCCCATCTTCTGCAGCTAGGATAGTTACACACACTGACCTGTTTTTTTTNTTTTTTTTTTTTTTTTTTTTTTTTTTTTTTTTTTTTTTTTTTTTTTTTTTTTGTTTAATGAACTCTCTATGCCATTTCCCCAGTCAAAACTTCCTCAGCTTCTTCAGAACTTTATCTCCAAATGGATTGTTGGGTCTCTCCTTCCCCTCAGCACGACTCCCCACTAATGCTTCCGTTCGGAGGTCCTCAAGGGTCTTCCTAACCTGCATTTATTGTTTCCTAATTAGAGGCAGCTGGGTAATTTTAGGAGACAACTCACTAATCACTCTTAGCTCATTTGCGAAGCCAGTGATTCTTTCAAACTTCAGGGGACTGACTTCTTTTCAAAACAAAGAGCTATAGTCTTAAACTTTCTTAGTCTTTACTATTTCACAAATATTCTGTAGCAAGGTATAGGTTCTAAAAATATCAGTGATCAAAATAAACATTATATACAGTTCCATTTTTATGTGGCTGTTTTTAAGATGAACAGAATTCGTAGGTCAGAGCTGTCTCATTATTGTATGAAACTCTTTACTTTTATCTTTTTTCTTTTCTTTTTTTACTTTGTTTTGTTTTCAAGATGGGGTTTCTCTGTGTAGCCTTGGCTGTCCTGGAACTCACTCTGTAGACTGGGCTGGCCTGGAACTTAGAGATCCACCTGCCTCTGTCTCCTGAGTGCTGGGATTAATGGCTTGAGGCACCACCACCTGACTAAAACTGTTTACTTTCTATTATGCACAAATAAATACCGAGGAATGGATTTGTAAGTTGAGAAACACCTGTTATAGTTTGCCTTGAATAAAGAATATAGAATTCCTGTTTGCTAAAGAAAATTTTATACATTTTGTATTAACAATACAGTGTTGCAGTTATCTTTAATGGAGAGAATTCTAGAGATACTAACAATCTCTCCAATAAGTCTAATGTCTGTTATCTTTTTCATCTACATCATTTCGCCCATTTCCTCTAGATTTGCTTTTGTAGGGGTGCACGTGTGTAAGCACCTGCTCACCTGGTCCCTGCAGATGAGCACATGGTTGCATATGCCATGTGCTTGCACGAGGAGGCTAGAGCAGGATCCCATTTTCTAAGTGCTGCCTTGAGAACCTGAAGCTGTCCAACAAGCTCTTGGGATCTGACTGCCTCCACCCTGTAATGCTGCCTTAGAGACACCATCAGCTCTGATGGGATTTTTCATTTTGTTTCTTTTTGCTTTTTTTTTTCCTGTGGGTGACGAGGATTGAAAAGCAGGCACTGGTTATTGCAGAGCAAGACTCTTACCCTCTGAGTCACCTTCCGAATCTCTTTGATTCGCCTTCCTAACCATCCTTCGTATTTTAGTCCTAAGTGATTATTAGGAAAAATATTCATTAAGTAAGCTAAAATGCCAGGCTGGCAGACTTTCTTCAGCAGGTACCTGAGGATGGAGAAAGAGAAAGCAGCTTTAAGTGTCTGATACATTATAAACACACTCGCCTTAAACAATACTAACATAGTATATAAACTATGAATAATAAATGTGAAGTTATGTCAACTTGAAGGAAAAGGATGCAGATCAGAGAGCTTTATCTTAACTGAAATAAAGCAGACTTGATGTGTGTCTTTCTGTGTGAGCATGTGTGTGGATGTATATGTGAGTATAGATGTGTGTGTATTTCTGTGTATATATGTGTGTAAGCATGTATATATATGCCTTTGTGTGAGTATGTGTGTAAATATATATGTGTATGTATATTTCTATGTATGTGTTCATGTGTGTATTTGTGTGTGTATGTGTGAGAATGTATATGTATGTGTGTGTATCTGAATATGAGTGAGTGTATTTGTGTGTATGCAAGTATGTTTTAGTGTGTGAATACATGTGTGTGAGACTGTCTTTATGTGAGTATATATGTATATATGTGTATGTGCATGTGTGTATGTGAATGTGTGTCATGAGTGTGTTTATTTGTGTCTATGCCTATGTGAGTGTATATTTTAGTGTGTGTGTATGTGTGTGGGTGCATGAATCTGTGAGAGGGAGGAGTTCTTAAAGGAAAGAGAAAGAAGTTATGCTGTATGGGACTTATATGTGACTGGGCAGGTGTGGCAATTCTGGTAGGAAGGAGGAAGCAGGCTAGCAAGAGGTGATGACAGAGTGAACTAGGAAAAAAGAATAAAGTGTAATGGCATAAATATGTGAAATTTCCAGTGTGAATGGCACAGCAACTCAAAAATAAAAAAAAATGATTAATTACACATATTTAATTGTTTGAGTTGAGTCCTTAGATTTGCTCTGTGCACATTATGGTCCTCAGATTCAAATATGAATTAAAGGCATATTTCTGGAAAGGAAAATTTGAGGCAGATTTTTATTCATATGCAATTATATGTGTAATGCATAATTTAATTTTGGGCATAAAATGACTTCCTCTGAAATAATTTATGAGTATCATTGACTGAATTTATTAGATTTTAAAACTACTCAAATAAAAATGTTAACTCAAAGTAGATTTATTTTAGAAGTTTAATCAACTATAAATCTATTTGAGGAATGTTTCAAAATCATATCAGTATGTTCCAGACCATTGTCATTTCCCTTCTCACTTCCTGTTCTCTCTTGCTCTCTGCTTGTTCTTGTATTGAATTGTGGGAGAGGCTAAACATGCCTCAATAAATTTCAGATCTAAGATATGTGCTTCCCTGCTCCCCTATCCAACCTTCCTTTATCCCAATCTTCCTGTTTCCCCAAGTTCCCCCAAACCTCCCCTTCTCACTTTTTTCTCCCCGTCCCCCCTTATCCCCCCCCCCCCCCCAAGATCCCAATTTTCTCCCCGGCAATTTTATCTACTTCCCTTAGCCAAGAGGATAACTATATGTTTTTTCTTGGGTTCACCTTCTTATTTAGCTTCTTTAGGTTCACCAGGTTTACACTCCGTGACCTTTATTTATAGCTAGAAACCAATTATGAGTGAGTACATCCCATGTTCATCTTTTTGGGTCTGGGTTACCTCGCTCAGGATAGTGTTTTCTATTTCCATCCATTTGCATGCAAAATTCGAGAAGTCATTGTTTTTTACCGCAGCATAGTACTCTAATGTGTATATATTCCACACTTTCTTCATCCATTCTTCCATTGAAGGGCATCTAGGTTGTTTCCAGGTTCTGGCTATTACAAATAATACTGCTATGAACATAGTTGAACAAATGCTTTTGTCATATGATAGGGCATCTCTTGGGTATATTCCCAAGAGTGGTATTGTTGGGTCCAGGGGTAGGTTGATCCCGAATTTCCTGAGAAACTGAAACACTGATTTCCAAAGTGGTTGCACAAGATTGCATTCCCACCAGCAATGGATGAGGGTACCCCTTCCTCCACAGCCTCTCCAGCAAAGGCTATCATCGGTGCTTTTGATTTTAGCCATTCTGACAGGTGTAAGATGATATCTCAAAGTTGTTTTGATTTGCATTTCCCTGATTGCTAATGAGGTTGAGCATGACCTTAGGTGTCTTTTGGCCATTTGAACTTCTTCTTTTGAGAATTCTCTGTTCAGTTCAGTGCCCCAGGCTGGGAGGAGTCGGAAACTTTTTTTTTTTCCTATTCTCAATAAAATAAATAAATAAATAAATACATAAATAAATAAATAAATAAAATAAATTTCAGATCTATTGGAAAGATCAGTTATCTCCACAAGAAGGCAATTCCAGCCAGAAACAAATTTATAAATTGTGAGAGGTCTGGATTTTTATTTTCTAGTATTCCTCGGGAACGTAAAGGCAGCCCCATCTCAGTCAACCAGAGATGGGGCACTGGTTAGCATGTTTGGTGTTAATCTTCATATCTCCCCATGCCAGTGTGAACTCTTGGAGATTTATTATTTGCAAATACTTGTTTTAACTATGGCTTCTGTTTGACATTCTCTCTCTCCCCTCTACCAGACAGTTATAATTATATGGGGAGATATGTTTTGATTTTATTTCTCTGGAAAAACCTTGATTAATACAGAGTTTGGTACCAAGAGTGGGAAATCTATTGTGAGAAATAAAGGTGTGGAAGTGGCTTTGGAACAGGCTGATGTGTAAAGGCTGGAGGGTTTTAAGATATATGGGCATGAAGGGGCCATCAGTAGGAACAGAAACACTAAGCACAGACCACTATCTCAGAGGGTTAGGAAAATCAGTGTTGAACCAGTGTCATCATTACTTGGAAGACTGAACAGGGTTCAATCGTAGGTTTGTTGTAGGGAAGTGTAATGGATGTTCTTGGTTGTCAGCTTGACAACATCTGGAATTTACTAAAACTCCCAATGGAGGGCACATCTGTGAGGGATTTTTGCTTATTTTGAAGTAGGAATATCCACTTCTAATTTGAATCTTTGAGATAGGAAGACATGGCTTTAATGCAGATCATTTGACCTGGGAAAACCCACCTCTAATCTGGGACACACCTTCTAACTAGAAGCCTATATACAGACATGGAAGAATGAAGCTTTTGTTCTTTGCCTGCCTAGTTTTGCCTTGCTAGCAAATCCAATCCATCATTGGCATTTAGCCTACTTCTTTGGGATGCAAGTGTATACTGCAGGCCAGCTGAGAATTCAGCCTTGTGAGCTGAGTAACTACTGGACTCTTGGACTTACTGTCCATAGCCAGGCATTGTTGGATTAGATACACCACAGTCTGTAAGTTATTCTAATAAATTCTGTATATGTATATACATATATATGGCGTGAGAAAGAGAGAGGGAGAACTAGATTCCTTCTATCACTTCTGTTATTCTGTAGAACCCTGACTAACGCAGGAAGTTTGCCTGAGCAAGTCTGTCCAGATTCTTAGTCTCATCAATAATGGAATTTATGAACTAGCCCAGCTGAACAACAAATGTTTTACTTAGAAGAGGAAGCAAATGTATACATACTCGAGAGCAGTGACAGTGACCTGGAGTGATGGACGACAGAAGGATGGGTCAGTACTGTGGAAAGAAGAGATGAACATTTTATGAGTTAGGAAGGTCCATTGAGTAGTAGAGTTCTCCTGGTAGAGTTATTTGACTATCTCTTTCTTTGATATAAATTATGTATTAAGATTGTATCAAGATTCCATTAACCAAAATCATGGGCACTGGTGACTGACATCTGAAGTCAAGTCCGGTGAGATAAATTTTTTCTTGAAATGAGATGCCTTTGATGATCAAATGCCACCCATGGGAAGCCACACATTTGTCATCTGGTGGGAATCCGAGGGACTGCACATACTCAGTGATTCTGTGGCTGGTAGTGATTTCAAAGATCCAAGGAGATGAAAACTTTCCTTTTTGTTTAGACGGGAAAAACAACCTCTCTCAGAACAAGTCAAGGAGAGGATAGCTTAATTGGGGTTGGTGGTCAGTGCCCCGTTCTTTTTCTTCTTGTCTAATAACCTAGTAACCCTGGGGTTTTGGACATCCCTGTGATCTACTTATCACTTCTCTCCTGTTTACCTCATTTGGAACAGGAAATGTAGCTCTCATGATTTATCAAGGAAACGTTTTTGCGACAGATGGGGACCATTACAGAAAACCACAGTCAATGAAAATACAGAGAATACGTGATTGTACAGCACTCAGTCCTGACAGATAGAGCCACAGCACAATTGATGCAGAGATGACTCAAGGAACATCTCAGAAGAGGATGTGGAGAGACTCTAAGAACCAGAGGAAGAGGAAATCTACTATGAGACTGTGCCCCCTAGAATTGCCTGGGAAGTTACGGCCACAAGTTCTCAAAAACTGTGTCTTCCTAAACAATATCCAAACAAAGACACCAACAATGGATGTTTTATTTACATGTTGTAATGAGTAAAATGTTACATTAATGTGTTGTACAATATTATTTTCACTATTTAAAACTGTAGATTATAGATTTAACTTAGTTTACAACTGTTACGGAGCATACCTCAAGGAATATTCCCGTCACCTGACACAGGGTTTACACTTGGGCTGCCCTACCCTTGGGTTGCTCCAAACAAATGGTGAGATTAGTAGTAATGCTGGCCCCAAACAATATATATGAAGTGCTCTAGCCAAAATGTCCTCACTGCTCAGCGCTACTTGCGACCGCTTATTCAGGTTCTTTCTCCTGTCCTTTCACACATGTCAAAATCGTGTTGTGGTGTCCTGCTATGACACCGGATGTGATACCTGGTGTGATATCTGGCTGATACCACCTGATCCTTCCTCATCAGTCTGCACAGGAGGTTCTCCCCCAATTCAGTCTCTTATACGTCTAGTCTTGTTACACATTCTTTGGGGAACACTAACACAAATTTTTGCATATTCTCACTGTGTAGTATTATCTTTGCTTATTTTTAATTTCTTAGTTTTTGAGATTATAATATACAATTTTCCCCTACCCTTCCCTCCATCTAAACCTTCCTACATAGCCCCTCCTATATGTCCTTCAAATCCATGTCCTCTTTTTTTTTTTCATTAGTTGTGCTAAAATGCATGTTTGTATAATATGACTTTTAGAAGTCAGTCCTCATATTCAACTTAGCCAAATTGGAGTTTATTTCTGTCAGAAAAGTGTAGCTCACCCTTTTACATCAAATTATTAATATGACTTTTAGAAAATAATAATAATATTTAAAATAAACTATGTGCTATTCTTTCTAAGACAATATAAAAACAGCAAATACAATTTATATGATATAGGAACTAATGGAAATTAACACTACTGTCACCTTTCATAATTCATGTTTTGAGGAGAGTTATTATGAAAAGAACACTGATAAATATATAGGTTACTATTCATTATTTAACTTTCAATAATGTATTCAATAATGTATAAGTAATTAAAATAATCATTTATTTACAGTGCAAAGATCGTGATAAAAGGCATCCTCGCTCTCTCAACTCAACTAAGCCAGTGCATTTGCATATACCAGGGTGATGTTCAGCTTTAGGGAATAATTAAAAAGAATTATGTATGAAAAATCAGAAAGAACTGCATTAACTTCAAAAGATGTTATAATTAACTTCTCTGCATATTCAAAAGTGTAAAACTATGCATTCTAAAATGTTCATTCAGCAGCTAGTAGTATTTTTATGTATTGTTACTAGCATATGGTCAGGAATAACTACTTCATGAGATGAAATAAGAAGGACTATAATTGGGACAATGAGTTTTATACATAAATAGTATATATGTGATGCTGATATAGATTTTATTAAAGAGTTTTTATTTTCTTTTTTAAGATTTAATTGATATTTTGTTGTGTTTAATTTTACACATGGATATGTAAATTATGAGATGGTAATATAGAGCAAAAAGAAGTCCGGATACATTTGCATATCTGATACTGACATGTTTATATTATAACAAACATCCTTTGTTTACAGGGGCTGTAAGAAAAGTACTGTTCCCAGGTCAGGGGTTGTTTAAAATAGAATTTTTTTTTTTTGATAACACAGAGCATATAGGTCCACAGGTTCTGTATTTTTTATAAGGTGTAGAACTATATATCTTATTTATTTCTTTTTTAAAAGAAAACAAACTATCTTTTTTCATTATACAAACCAATCCAAGTTCCCATTCTCTCCTCTCCTCCCATTCCCTCCACATACCCTCCCACCCCACCCATATCCACTCCTCAGAGAGGATAAGGCACATTGTTTGGGGAAGGCCCAAGGCCCTCCCTACTATATCTAGGCTGAGCCAGGTATCCAACCAAAGAGCATGGCTTCCCAGAAAGCCAGTACATACAGCAGGGATAAATTCTGGTGCCCCTGCCAGTAGCCTCTTAGTCTACCCCAGTCTTGCAACTGTCAACATCATTCAGAGGGACTAGTTTGGTCCTATGCTTGTTCCTTCTCAGTCCGATTGGAGTTGGTGAGCTCCCATTAGCTCAGGTAAACTATTTCAGTGGGTGTCCTTTTCATGGTTTTGACCTCTTTGCTCATATTCTCATTCCTCCCACTCTTCAACTGGACTTTGGGAGCTTAGTCCAGTGCTCTGATGCGGGTCTCTGCCTCTGATTCCATCAGTTGCTGGATGAAGGTTCTATGATGATATTTAAGATATAAATCAGTCCGACTACAGAGCAAGTCAAGATCAGGCCCCCTCTACTCTACTGCTTAGAGTATTAGCTGGAGTCATCCTTGTGGATTCCTGGAAATTTCCCTAAAGCCAGGTTTCTGCTAACCCTATAATGGCTCCCTCAATCAAGATATCTCTTTCCTTGCTCTCATCTCCGTCCTTCCTCCATCTCGACTATCCCATTCCCTCAAGTTCTCCTCACCCCTCCCCTTCTCCCCTCCTCTTCTCCGTCTTCCTTCCTTTCTCTTCCCATCCCAATGCTCCCAATTTTGTCAGGAAATCTTGTCTATTTTTACTTTCCAGGTGGATCTATATATGTTTTTCTTAGGGTTCATCTTATTACTTAGCTTCTCTAGGACCATGAACTATAGGCCCAATATCTTTTGTTTATAGCTAGTATCCACTTATGAGTAAGTCATACCATATTCATCTTTTTGGGTCTGGGTTACATCACTCAGGATAGTGTTTTCTAATTTCATCCGTTTGCATGCAAAATTCAAAATGTCATTGTTTTTACTCCTGAGTAGTACTCTAATGTGTGATTGTGCACATTTTCTTTATCCATTCCTCAGTTGAGGAGCATCTAGGTTCTTTCCAGGATCTGGCTATTACAAATAATGCCGCTATGAACATGGTTGAACAAATGCTTTTGTAGTGTTATTTGGCATCTATTGGGTATATTCCCAAGAGTGGTATTGCTGGATCCTGAGGTAGGTTGATTCCCAATTTCCTGAGAAACTGCCATACTGATTTTCAAAGTGGTTGCACAAGTTTGGATTCCCACCAGCAATGGATGAGTATTCTCCTTACTTTACTTCCTCTCCAGCATAAGCTATCATTGGTATTTTTGCTCCTAGTCATTCTGACAGGTGTAAGATGGTATCTCAGAGTTGTTTTAACTTGCCTTTTCCAGATGGCTAAGGATGTTGAACATTTCCATAAGTATCTTTTGGCCACTTGAGATTCTTCTGTTGAGAATTCTCTGTTTAGTTCTGTATCCAATTTTTAAATTGGATTATTTAAAATTTTGTTGTCTAATTTCTTGAGTTCTTTACATATTTTGGAGATCAGTCCTTTGTCTGCTATGGGGTAGGTGAAGATTTTTTTTCTCATTCAGTAGGCTGCCTTTTTGTTTTATTGACTGTGTCTTTGGCTTTACAGAAGCTTCTCAGTTTTAGGAGGTTCCATTTATTTATTGTTGCTTTTAGTGTCTGTGCTACTGGGGTTATATTTAGGAAGTAGTCTCCTGTGCCCATGCATTGAAGACTACTTCCCACTTTATCTTCTATCATGTGCAGTGTGATTGGATTTATATTGAGGTATTTAATTCATTTGGACTTGAGTTTTGTATATGGCGATAGATATGGATCTATTTTCATTCTTCTACATGTTGACACCCAGTTATGTCAGCACCATTTGTTGAAGATGCTTTCTTTTTTCCATTGTATCATTTTAGCTTCTTTGTCAAAATCAGGTGTTCATAAGTGTGTGGATTAATATCCATGTCTTCAATTTGATTCCATTGTTCAATCTGTCTGTTTTTATGCCAGTACCAAGTTGTTTTCATTACTGTAGCTCTGTAACAGAGCTTGATGTCAGGGATGGTGATGCCTCCAGAAGTTTCTTTTATTGTACAGAATTGTTTTGGGTTATCCTGTTTTGTTTTGTTTGTTTTTCCATATGAAGTTAATTATTGTTCTTTCAAGGTCTGTGAAGAATTGTGTTTTGATTTTGATGGGGATTGCATTGAATCTATAGATTGCTTTTGGTAGGATTGGCATTTTTACTATATTGATCCTTCCTATCCAACAACATGGGATATCTTTCCATTTTCTAGTATCTTCTTCAATTTCTTTCTTTAAAGACTTAAAGTTCTTGTCAAATAGGCCTTTCACTTATTTGGTTAGTGTTACCCCAAGATATTTTGTTATTTTTGGCTATTGTGAAAGGTGATGTTTCTCTGATTTTCCTCTCAGATTCTTTATCATTTGTATATAGGAGGGCTACTGATTTTTTTGAGTTGATCTTGCCACATCACTGAAGGTATTTATCAGCTGTAGGAGTTCTCTGGTAGGGTTTTTGGCATCACTTATGTACACTATCATATCATCTGCAAATGATGAAAGTTTGATTTCTTTCTTTCCAATTTGAATCCCCTTGGTCTCTCTTTGTTGTCTTATTGCTATAGCCAAAATGAAGGCACTGAATTCTAGGAAGTCTTTAATTTCTTTCTTTATTTCTCCCTTGACCCAGGGGTGGTTCAATAGTTCACTGTTCAATTTCCATGCGTTTGTAGGCTTTCTGAGAGTAGTATTGTTGTTAAATTCTAACTTTAACCTATGGTGATCCGATAAGACATAGGATTACTCCATTATTTTTTTTTTTGTGTGTGTGTGTGTGTCTGTGGAGGTTTGCTTTGTTACTGAGTATGTGATCAATTTTAGAGAAGGTTACATGAGGTGCTGAGAAGAAGGTATATTCTTTTGTGTTTGGGTGGAATGGTGTACAGATGTCTGTTAAGTCCATTTGAATCATGACATTTGTTAGTGCTCTTATTTCTCTGTTAAGTTTCTGTCTGGTTGACCTGTCCATTGGTGAGAATGGAGTGTGGAAGTCTCTTACTTTTAGTGGGGGGGGGGATTGATGTGCGATTTAAGTTTTAGTAATATATCTTTTACATATGTGGGAGCTCTTGTATTAGGGGCATAGTTGTTCAGGATTGGGACTATATCTTGATGAATTGTTCCTGCTATAAGTGTAAAGTATCCTTCTCCATCTCTTCTGATTGATTTTAATTCTAAATCAATTTTGTTAGATATAGGATAACTATGCCCACTTGTTTCTTAGGTCCATTTGATTGGAATACCTTTTCCCAAGCCTTTACTGTGAGGTAGTGTCTGTCTTTGAGGTTGAGATGTGTTTCCTGTATATAACATAAAGTTGGATCCTATTTTTCTATCCATTCATTTAGCATGTGTCTTTTTATAGGTGCACTGAGTCCACTGATATTAAGAAATATTAATGGCCAGTGGTTGTTAATTCCTGTTATTTTTTGGTAGTAGTGTTTGTGTGTTTCCCTTCTTTGAGTTTTGCTGGTGGGGGGTTTATTTGTTGCCTGTGTTTTTGTGGGTGCAGTTATCTTCCTTAGTTTGGGGTTTTCCTTCTAGTATTTTCTGTAGGGCTGAGTTTGTGGATATGCATTGTTTAAATCTGGTTTTGTCATAGAATATCTTTTTTTCCCCATCAATGGTGATTGAAACCTTTGCTGTATATAGCAGTCTGGCCTTGCATCCATGGTCTCTTAGTGTCTGCAGCACATCTGCTGGGACTTTCTGGCTTTCATGAATTCCATAGAGAAGTCAGGTGTAATCCTGATAGGTTTACCTTTATATGTTACATGGCCCTTTTCCTCTACAGCTTTTCATATTCCTTCTTTATTCTATATGTTTTGTGTTTTGATTATTATATGGCAAGGGGATTTTTTTTTGATCCAGTCTATTTGGTGTTCTGTAAGCTTCTTGTACCTTCATAGGGATATCCTTCTTTAGGTTGGGAAAGTTTTTTCTATGATTTTGTTGAATATATTTTCTGTGCCTTTGAGCTGGAATTCTTCTCTTTCTTTTACCCCTATTATTCTTATATTTGGTCTTTTCATGGTGTCCCAGATTTACTGGATGTTTTGTGTTAAGAATTTGTTAAATCTAATTTTTCTTTGACTAATGAATCTATTTCCTCTACAGTATGTTTAACACCTGAGGTTCTTTCTTCTATTTCTTATATTCTGTTGGTCATACTTGTCTCTGTAGTTGTGTTCATTTACCCAGATTTTCTATATCCAGAATTTCCAGGGTTTATCTTTACTTTATTACCTCTATTTCAGTAAGTCTTGAACTGTTTGCTTCACCTGTTTGAGTGTTTTTGTCTTGGGTTTCTTTGAGGGATTTATTATTTTCTTCCAATTTTTTGTTTGTCTCTCCCTCCATTTCTTTAAGGGAGTTTTTCATTCCCTCTTTAAAGGTCTCCATCATCTTCATAAAGTTACATCTAAAGTAGTTTTCCTCTGCTTCTTCTGGGTTGGGATGATTAAGTCTTCCTGTTGTATTACCATTGGGTTCTGGTGTTATCACGTTACTTTTAAGTTGGAGGAATTCTTGCATTGATGCCTACCCATCTCTTCCTTCAAATGAGGCTTGGTCTAACCTTTGCAGTCACTGTATGAAGGTTTGTGAATTTTTCTTGGTCTTCTCTGTACTGTCGATATCCGTGTCTTGGGAACCTTGGAGGTCTCTTTAAACTTGCTCTCTTGGTCCTCTCTCTTGATCCCCTCAGTATTGTTGTATCAAGCTGTGTTTCAGAGTTCCACTGAGGTTGCAAGTTTGGGGGTGGGGTGGGCCTAGTAGCTTGGAGGGTCAAGTGGGTGGGGTTAGGTATTGAGGGAGCCTACCTTCAGGAAACTCTCCTGCTGGCTGGCTACAAAAGCCGATATAGAGTTTATTCTAATAAGAAGTTGATTGTATTAATGTGTTTTTATTTTTATCACATTATGTTTTCATATTACATTTATGCCTTCAGTCCATTGGTGTGAGTATGATGATGGACCTGCATTTCTCTTCTTCACTCTTTAGAGGTTCTCCCCATTCTGGCTAACCTGCTTTCTGAAGATGAATACTGAGAAAAACAGAAGAGAAATACATGACTTTTAAAAGTTTAACTTTAACTGATCAGTTTATTTATTTTTCTTCCTGACCATAGTTTCTCCTTCTTCCTCTCCTCCCAGGTCTTCCCATCTACTTCCCTCCATCATCTACTCTTCTTCTGTTTCTCTTCAGAAAAGTGCAGGTCTCAACAAAGATTATCAACACACGGCACAGTATATCAAGTTGCAGTAAGACTAAGCAACCTTCCCTTGTATGAAGACTGGGCAAGGTGACCCAGTAAGAGTAGAGTCCCATATACCAGTAAAAGAATCAAAGATAGCCTCTGATCTCACTGTTAGGCGTGCCACAAGAAGACCAATCCACACACCTGTCACATACAGGCAGAGGGCCTAGTTCAGTCCCAAGTAGGCTCACTGGTTATCGGTCCAGTCTCTTTGAGCTCCTATAAGCCCAAGTTAGTTGATTCTGAGGGTTTTCTCATGATTTTCTTGACCCTCTGACTCCTACAATCCTTTCTCTAGCTCTTCAGCAGGATTCCCTGAGCGCTTCCTAGTGTTTGGCTGTGGGTTGCTACGTCTATTTCCATCATTTGCTGGATAAAGCCTCTCTGATGACAACTAGGTGAGGCACTTGTCCAATTAGCAGATGTCCCTCAACGTAAAAATGGATATTATTCAGCTGTTAAAAGCAGTTGTATCTTGAAATTTGCTGGCAAATGGAAATAGAAAATCATCCTGAGTGAGTTAACCTAGACCTGGAAAGACAAACTTGGTGTGTATTCACTTATAAGTGGATGGATATTTGCTGCAAAGTAAAAGATAGCCATGTTGTAATCCACAGACTCAGGGAGGCTAGGTAACAAGGAAAGCTCAAGAGGGAATGCAAGAATCACCCTGGAAAAAGGAACTAGTAGAGATATTGCGGGTGGAGTGGGATCAGGTAGGGAAGGGATGGCGGAGGAGAGTACTGAAAGTGATGAGTAGAAAGAGGGACATTTTGGGGTGAGATAGAAACCCAGTGCAAAGGAAACTTCCAGAAATCTACAGGATGACCCCAGCTAACATTCCTAATAATAGCGGATACATAGCCTGAACTGGCCATCTCCTGGGACCAGGCAAAGCTTCCAGTGGAGGTATTGGGACCCCAACCCAGCCACATAACCTTTGACCTGCAATCTGTCCTGCCTGTGGAATGTGCAGGGTAAAGGTGGTGAAGAGATTGTGGGAGTGGCCAACCAATGATTGGTCCAGCCTCAGACCTGTGCCATGAGGGGGTTCCCACCTTTGATGTTGCCTGGGGTGCCAGTACCCAGAAACTGATGTCCCAGAGACCTAGGATGGAATCAGACATGACTGGAGAAGAAAAAGTCAATGTAATGATGTTCCCCAAAACATCAATGTAATGAGGCCCCAAAGTTTATATTTTAGCATGTATATACATATATATATGTATGTGTGTGTGTATATATATATACATATATATATATATATATATAAATTTGTTTGCTTTGTTTCTACTTCCCTGAATAATTATTTGTTGATAAATAGTCTAAGAGTACTGGGATTAAACTATGAAGATAAAAGCAATAATCTACAATATACATAGTGTTAGATCACCATAATAAGCTCCAGAAATATCCACTTTTGACATTCTTGGCGCATGTTCAGGTAAGATAAAGGAAAACAGTGTTATTTACAGTGACATGAAACTGTTTTTATTACTCTTCAGAGGGGCCTTCTTTAACAATGTTTCTAATTTACCTTTAGACAGTTTTAAAAAACATTAATTATCTTTTTTTTTAAATGTGGAAGTTGTTACTCTTAAAGAAATGTCCTACAGTAAGATTCCTAATGGCTAAGGGTATTATAGAAATGTTACAAGAAGAGAAATAAATAGATTCACTTTATGCTAGGAAAACAATGCCGGAGTACTTCAGGAGTGTCGGAAGTTGATTCGTTTTAAACCACTGAATCCTTGCATTTCTTCAAAGTCTCCCTGTGTGCCCCGTCCCCTCATCTCTGGGTCATGCATTTCAGAGCAGAAGATTTCTTATTGCCCTTTCCCATATTGTTCCTGGTCTTTTGTTACTCTTGAGTAAAGAAGAAATTCAAACCTGTAATTCCAAAATGCAGTCAGAGTAGGCATGGGAAAAACAGACAGAAAAAAACAAAAGGATAATGATACAGATATCAGTTTACTTATTGAGAGAGAAAACAATTCCCAAAATAGACACGCATAAGAAAAAAAAGGATGACAACAAGCCAGCAATAAGAAAATGGAGCCCGTTTTTAAAATGCTTGGTTGAGATAACTTTTTACTTCGATGCGAATACTATGATGAATTATAACTTTCTCTTTGGCATGTCCATTGATCTAGCTGTTCCCAAGTAAGGTGTCCATTGGAGTAATCAACGGGACTTTAAAAACTATAGAGCCTGACCTTGTTTTTAACCCTACCCATTCCCTGTGTGATTAGGAGTAGAATCCTGGAACATTTGAGCTTAAAAAAACAACCCCCATTATGATGTATATGAAAACCCCCATATAAGTAACTTTGACATCCAGAAAACTGCAAATCCAGTGTGGAGACTGTCAGGGAAAGGAGGAATCTGGAAATTTCTAGGAATTGGCAAATGAATAAATAAAGAACTAAGAGGAGACCCATGAGCTTGCCAATTCCCTTCTATCTGTGAGTTTTGAAGGATAGAAATGAGGGACTCAAAGGAAGGATGGAAGGAAGGAAGGAAGGAAGGAAGGAAGGAAGGAAGGAAGGAAAAGAAAGAAAGAAAGAAAGAAAGAAAGAAAGAAAGAAAGAAAGAAAGAAAGANAAGGAAGGAAGGAAGGAAGGAAGGAAGGAAAAGAAAGAAAGAAAGAAAGAAAGAAAGAAAGAAAGAAAGAAAGAAAGAAAGAAAGAAAGAAAGAAAGAAAAAGAAAAGAAATAAGGGGCTCTTAAACTGGGGTGGCAGAGGGCTCAGGGTCAAACTGACTAGCAAATAAGTCCTGGGGTGGAAGTGGGGCAAGGAGGCTGGCAAAGAGGTTTAGGACCTCAGTCAGAAGGCAAAACTCCTCTCAAAGTTGAAAGAGCAGAGACTGGAAGGTATATTGTGTCGCTGGTACGCCATGTCCCCTCCTAAACATTTCTAGAGCTACACATTCCAGTATGTTCTGCCTCTCCTGTCTTCCAACTTTGATCCAGGAGGAGCAGAGTACTTGGGTCCATCCCTGCCCTCCGCCCATCCAAGGAGCCCTTCCCAGGGTCTTTCTCTCTTCTGCCCACTGCTCCTGATGGCACAGCTCTCTCCTCATTATTCACTGTTATCCTTTTCATATGGTGCCTTCCCTCATTTCCATAGGTGAGATCATGATTCATTTTGAACCTTCTTAACATTGGGTAGGGTATACACAGCGCAGGATTCTTGTCCCCAACCCTCAACTCAGCTTTTTCACCTTAAAGAAACCACAAGGCTGTGCCCCATCTCAAAAGGCAAAACAGGCTGCTGAGACATTTACTGCCTTTTGCCTCCTGTTCTTCTGGGTGTATCGAGTCAGAGTGGGTAAATTTCGGTAAATCTCCTTCTCTGAGGCTGATTGTTCAGGAAGACTATCTAACGTGACATGAGGCAAAGTCTTTCCAGCACAAGTAATTTCTCAAACCTCCATTTCACTATCCTTCATTCCAGCTATTAGAATTCAGAGCAGCGACTCTGTGGACACTGCATCTATGTGGGCTGGAGGTAAATTTAGGCCTTAATGGAGGATGCCACTCACAAGGCAAGATAATTTAAGGATGGTCTCTTTGCATTTGAATTTTAAAACTCTGCAGCAGGAAGAAAGAAATGCTGCAGTGTAAATTTATGTACCAGAATGGCTTTTGAGAAATATCTTTAGAATCAACATATGGATCACACAGCACCTATAATAAGCTTGGATAATGGAAGATTTGCTTATTTTTGTTTCAGTTTATTTGTGAAGACAAAATTATAAATTCTAATTGCCCAAGGAGGCAAAATTGTATTTCCATGGAAGGAGGGTATGTGTGCTAAAGCAAGGCTAGAAGCCAATTTCTTTTTCGTTTTGCTACTAAGCTTAAAACTTAAAGTCACAGGACAAGCTCATTTGACCTTTTGGGAAAACAGTATTTAACAAATAAATTCTGAACAATGGCTACAATCTGGAAAATAATTGTTTTGCTCTGTGTGTTGTTCCCTAGGTAGGGTGACGATAATAATACAGAGTTAATCTCAGCACATACCGGCACAGAAATAGCTTAGTAAGTGTGGAAAATGTTAAGATTATCTCCAAGTGATGTACCCAAAACTTATTTTTCTCCCTTTCTTTATATAGTTAAGGTTCTTTGGCATCATACCCCTCTCCCTTAGGAGCAGCCTGTAGGCTGCACCCAAGGAATTTTCAACAACTTGTCATTGAATGATGATATTATATTATTCAGATTTTACTTGAAACACAGTTGGAAAAACAGTTATAGTTAGATTCGGATACAATTAAACAAAAACCTAAATAAAACGACATATAATGTCTTAAATAAGAGATATACATCTTTTTCATCTAAAGGCTTAGAAATAGTAGTGGATGAAAATAGAAGATTAGCTGCAAGACATTGTGGTGCTTTGAAAGAAAATAGTTCCCACAGGCTCAGAGGAAGTAGCACTGTTTGGAGGTATGGCCTTGTTGGAGTAGTGGGGTTATTGAAGGAAATGTGTTACTTGAGGGTGGGTTTTGAGGTCTCAGATGTTCAAGCTAGACCTACTTTATCTCACTTGCTCTTTCTACTGCCTGTGAATCCAGATGTAGAATGTTCAGGTATTCTTCCAGTACCATATCTGCCTGCAGGCACTTCCTGCCAGGGCAACAACAGACTAAACATCAGAACTGCAAGCCAGCTGCAAAGAAATGTTTTCCTTTATAAGAGTTGCTGTGGTCATGGTGTCTCTTCACAGCAATAGAAACCCTAACAGCCATCCTTTGGAACACAGGTTCTGCACACTGTGACTCTTGTCCAAGAGGGCAGGTAGATAGGCAACAGCTTTATTGCATCAATGACATAGCTGGGCTGACAAAGAGAGACATGAAGAAGGTATAGCTGCCACCTTGTGAGATCTGTTTATGTCACTAGACATCACTTCTATCTTCTCTCTAGGACTACAGCTTAGCAACATGGAGAAGTCCAGATTCAGTGTCACGCAAAGTATAAACTTCATCCAGAAGGATGGATATGCCACTAAATTGTCAGTTCTCTACCATAAGAGAGGGGACAAATGACATCAGATGGGAATTTGGGTGATAGTGACGGTTCAGCCTCAGAGGAATGGAGCAGTGGCATTCAGTAGACGGCAGTGTAAAAATTCACACAGCTTTGTTACCAAGACGGAATTTACTATATGTTAGTAGAAAACTAAGACATGAAGGGGGCTCAAGACGAGTGATAGATTGACATCCAAAAATTTATAACTTTAACTGCTTAATAATATGGTAAAAATTAGATTTCATATAACAATGTTAAGTAGGACAAAGTTCTCAACATTTCTTTAGGTGATATTTGAGCGTAAACATCTGAAATCGCTTCATTTAAAGGGTTTGTTGCGAAAGTCTCTGCCTCGCCAATTCCATGATTTCTTTATTCAGTTGCGTATTTTTTTTTCCTCGGTTTTTCGAGACAGGGTTTCTCTTTGTAACAGTCCTTGCAATCCTGGAACTCATTTTGTAGACCAGGCTGGACTCATACTCACAGAGATCCTCCTATCTCTGCCTCTGGAGTGCTGGGATTAAAGGCATGCACCACCACCACCAAGTTCAGTTGCATTTTTATTTGTGTGGCTTGGAGTTGCAGGTGGAGATTATTTTCTGGTAAGAACAGTTCTAAAGCAGCATTGGGGACTGCAGCATTGTACCAGGCAGATGAAGTATAAGAAGAGCAACTGAGCACAAGCATTGACCAATGTGACCAAACTCCTCCAAGGTGCCAGGGAACAGAGGCCCTAGCATGAAACTCAGGAGGCATCTGCTACTGATAATTTGGTAGGAATGGAGCAAACTTCTGATTTGTCCAGCATAGCCAAAATAGCATATATTCAGTTACATTCTTTCAGGTTTAAATGTTGGAAGATAATCCCCTTTAAAATACTATGCATGCCAAACAAATCTCACGTGCTTGTGTTTGATTTTGTCATTTTTCTTATTTACATTATTCCCATTATAAATTTTCTTTTTAAATTAAAATTTTTTTCCATAAATATGTTTTGATCATATGCTTTTCTCTTAACTCCTCCCAAATCCTTCCCACCTCCTTGGCCACCCAACTTCATTTTCTCTATCTCTCAACAATAACAAAACAAAAATGAAAATAAAAAAAGAATTTAACCAGCCAACAACAACACAACACATATATACACACACACAAAACAAAACAAAAACAAAACAGACAATTCTTTCCCCCCCAAAAAAAACCTATAGCAAAACATAGGGTTTATTTTGAGCTCAGCAGCTACCCCTGGGCATGAGGCCTACCTTGGAGAGTGATTGATAGACCCAATGACATACATGCCACAGGAGAAAGTTGATTTTCTCTTTTCCAGCAGGTATCAGTTGCAAATAGCATTTTGGTTAAGGGTGAGACTTAGTGTACACCTTCCCTTGTCAGTGATGAGACCTTTTGTGGTTTGAACCTATGAAGGTCTTACGTGTACTGCCGCAGTCTCTCTGAGTTCATTTGTGCTTCAGTCCTGTGGCATGTGTGGGAACCATTATTTCCTTGGAGTTACCTAACCTCTGGCTCTTACAATCTTTCTGCCTCCTCTTTTACATAGATCCGTGAGTGAGTACTGAGGGGGGGGGCTGTGATAAAGAGATCCCATTTAGGGCTGGGTGCTGCAGAGTCTCTCACTCTAGGCATGGTGTCCAGCTATGATCTCTGTGCTAAACACTTTTTACTGAAATAAGAGCTTCTCTGATGAAGTTTGGACAGTGCACTGTCCCGAGTCCTAGGCTAGCGTAGACACTGGGGGGTCACTGGTAAAAAGTGGTTCTGCTGGTAGGCAGAAGTCTCAAGTAATGGAGATGGACTAGAAGGAAAGACTGAAAAGGTACACTCAGGTCCTCACAGAGAGGCTGAGTCCCTAGGGGATGGAGGTATGCTGGGAGGAGGGCCGCTATCAATTTTCTTTACTGGTGCCTTCTCAGGTAACCAATGTAGAATTGAGATATAGATATTTTTGTTATTTGTGTAATATCTACACATGAAAGTAAGTAATTCTTTAAGTTAAAAATAATAAAGCAAAATAAAATAAGTGAAATATGATTGTATTTTAATTGCAAATAATCTAATCATCTCGTATGATGGTTTAAGAAAATCACCATCTTTGATTTTATTTTAATTTACTTTATTCTTCTCTCATATATTCCATCCCACAAGAACACCAAGCTACTCAGCCATAGCATACATGCAGAGGACCTAGGTTAGATCCCTACAGTCTCCTCTGTCTCTGAGAACCCCCATGAATCACTGTCCGTTGGTTCTGTGGACCATGTTCTCCTGATGTCGCTGACCCTCTGGTTCCTCAGATCATTCCCACCCCTCCTCCCC
Organism: Alexandromys fortis; assembly: GCF_014885135.2. Taxonomy (NCBI): domain Eukaryota; kingdom Metazoa; phylum Chordata; class Mammalia; order Rodentia; family Cricetidae; genus Alexandromys; species Alexandromys fortis. Next base: position 2,147,037 of record NW_026067933.1, read on the forward strand.
ATGACTCCTGAATTCCACCTCACATGTGGCTGTAGACTCTGCACTCTGCTTTCATCAGTTGTGGGGTGAAGTCTCTCTGATGACTGATGGATGAAGGTCATTGGTTAATTAATAAAGAAACTGCTTGGCCCTGATAGGTTAGAACATAGGTGGGTGGAGTAAACAGAATAGAATGCTGGGAGGAAGAGGAAATGAGCTCATACGCCTTAGCTCTGCTCTCTGGGGCAGATGCGATGAAGCTCTGACCCAAGATGGACCTAGGCTAGAATCTTCCCAGTAAGCACACCTTGGGGTGCTACACACATTAATAGAAATGGGTAATCAAAATGTGAGAATTAGCCAGTAAGAAGCTAGAGCTACTGGGCCAAGCAGTGTTTAAAAGAATACAGTTTGTGTGTTGTTATTTTGGGGCATAAGCTAGCTGGTGGCCAGGAGCCGGGCAGCAGGAACACAGCCCGCAGCTCCTTCAACAGATGACTATGCTAGGCTCTGGTCCTAGAACACTCAGCAGGAAGGACCAGCCATAGGTCTGAGGTTTTGTGCCTGGACTGGCGTTTCAACCTCTTCTCTAGAGGCTGAAGATGGCTGGTCCAGGCTTTTTGACCCCCATTATTAGGAATCTTTGCTAAGGTTACTCTTTTAGATTCCATGAAGTTTCCACTGCAATTGGTTTCTTCCTCACTCATGAAATGCTCCCCACTTCCAGTTGTTTCTCCCAGTGTTTTCCTCCATCCCCCCCCCCCCCCCACACTTTATCCCTTCTCTTCTCAACCACACCTGCCCCCACTCCACCCACGAAACCTATTTTCCCATTCCTCTTTAAGCATTCTTTGTCATTTAGTCTTTCTGGGTCTGTGGATTATAACATGGTTATCCTTTACTTTACAGCTAATATCCACTTACAAATGAATACACACCACGTTTGTATTTCTCGGAGTATTTTTCTTCTAATTCCGTCTATTTGCCTGAAAATTTCATGATGTCATTGTTTATAACAACCGAATTATACTCTGTTGTGTGAATTCACCATATTTTCTTTATTCATTCTCTTAGGAACATCTAGGTTGGCTCCAGTTTCCTGCTATCATCAATAAAGCTGCTATGAAGAACAAGTGTCCTTGTGGTAAGATGAAGCATCCTTTTGATATAGGCCCAGGAGTGGTACAGCTGGGACTTAGAGCAGATTGATTTCCAATTTTCTGAGAAATCGTCATAGTGATTTCCAAAATGGCTGAACAAGTTTACATTCCCACCAGCAACAGATAAGTGTTCCCTTTGCTCCATATTCTCTCCAGCATGAGCTGTCACTTGTGTTTTTGATTTTAGCCATTCTGACAGGTGTAAGATGGAATTTCAAAGTCACTTTGATTTGTATTTCCCTGTTGATTAAGGATGTTGAACATCTCTTTAAAGTGATTCTCAGCCATTTGAGATTCCTTTGTTGAGAATTCTGTTTAGTTTGGCACCCCATTTTTAAATTGGATCATTTGGTTTGTTCATGTCTAGTTTCTTGAGTTCTTTATTTTGGATATATTAGCTTTCTGTCAGATGTGGAGTTGGTAAAAATCTATTTTAATTCCGTGAGCTGCTGTTTTGTCCTTATTGGTTGTGTCCTTTGTCTTAAAGATGCTTCTTAGTTTCATGAGTTTACATTTTTAAATTGTCAATCTTAGTGCTTGTTCTGTTCAGCAAGTTGTCTCCTATGCTAACCCAATACAGATTCAGTGTATCTGTTTTTTTTTTTTTTTTTTTTTTTTTTTTTTTTTTTTTTTTTTTTTTTTTGCTTGTTTGTTTTTTTTTGAGACACGGTTTTTCTCTGAACCTTTTGGAGACTGTCCTGGAAATCGCTCTGTAGACCAGGCTGGCCTCAAACTCACAGAGATCTGCCTGCCTCTGCCTCCCAAATGCTGGGGTTAAAGGTGTGTGCCAACATTGCCTGGCTTCAGTGCATTTGGTTTTATGTTGAAGTCTTTGCTTCAGTTGTACTTGAGTTTTGTACAAGGAGATAGATATGGATTAGTTGACATTCAGTTAGACTAACATCATTCAGGATGATTTCTTTTTTCATTGAATAATTTTGGTTTCCTGGTTAAAAAAAAAATCAAGTGTCCATAGGTTTGTGGATTTACTTCTGGATCTTAGATTGGATTCCATTGATCAGCAGTTCTTCTAAAGTATCTTCAGTGCCTGAGATGTTCTTTTACATCATTGTGCACTGTTAGTGATGCTTATTCTATTATTCCTGTTTGAGTACCTAGATTTCCCATTTCCAGAATAGTCTTATTTTGTGTTTTCTTTATTGCTTCTATTTCCATTATCAGGTCTTAAAGAAAACTGTTCACCTGCTCATTTCCTTGGTTTTCTTGGTATGCTTTAAGGGATTTACTGATCTCTTCCAATTTTTTGTTTGTCTTTTCCTCGATTTTTTTGTAATATAATTTTTTTTATTGAAAAAGAAAATTCCGCCTCCTCCCCGCCTCCCATTTCCCTCCCC